>NC_134557.1:11318473-11653173 GCF_025594145.1 Primulina tabacum | reverse complement strand
AACAGCCTAAAAATAAATAGAACCAAGGATTATTACTCATGGTTTGTCCTTTTTTCATCGAACTTTTTAGTCCTAATTTTGTTATGGTCGTTGGGCAGGCAGGTATATATCTAATTCAATACACCATAGAGATTCGATACATCTTGTTGTCTGCACATTCACGCTAGTTTCTCGCTATTGTTTAATTCAGACTAGAAACTATTTGCTTAAGAACACATGTATGTATTCATGCGTCACAGACACGAATATAAATCTCTGACTTATGCTAATGTGGTGCTTGATGTAATTGACTTTTTCTTTCTAATGCATGAAAGGATATGTTCTTGATTTTTCATGGACTCAGATCTTAAAAAAAATATGTGATCATCCACTTCTACTGACAAAACGAGCTGCTGAAGACGTTTTAGAAGGGATGGACTCAGTTATGAATCAGGAAGACCATCGTGTTGCTGAAAAATTGGCAATGCACATTGCAGATGTTACTGAAAGATTTGACTTTGTAGAGAAGCAAGACATCTCTTGCAAAATATCATTTGTATTATCTTTGCTGGTATGGACTTCCCCATTGTTGATAATATACTTATATGTGCGAATACATGGCTTCATGTGCTATTGCTTTTCTTGTTATCAGGGTGATTTAATTCCCGAAGGACATAATGTACTTATATTTTCACAAACTCGAAAGATGCTTAATTTACTTCAGGTGAGTTTAAAGTTGGTCGGAATTCTGTTCATTTGCTTTGTTAAAGATCATGCTGTTGTTTGAGTTCTCTATTTACTCACCTACTTCAGTTAATTTACTTCTAGTGCCAGATCGATGACAATTATTGTCATGGACCTCACTAGAGCTTAATTAGGCACCTATATGCTATATTTACGATCGCTTTCCCTTAATTTCTGTTATATGGTACCCTCTATCCCCTTTAGTTTTTGATATGTGATATTAGTTTTCACTTTCGTCCATATTTTCATGTGATATTAATTATAACACGGCTTTATGCATGAGGGTTTCTCAAGATTTTGTCAGAAGTTTTTGGTAATGACAGAGAAGCAATTTATTCAATAGTGCTGTCACTATGAGTAAATACACAGTATGCATCGGGGCTTTTTTGATGGTAAATGTATTAGAATTAAATTTCCACATCTCCCCTATTTTACTTCTTTGCATTCATATAATCCTGTGCGGATATGTCGTAACTAGAACCTATAAAGGATAAGTATTCTCATTAACCAAGATAATATGGGAGAGGTTTGAAGTACAGTTTTGTCCCTGAAATTATTTCTTGTTGGCGTGGGATAATATTTCTTGGAGGGTAAATATTAATTCAGTTAATCACACTGCTTGTTCCAAAACTAATCATCTGCACGGAATAAAATTCTTTATTTGTCGCCTTTTGACCTTATTCAATTTCAATAATTATATTATATTTTATCATCCCTAATCCATCACTCTAACCAAGCACAATCTTTTTACTTAAATGAAAAAACACCATGGAGGCGGGCTATTTATTGCGATTTAGAAAACAGTACATGGAGTGGACTGTGTTAATATCTCTCAACACACGAGTACAACAGGATTTTGAGGAGCTCAACCATATAAAAAACAAAAGCACTTCCTATACAGCCCTAGAGGCAGAACTTAAATATAACCAGCCAATCCCATTTAGTCTGCAAAGCCCACGTAAACGAATGTCAAGTTAATCTTTCAAAAATAGATGGGATGCACCTCATCAAAGCCCACGTGAGTGTCAAGTTTATCTTTCGAAAATAGCTGGGATGAAATCACATCAAAAGTAGTATTAAGTGTGACAAACACTAATCAGAAAATGTTGGGTTTACAACAGTATGCATTTAATTTAAGGACTGAAAATTTGTGGGATTTACAATCAGGGGAAAGTTATAGTTGCTTTATAGTTTAGAATATATTCATAAGACTAAATCATCTGTAATAAAATGCAAACTTTTCAATGTTTATTCGTTAATTGGCTTACATCCTTGACCCTCTCCGGACTCTTCCATTTTTAATTTTCTCCTTTTCCCACATTTACCATCTCGTCCATGCATCTTCATTTTCTCTCTTCATCAGTGGGCACTCCTAATTCTTTAACCACATTTGGCAACTCAGGAATCTTTAATTTTCAATGACTATCAGTACATGCGGATAGACGGAACTACCAAAGCAAGTGACAGAGCTAAAATTGTTAAGGTTTGCTTTGCTTATGAAATTATATTTATTATTTTGTGGTTTCCATTTTGTGTCTTAATTTGTTTATTTTCCAGGATTTTCAAGAGGGCCATGGAGCACCAATCTTTCTTTTGACTTCCCAGGTTGGTGGATTGGGCCTTACACTTACAAATGCAGATCGTGTGATCGTGATTGATCCTGCATGGAATCCAAGGTTCATGTTTAAAGTGTTTGTCAACAATGGTTGTAAGCTTTTGGTACAGCCTATAATATCACTTTTTTGGAGAATAGTTCTCTTCATTTATGCCAGAAAAGTTTATGTTTTTCTCCTGTCGAATTCTTATATAAGCTCGTTTTGTTTCCAATCATTCTGGAAGAGCTGTTAATTTTTCAACTTTTGCAGTACTGATAACCAGAGTGTTGATCGTGCATATCGTATTGGGCAGAATAAGGATGTTATTGTGTACAGATTGATGACATGTGGCACTGTAGAAGAGAAAATTTACAGAAAACAGGTAAACATATTTCATGTTATTTGTTTCACTTTTTAGGGTGCGAGCTTTCCATCTTCAGCTTGATTGTCATAGCATTTTTATCGTGGGCCCTTTTCTGCTTTCGTTTTTCCCAACAACCTGATACTATAAGAAATATGGCTATATGACAATGTATGTAATTTTATTAAGTTGCTCTCATCGTTGTGGAGCTATTTGCATATCTTGCACAAATATCCCAATGCATTCTCCTGCTAAATTTTTTGTGGTACTATGGTGCTTTACTTCATTCTTGTTTCTAAGTTTATGTTATCCTTTTATTTTCAGCTCTTTGTTTTTGTTATTTTAATTATTTTGAAATGAATCATCCAGGTATTCAAAGGAGGATTATTCAGAAGTGCAACTGAACATAAAGAACAAACTCGTTATTTCAGCCAACAGGTATCTGCTTAAACTTAAATTGTATGTACCCTGTGAAACAAAATTTCTTCATTTGTTTTTTGCTGTCCAATGCTTTTAAATTAAGTGTCCATAAATCTATATGTAGAAGTTTGGGTATTCTCCGTCAATGGCAACACACTTGTCAACAATAACTAGATCCATCTCTTTTTACCCGAAAACCTTTATCCTTCAATTTCGATAAGTACTTTTGCTTTTGGTCTTCTTTAGTTTGTATCTGGTGGTAATTGCTTCCTATAGGACACGTGAAACAACGTACTGTATTTCCATTGAAGCAACTGTGGTGATCCAAACATCATATTGATACTTGGATAGACTTTCAGTATTTAGGCCATTCTTGTGTTTAAATTTTCAGGATCTGCGGGATCTGTTCTGTTTGCCCAAACAAGGATTTGACATATCTCCCACTCAACAGCAGTTGCTTGAAGAGCATGATCGCCAACATACCATGTAAGGTCTTCTTTTTTAAACATATTATGTGAAGTTGTTTGCCTTGTATCCTCTTCTGTTGATTATGCGTAATTCATGAGTTATAGTGCAGAATTCTGATCACTCACTATCATTTTATTTAGGGAGGAAGCTCTCAAATCTCATGTAGAGTTCCTTGAAACTCTCAACATAGCCGGAGTAAGCCAACATAGTTTGCTCTTCTCCAAAACAGCACCTGTACAAGAAGTTGAGGTAGAAGAGGAAGTGGGAAGGTAAACGCTCTTCAAATTCCAAACTGTTTGATATGGTCTAGCCTTTTAAAGTGCAAGCATGGCTTTTTTTATCAACTGTGTGGATGCACAAGTTCCATGAATACTAAATCTTATGATCTGCACCATCATCCACATTCTTGTAAAAATTTCAGTTAATTTTGAGGTAGCTATTCTGTAGATTTTTGTGTATAGCATCTGCATTTGTGAATAAAATTCCGAGAACTTTTATTTTGTATACAGGTTAAAGGCAAGCACATTCTATGGGAATGCATCCCCAAAACCATCTCGTGAACAAAATGTTGATGGGTATTGCTTTGTTACCCTTCTCCTTTTATGTGGTCCGCCGTGATATGATCAAATGATTGTCCTATGATAAAACTCTCATTTATCTAAGCAGGACAGAGTATGCATTTAATCCCAAGGATGTAAATAAGTTTCAGAGGAATTCTTCTCCCGCTGTCATCGAGCCATCAGAGAAGGAAATAAGGGATAAAATTAATCGCTTGTCTCAGCTATTAGCTAATAAGGTATCAGCTCTTCTACTTATGCCACACATGTATATGTTTCAAGTTCTTAGAAAACCTTTCACCTATTATTGTTATGATTGTATAATGTGCAGGTTGTGGTCTCAAATCTTTCTGATAAAGGAGAGAAGTTACAAAAGCAGGTAACTGCATTGAACCTTCAGCTAGATCAGCTTCCAGTTACAAAAACAAGCGAGGTTCCTGAATGACCAAGGGTTTTTTTGTCAAGTCTAAAAACAGTGTCTTATATTATCATTTAAGTATGATATCAGTATAAGAATCGAATTTCATCATTTGTGTGTGCACATCATGTTTTTGATATGTTTGAAATTTGGAAATAAAACATGGACAATTTAACCAAATGCTGCTACTTTTTCCATATAAATGGGAATGTAAACGAACTAACTCGAGTCGAATAGTATAAAGTTTGATCTCTACTCGTTTAAGATATATATAAGTTTGAGCTTGGTTCGAGTTTTTATCCTGAGGTTTGAGCTGGGCTTGTTTTTAAATCACTAAGTTTAGGAATAGATTGTTTTTAATGTTTAACGAGTTTGATTCGAGTTCGCCTCGTTATTGAGCTCGTCAAACATAGAATCGAGTTCGAGTTTGATTAGAGTTCTTTAAAGATAGAATCGAGTTCGAGCGAGTAAGATAATGTATCTTTATAAACTAAATTTAAAATAAGACAAAAAAATATTAAATTCATTCTTCAATACCAAAACGGCGAATTTAAGAACTAAAAAAAGATAAGCTCAGTACCTTTGAATAACCGGAAATATTTCTAACTTCCAAATATCAAACAAAAATAACACAACCATAAATCAATTACCAAATTTATATTCAAGAAAAATTAAATAACGAATAAATTGTTTTAGTTTGTTTTTAGTATTTAGTTATTTTTACTGAATAATTTTAATCAATCAATTACCAAATTTATATTCAAGAAAAATTAAATAACAAATAAATTGTTTTAGTTTGTTTTTTGTATTCAGTTATTTTTATTGAATAATTTTAATTTTGATTATCAAAATAATCATTTATAATATATGAATTGCTAAATTGAATTGCTATTTCATACATAAATAAAAATATAAGTTTGATCATAATATTTAAGTTTTAATATATTAACAAGTTTCATTTATTTAATTGTATTTAAGGTATAGTTTGGTACATGAGAAAGAGAGGGATTGATAAATAATCCTCCTTATCTCACGTTTCATACCTTTTTAGAAAGCTCGTGATAATATCATGAGCCCGCGATAAATAATTTTATATATAATAAAATATCCCTTTAATTAGATATGATAATTTAAATCTAATGATAAAAACACCACAAATGACTTAATTGTCCTCAATATATAAAAATCTTAAACACTATTGTTCTCTCATTTCACTTGTAGGTAGAAATTAAAATCAAATAAATATTTTTATTTGTTTTTATATATTATATAATATGATAATTATATAAATGAACTCGAGATAATTATATAAATGATTTGTATAAATCTTAATAAAATTATTAGTATCACTCGATTAACCTTAAAAATTTATATTTGACTTGACTCATAAAATTAAGGGCTCCATTATCATATTATATAATATATAAAATTAGGTAAAAAAAATAAATCATGCAAGCGCTATCGACGCATGAACAGATAAGAAATATGAACTCAAGCAACAACTTTGAAATTATAAAATTAATTATCATAAATTTAATTTTGTCGTTACAATCTAATATATAAATTTAATCACTCTTATTAAAATCATACCAAACATTAAATATAATATCCTATATCTTATTTATCATTAACTTATCCTTAAATTATATATCACATGTTTATCCTATCATGTGTAACAAGTATAAAATATCATTTATCTTATATAATCCTAATTTTCTTAGATGTTTCAAATTGAATTTTTATTTCGTTTTGATGGAAAATTTATTGATTGCATCATCATTCATTAGACATATTACATCGAGAAAAATTATTATGTTATCATACAATTCATTTCTTATCTTTGTTCTATTCTTATTCATTCCAGTCATCACATAATAAATTTTATCTTATTAAACAACTGTGAATTCATAATTCTAAATTCGATATTAACTTAAAATATTTATTAATGTCGAATGATGTATCAATTTAGTATATAAATTTTTGATTAACGTCGTGTTATACCATTCTAGAATTTAGCTTATTTTTTTATCAATATAAATTCATTATATTCTTTTATATTATATTATAAAATATCTTAGTTGTAGCAAGTTGATAAATTTCAAGTAATTAATTGTAAATGATTCATAAATCATACTAAGATTTGTTTTCACGAGCCATATAGACGAGCATATTCACGAATATATAGACAAGTCAAGAATGAACCAGATAAACGGGCGAAACTCGAGTTTGAGCTTGCAAGTCATATAAACGAACATGTTCGGCAACAATAAATAATCCAAGCTCATGAGACAAATATCCTTAAGCTCGAGCTCGGTTCGATAAAATTGTCGAGCTCGAGCTCGGCTTGATAAGATTAATTAACGATATCGAACGAACTTTTTATCGAGCAAAGATCTGAATACTCGCGAGCTGCTTGGTTCGGTTACATCCCATATATAAAGACATTACAATCAAAATGATAAAATTTACTCAAAATCAAAAAACCCTATATCAAGAGGTGTGTTATTATGCATTTCTCAAACAAATATCATCTATATAATTAACATGATAGAATTCAAAATTGGACAAATAATGCTAACTTTTTATTTAACTTTAGATATTAGTATATTTTTCGTGTACGAAAATTGTTGTAATAGAAGAAAACATATGATAAAAATAATATGGATCATAATGATTAAATTGATATGTCTAAAGAATAAATAAAATGTGTAAGAACATTTATGCTGTGGTTAATTAATAAACTATCTATCTAACTAATAATTACAGAGTCTAACCAAACTAAATTTAAGAAGAAAATTGATTATTCATGTTTACATATGTTTCCCTGAACATCTGCTGATCATTCTTGAATAGCAGAGCCCAGCTGATGACTGGATAAGATCTCGCGTAATAGATTTTTTAGTCTGTTGAATGTTAAAGTTCATGCACACTACCCGAAATGTACTATATGTCAGAATTGACGATGACATGTCACAACGAAGTCTGTATTTGTAACGGATTTCTAAATTCAAAAAGACAGTCATTGCAGGCGATGCCTATAAATCGATCAGTCAGGCATGCTTAAGAACTCTCCTTCTCGATTCAATATTTCTATCTGTCTAAGAAAAGTTTTTCGAGTTCAAAGAATTTTTCGAGAGTCCAACTGATCATAACAAGCACACACTGATATTTTATAATCTGATCATTAAAGATCAATTTGTGCTTATAATTTCTTTTGAGAAATCTTTGTAATAGAGAGTAATCAATCTTTCTAATTTTTATTAAGTTTGTGTGAAATACTAAGAATTTTAGTTAGACAATGTGGTAAGACCTACTTAAGTAGGAAATTTCAAGGTGGTGTAATTTTCAAAGTCTTTAGTGCAATCCTTCCGCAAGAGAAGAAGGGGTGGCATAGGAGTGTTCAAGTCTCCAAACATCCCAAAATAAACTTGTGTCATTTTCTTTTCGTTTATTCTAGTTTAGCTTCATACTTGATAGCCCAAGTGTTCATACACTCAAGCCATTTTGTGTTCAACCCCTATCAGTGAGCCTCATTCCGTGGAGTTTCAAACTTTTGGCTTATTGATATCCAACTGGTAAGAATTAAATTTCAGTGTTGCTAACCCAACAAAAATATTTTGAGAATTTGCTGAGATTATGTATGCACTCCTCACTAAATCAATCTCCAATCTTAACAAGTAATATAAGAGCGGGTTAATTCTTGTCTCTAAAGAATAAACTCAAAGTAGCCTCCTTCAGTAAGATTTCCATGTTTTCAAAGGATGATTTTTACGAGATAAAAATCAGGATGTATGTTCATTTAGCTACAAAAGTCGATGATATATCGTATGTCATCGCAGACGGACCAACGAAGATCATGAAAGAAAACATTGCCATTGACATTTCTGACGGTGCTCAGATAATTAAAAATCCAAGAATGGAGTGGACCCGTGAAGACATGAAGAAGGACAATGTGGATGTTGTTTCCAAGGACATCTTGTACAAAATATTGGACAAAAATACTTTAAGCAAGATCAAGATATTCTCCACTGCCAAAGATATTTGAGAACAACTGATCTAGTTGTCCGAAGGCAATAATCAAACAAAAGAAAACAAACTATATGTTGGTATACAAAAATTCGACAGAATCAAAATGAAGGCTAGTGAGTCCATGTCGGACTTCAAGGAAAAAGTGAGCAACTTTGTAACGCCCCAGATTCGACGAATGTCCTCACTGTATCAAGACGAGTTTTTCCAGCATACTTATGTCCTCACTCACACGCACCTTAGGAAACTTCCCAGGAAGGAGGTCACCCATCCCAAAATTGCCCCAAGTTTAGCATGCTTAACTTTGAAGTTCTTATGTGATGAGCTACTGAAAAGTAGATGCACCTTCTTGATATGAGTAGTACATATCAAATATTGTAAGCCCTCCTCAACTGCACAGTCCCATACCTAAACAGTTTCAAAATCCCTCTCCTTCCGGTGTAAGATCGGTTCATTCATGTTCCCTCTGCCTAGAAGCCTGCCAGGAGCCGCTCATTGTCCGTGCAACCTCATGGCACCGACGATCACCCCTCGCCCTCTTCGGCCCCGGGCCTCATGTGCCCACCAGCTTCCGCTTGGTTCGTCCCCGAACCACACCGTACTAGGAGAGGTCGGCTCTGATACCAACTGTAACGCCCCAGATTCGACGACTGTCCTTACTGTACCAAGACGAGTCTTTCCAGCGTGCTTATGTCCTCACTCACATTCACCCTAGGAAACTTCCCAGGGGGTCACCAATCTCAAAATTGCCCCAAGTCAAGCACACTTAACTTTATAGTTCTTATGTGATGAGCTACCGAAAAAGAGATGCACCTTCTTGATATGAGTAGTACATATCAAATCTTTTAAGCCCTCTTCAACTTCACAGTCTCATATCTGAACAGTTTCGAAATCCCTCTCCTTCCGTTGTAAGATCGGTTCATTCATGTTCCCTATACCTAGAAGCCTGCTAGGAGCCGCTCATTGTCCGTGCAACCTCATGGTACCGGCGAGCACCCCCTGCCCTCTTCGGCCCTGGGCCTCACAAACATCATCATTGAACTAGTTGCTCTCGACAAAGAGTATAACAATCGTGAGATATAACTGAAAGTGATGAGGACACTCCCAGGAGAATGGGACATCAAAACTATGGATATGAATGAAACTAAAGAACTTAACAAGTTTGAACTTCATGATTGTTTGCAGATCTTAAGGCATATTGATGGATCGGTTCGGGCACCTTTGAAGGTGCTTTAAACACAATATTTTCAATGAGCTGCAATAGCTCGTATTCTAAGAACGTAAACACCGACGAATTAGATCGAGTTTAGTTTTAAACCAAACGAAAAATAGTCGAAATAATCCTTTGTTAAGAAAGCTAATCAGTTTAAAGCTTTTAACTTTATGTGAACTGATATATAGAGATCAGTTCTTGCATATATCAGTTCAGTTATGGTGAGAACTAAATTGATAACTGCTCGAACTGATCAAATCAGTTTTAAAAACAATAGTTAAATATTTAATAACACAAGATATGTTTATGGATGTTCGGAGACTTCAACTGCTCTTACGTCACCCCTTCTACCACCTCGGGTAGGTTCCACTAGAAGACTTTGATTTATACAAATATTTGTACAAACCCACTCAGCTTAGGACATACCCTACTGCCTAACTGAAATCTTAGTCTAGACTGATGGCAGCACCTTCCAGGCAGCATTTGTTTAACAGCCAACACTTGTTTAACGTCTATGTGTCAAAGACTACATACACAAATTTTACGTCTTTGTGCAAGACTCACTCAACTTATCAGTACGGTCAATAACTTAAATTAAAAATGAGTTCAAAACAAATTTAAAACATTTTTTTTAGTTCGAGGGATAATTTTTAAGAAAACTCTCTCTCAAGAATTGAATTAAAAACTCCCCCTAAAAAATATAATCATTTACACGATTTTAACAATGAGTTTTAACATCATTTAACATTCAAGCATTTTAAGTAACACATGAAAATAACAGTTCAGTTACATAGAAACTAACTGGATAAAATGATGTTTATTTAATCAAATACGCGTCCCTTTATTACATTTAAGCGCACTAAATTTTGTAAAGGAAAGTGCTACTATAATCGCAAATTTTAAACAACATTAAATATTAGTTAGTTTATACATACTAGAACTGGATATACCAACAACTGATCGTCTTGAATGCTTTGAAATGCTGCATCGATTTTGAGTCTCTTTTTGCCAGAAGAGCAGCTAATTTTCCTTGGACTTGATCTCTGTGCTGGCTAACTGGTCGAGCTGACTCAAACTGGACTCAATTGATGCTGAACAACATTGATAGTCTATTTTGATCTGATATGACAATGAAGTTGTGGCAACCCGAACCTAATTCGTCTTCTTAATCATCTTTGGGAATAATTGAATCAATTAAGATAAACATGGTCTAATTTTTTTTTTTAAATACAAGTGCGGAAACATAACGGAATCAATCTGATATACATATCAAAAGTAAAAGTTCATGTCTTGTACTAAATACATTCCTACCAACTAGGGTTCAACTACTATATATCAAGTGCTGAATCCTAATCTACTTCTGGGCCGGATCTCCACGCTAACTGTAATCTCTCATCCTCTTCTTGACCCTGATCATGTCCTACCTGTTGTCATGCACACATACAAACACAACAACAGCCGGATAACTCCGGTGAGAAATACATTCCCATTATAAACAATGTATACATGCAATCATATAACAGATATAAAAGCATGAAACAGATATCAATAACATGTATCAAAATCTGAAAGACATGAATCGATATAAATCTGTAAATCAATTAGTGACTCGTCATCTCAGACTCAACTCATCTCTAATCTAGGGATCCCGATTTCTGGATATTACCATATACCGAATCTCAACAATAGAAGCCGATCTGCTCCTACGCAACATCGATATAATCAAACATCCAGTGTCTTGGCATATCCGCCAATAACTAGGCATCTCCGCCCATGACTCAATACACGCTTTGCTATAACTCAATAGACTAAGCATATCAATCTCATAAATTGCAAATATCAATGCAAATATCAATGCAATAAATGAAGTATGTGGTTTTTAGGAAACTCAAGTCCAATCTGACTCGAGTCGATCTCTCGGTTAACATTGATTTATACCTTTCTTTCGTTGGGGTTCGGCTCTGATCTGTCTTTGAATCCTTCGTATACGGTATCCATTCTTCAATCCGGTTTCGATTATACGATGTTTACTATGTCATGAACACCATATATCAATCATATTTGATTCCTTCAATATCATTTTTTAAAATCATATCAGAACATAATAAAACTTACGTTCTTTTGAAGCCTATAACGAGAGGAGTACAATACTGAACTCGGATCGAAATTCTGACGGATGGATCTTGTACACTCACCAATCTAAAATAAAAAAAGGCGTAAGGATTTTCTGAAACTTTCTTCCACCTTCTCTCTGAAATTCTGAAGGAGTAAGGATGCATTTGTATATATATTCGCATGGTAAGGGGCAAGTGGCTAGCTGTATGCACTGCACGTCTCGTGCATATGCGCGACCCTCCTCGGCGCGTAACCTCACGGCATCTCGCGCATATGTGCGCCCTCGTCCGGCGCATATGCGCGAGGTTCTCTGCCATACTGGCGCATATGCGCGGGTCCTGTTGCGCATATGCGCGAGGTTCTCTGCCTACCTCGCGCATATGCGCCCGGCTGAGTCGCGCATATGCGCGAGGTGCACAGTCCTCGCACATAATTCAGTCTTCTTTTCGCCTATCCCGATCTGATCCGTTCCGTCTAAAATCACTTCAATTATCAACCAATCATTTCAGATTACAATAATCAAAATCTCGGGCATTACAGAAGCGGCGGTATATTATTGATGATTAAGCTCCTAATCATCCAACATTTCAGCTTAGCTGTGTTTCGTCTATTGATCAGCTTGAACTGGTAGCCTGACAACTGAAATCTTGTCTACCAATCAGTTTAGCTGTTCTGCTGTCAGTTGAACTCAAAACCCTGCAAGCTGCTAAAACAACAAAGTTACGGAGTCGAGAGAAGTGGCTACAATGTTAGTTGCAGAGCCAAAAACCTTTTTTCATTCCCACGGCAAACTCACATAAAATTTTTAAAAGGGTTTTGAAAATCATTTTAAATACCATTTTGAAACATATTTTAAAATATTAGCTTTCAAATGTCCTTCTTAGAACAACTAGCTCTGATACCAATTGATGGATCGGTTTGGTCACCTTTGAAGGTACTTCAAACATAATATTCTCAGTGAGATGCAATAGTTCGTGTTCTAAGAATGTAAAAATCGATTAATTATATCGAGTTTGATTTTAAACCAAGCAGAAAATACTCGAAATAATCATTCGTTAAGAAAACTAATCAGTTTAAAACTTTTAACTTGTGTAAATTGATTAACTGATATAAGGGGGATCAGTTCTTGCATATATCCGTTCAGTTATGGTGAGAACTGAACTGATAACTGCTCGAATTGATCAAATCAATTTTAAAAACAATAGTTAAACAGTTAATAACACAAGATATGTTTACGGATGTTCGGAGACTTCAACTGCTCCTACGTCACCCCTTCTACTACCTCAGGTATGTTCCACTAGAAGACTTTGATTTACACAAATATTTGTACAAACTCACTCAGCTTAGGACTTACCCTACTACCTAACTGAACTCCTAGTCTAGAAGGCATCACTTTCCAGCCAACACTTGTTTAATGTGTATGTGTCAAAGACCACATACACAAGTTTTACGTCTTTCTGCAAGACTCACTCAACTTATTAGTACGCTCAATTTTATTTATATTTGAGTGATTGTGTGCGTGCGTGTGTGTGTGAGAACTGAACTATGAGTGCAACACGAAAGTTATCTCACACACTGAGAATTTTTCTACTATACTAAGCAGTTAGCATGCCATTTTTCTCTTTTGATCTTCACACAGTTGTGTGTTCCACACACTTTGTTCATTAGTCTTCACTGATCTTTATCTTCTATGTATAGGCGCGAAGCTTGATCGTACAGTGAGACTCAATTATTGTATCCGTTGCATTTTGAATCTGTTCCTCGATATTTGTCTTGTACTTTCCGACAGCCATTCAGGAACGTTTTGGCTTTAAATACCACTGAAACGTCTATTATTGTCCTTTGACAGGACAAAAGCTTTTCCTCAGTACGCACAGTTGGATTCCATGGAATAAGCTTGTCGTGTTCTGCAAACTGATTGATTTCTAACTGATGTTCTGAACTAGTCAGTTGAACTGATCTTGATCTGGTTCGGTGAAATCAGTTGGCTCGTCAGCTGAACTGATTCCGTTGCTTCAGTTGGACTCTTCATCAGTTGAGCTCTTCATCAGTTGGCCGAGCTTCTGAAAGTCTTCTGCTGAACTTCCTATCAGCTGGACAGTCAGTTGAACTGGTCTTTTGATATTTCAGTTGAACTAGTTCAGTTTGGGCACTCAGTTGAAGCTTTCAGTTTGCGTCTCGATAGCTTCAGTTTCGGCTCTATAACTGATCATTTCGAATCTTGATCAATTCCAGTTTTTGCGCACTTAGGTAAATTATTAGAAAAAAATAAAAAGTTTTGTGAATCATCAAAATCAAGATTGCGAACATGAAGTGTTCCAACACATATGAACTTGAACTTGAAAAAAGAACTGATGGCGAATCATCAACCAAACTGACGCAATCTCTGGCTGCTACATTGAGTGATCAATATGTCTCAAAAGAGAAGTAAACCGAGCATTTAAGCAATGTTATGATGTCATTATTTGAGAAGAAATTTGGCAAGTTTCTAGAAGAACCAGGGCAATTTTCAGAGTCCAAGCAAACACAATCATTACAAGAGAGATTTCACCGATGAGGACAATATGTATTTCATGTATTTGGTTGTAAATGATACATTCATAATAATGGAAAGATTCACCTTTATTCATTTTATGCCAAATTTGATGTTGGTATATTTCTTGTTTCCTCAGTAATCATCAATTCTTATCACGTATTTAATAAGAATTTAAAAATGTTGAAAGGACAATTTATGTTGTTTTTGATGAAACCAAACTGATTAATGACCAAAATAATCTAACTGATCTGAGCAATCAGATGAAAGTTATTGATTTGCCAGATGACAACAAAGATGAAATCTATGTAAACAACACGATTCATCACTCATCTGAAGTAGAGATCTCAGAGAATTCAGTTAGAAAAACTATTAAAGAGCAAGCTAATGAGAACTAGACTGAAGAAAAACCAACTGATCCTACTCCAAACAATGCCGATGGAAATACACTTAGGCCAAATTACAGATAGAATAAGACTCACCCACCCTCACTGATGATCGGTAACCCTTCAGAACCTCTTAGAGCTACTAGGTGTGGTATTTAGTACCTAGACCTCTCAGCAATTAGTCATAGGAACCCGATGTGTTTATAAAAATAAATTGAATGAAGAACGAATAAAGTAAGATTAGTTGCTCAAGGTTTTAGACAGAAAGAAATCATATATTTTCATGAGACCTTTGCACCAGTAGCAAGGCTAGAGTCAATTAGATTTTTCTTGCTTATGCATCTTATAAAAACTTCAAATGTTTCAGATGGATGACACTAGTACATTTTTGAAAGGATTATTGCAAGAAGAAGTATATGCGGAACAACCTCCAGGTTTTTACCAGATTATTTGTATGAATTAAAACAAGCAACACGAGCCTGATATGACACTCTATGGCATATTTTACTTGATCATTATTTTACCATTGGATTTGTGGATAAGGCACTATTTACATTTGTTAATAATGATCATATAATCTTAGTCCATATTTACGTTGATGATATTAATTTCGGATTGACTAGCACAAAATTATGTGAGAAGTTTGCAGAGCTCATATATGATAAGTTTGAAATGAGCATGATGAACAAAATGACGTTATTTATGTGCTTACAAGTTAAATTGCTAAACTCTGGAATCTACCCTAAAGAGATACAGAAAAGGTTTGGAATGAAGACATGCTCTGCTGCAACTCCAGTGATTCATCATTTAAGCTTGACATAGATAAAAAGGGGAATATTAGTCGAGGATGCAAATTGGACATAAAGAGTATGAGTGAGACTTGTTAGTTCCTTGGAGACCGATTAATATCTTGGTTAAGAAAGAAACATGCATCAATTGCCACATAAGCTGCCAAAGCTGATTACCTAGCTGCAGGGAGTTGTTGTGCTTAATTGTTGTGGATTCAAAAACTCAAAGACTATGTCATTGATGCAACAGAATCACCTAGGTTTTGATACAACATAAATGGAATCACAATCACTCCTAATCCAGTCTTGCACTCTCAAACCAAGTATATTGACATTCATTATCATTTTATCTGAGATCATATGTTGAAAAAGAATATTCGTGAAGAAGAACATTCGATTGGAATATGTCTCTATTGAACGACATATAGTTGACATTTTCACCAAACCACTTTCCTAAACTAAGTTTTCTTATTTTAGAAATATTTTAAGCCTTATTGATTCGTCTTATAATACATTTTTATGAAGAACTGATTCAGTAAGCCTTACTGATGAGACAGACTATCAGCTAGACTTAGGTCTCATTGATCCACAAGTACTCCTAGCCTAACTGATCTCATCGTATAATAATACTAACCATATTCATTTATTCCTTAATTAATCGTTTGAAGACAACCAACAATTTAAATTCGTTTTTAAATCTCATTTATTTGAGTTTGAATTTTTTTAAATACTTTTAATGTTTTTAATTTATTACCGATTAATTCAATGATTAGTTTGTACAACATACGGATTTTGAATTTCAAAAGTTTTTAGGTAACAACGTAACAAGTGTCCCGACTGTCCAACTCGGCTGTGCATATATATAATTTATCCTTTCAAATTCCATTTCATCGATATTTCGAATTCCCTGCAACCTTTCGTATTTTCTGCCCCCGATATTCAAATCCTTCAAACGCTTGATTTTATTCAAGTTTCTCATATGAAAAATGACTACTCATTTATACCTCGCAAATGCTTATGCTATCGACTTTCAATCCATCTATTCTCTGGAAGAAGGAGCTATCGTTGATGCATTCAAATTGGTTGAGTCATATGGACTCAGAATTTTTCTCAGTACTTCTCTCGGATATCTATGTGCCAAAGTTGAAGAACTTCTGGAAAAACAACAATCACATCTGATGGGAAGATCATGATGCCACTAGGAGCAAATTCTTGAGTATCAATTGTTAGCTGATGTTATGGCCAATACAATCTTGGTTAAGGTAGCATATTTTGATGCCTTCACAAATGAAAAGTTTCTAGTTATGGTTGCTATTGCTGGGGGAATCAAGGTGAACTGGTCATCATTTCTTTTTCAGATACAAAAGGCAATGATTTCTTCAATAAGCCAGTCATTGGGCTTTGCGATTCCGTTCAGCCATCTATTTGAATATGATGACATTCCTCTCATTGAACCTGTGACCCTCCACAAGTTCAAAACCCTGAACGCCCAGAATGTTATTGCTCCAAGGCCTAAGGGACATGATCTGAATGTAACTCCTTCATCCCTGCTGAAATTCAAGAAGGATTTTGGCAAAGAGTTACAAACTGCAAAGAAAGTCCTTAAGAGAAGCAAGGCTCATGCACCAAAGCCTAAGAGGAAACCAGGGCTTCAATCCATTGACTCAGAAGCTTCCAATCCTCATATTGCCAAGAAGCCCAGGACTTCCAAAATCAAACCAGTTTCAAGTCCAATGGTGTCTAAACCAATTGCAACTGTCCCTGTTTCTCAAGTATAGGGAAATTAAGGTGTTATCATTGCCAAGGCAACTGATGTGAAGGTTTCTGACAAACCCATTGGCTTCCAAAGTTTCAACTATCCCAACACCACAAGAGTAATCCCCTTTCCAGTTGCTCTCCTAGATCCTCGTCCTAAAGGAGTTGTAATCAAAGATCCCATCCAGTCTACTTTCTCAGGACTTGAGTTTAAGTTCTCATCAGCCTCAACTAAATTAAAAGAGCTTATGGTTTATGAATTTGAGCCTATATTTGTCATAAAAAATAAGTTCTCGAAAAAAGACTTATAAAATTATAAGCGTTAAAGATCAAGAAGAACTATAAGAACCAAGACATAATAAGAGGGCAAAAGCTGCAAAGACCTTTGACCCTGATTTTCTAAATTATATATTGGACCAAGGACAGTCAGTAAAACATTGTAAAGTTCTGAAGCCTTTTTTGGAAGGAGATAATGAATAAGAGACATAATTTATTATGCAAAAATCATAATGGGAATTCATTGATCTCTTTTCGGGAAATAAACCATTAGGATGCAAGTGGATTCTTAAAAAGAAATAAAAGGCTGATAGATTTATTAAAATATAAGGCTAGATTAATAGCCAAACGATGTAGACAAATGGAAGTTCTTGATTATTTTGATACATACTCTCTAGTGACAAGAATTATATACATTTGAATATTGATAGCAATTGCAGCATTTCATGATCTAAAAATACATCAAGTGGATGTGAAAACGACATTCCTAGTGGGAAACTTGAGGAAGAAATATATATGGAACAACCCGAAGGGCGCGTGGTTCCTGGAAAAGAGGAAAAAAGTGTTGATTTGTTAACTCATTATGTAACGTCCGAAAAACCAACCTACGTAAACCGCATGCATGCAAATTATTTTAATTGCTTAATTATTTTAGTTAATTGATTTTAAATGCTAGCATGTTATTTATTATATGATTAAATGATAATATGACATGATTACATGAAATTAAGGATTTTACCCAAATATTCGATAATAAGTAGTGGAAAGGAGACCGGGGACGACCAAGACATGAATATGTATTTTTATTTAAATAATGGCAAGGCTTCCTAATATGATTTAAAAATGATTTAATTTTTCTAAAAGTTGGATTTCGAATTATTTTACGAGTCGAGCTCGATTTTTTCCTGGGAAGCCGGTTTTGGGCAAACAAGGAGTTTTAAAATATCAAAATATTATTTTATGGAAAATAATTTTATAAACTTTTATATTTTAATTAAATAAGTGTTATTGTGCCCAATTTAATTAATTTAAGTAGGCCCAATTACCCTTAAACTTGCAAGCCTAAAACCAAAGCCCATTAACATGTTAATTAATTATAAATAAGAACCTAGGGCTTCTTCCACCCCATAATCTACATGTCTCCGCAGCCGAAACACACACACTCCCACACACATAATTTCGAAAATATTGGGGAAGAAAAAGACTTGTGTTCTTCGTCGTCCGGCGGTCCAACGTCGCACCCTCGCCAACGATCGTCTATTCGAGCATTATAAACGCAAAGGCACGTTTCCTAAACTTTTTTTAATACATCATACAAATCATAATATGTGTGTTTATTGATTATGCTTGAAAAATAGTGGGGTTCGATTATTTTAAGGTACTTTACGTATTTTTAAAGTTTTAATGATTTCGCGCTTGTTTTGAAAACGTTTTTGAATCCAACGAGTACGCTGCCAAAATATGATAAAATATGAGCAAAACATGACAATTTTAACAAGAAAAGCGTGCTGGAACCGAAGGGTAAAATTCAGAATAGGAACGTGGGTTTGGGTGGATTGTACAATTCTAGGAACTGGGTTTTCATGCATGGGCACATGTGGCTCGACCAGGTCTGGAGGTTTGGTCCTAAAGGTCATGGTTAGGTCCTAGGAAGGGTCCTAGGGGGCAAGGGCACATGCAGCAGGGCTGGGGAAGAGTCCTCGCTGCATAGGACTCTTCCCGTAGGGTGATGGTGTTGGCCGAGAATTTTCAGAGGGTGGCTCGTTCTGGGGGCGAGCTAGGTGGTCCATCAAGGTCCTAGGGTGATGGTTAAGGGTCGGGCCAGGGGTTGGTGCGCTGTGGCTCGAGACAAAAGATGGAACCGTGAGAGAGCACATGTGACGCGCGGCTGCTGTCTTGTTCAGATAGGTTGCTGATCGCGTCCAGGGGCTTGGGATGGTCCGGGGCGAGGCTGGGCGTGGTCTAGGGTCAGTGAGGGTCAAGAGAGGTCGAGTGGTTAAGGGCTGGAAGAGTCCTAGACTAGATAGGAGTCCCAATGTTGATGGGAGTCTCACGCACACACACATGCAGAACTTGGGTCAGTTTCCAGGCGAGTTTGAGCAACTTAGGGGCTGGTACTTTGGGATGGACTTGGTCAGGAGGGTGCCTAGGTGGGTTGGCTCGGGTTTGGCTCGAGGTGGCTTGACCATGGCTCGAGTATTTTAGGAGTTGGCTCGTGTGGTTCGATCATGGGTCAGATTTCGAATTTAATAAGGAAAAATTAGAACCAGGGGAAAGGAGACCGGGACGACCAAGACAAGAATATATATTTTTATTTAAAAATGGCAAGGCTTCCTAATATAATTTAAAAATGATTTAATTTTTCTAAAAATGTTGGATTTCGAATTATTTTACGAGTCGAGCTTGATTTTTTCCCGGAAAGCCGATTTTGGGCAAACAAGGAGTTTTAAAAGATCAAAAATATTATTTTATGGAAACTAAATTTATAAAATTTTATTTTTTAATTAAATAAATGTTATTGGAGTCAATTTAATTAATTTAAGTAAGCCAATTACCTTTAAACTTGCAAGCCCAAAACCAAAGCCCATTAACATGTTAATTAATTATAAATAAGAACCTAGGGCTTCTTCCACCCGATAATCTACATGTTTCAGCAGCCGAAACACACACACTCCCACACACATAATTTCGAAAATATTGGGGAAGAAAAAGGCTTGTGTTCTTCGTCGTCCGGTCGTCCAACGTCGCACCATCGCCAACGATCGTCTATTCGATCATTATAAACGTAAGGGCACGTTTCCTAAACTTTTTTAAAACATCATACAAATCATAATATGTGTGTGTTTATTGATTATGCTTGAAAATTAGTGGGGTTCGATTATTTTACGGTACGTTACGTATTTTCAAAGTTTTAACGATTTCGCGCTTCTTTTGAAAATATTTTTGAATCCAACGAGTACGCTGCCAAAACATGATAAAATATGAGCAAAACATGACAATCTTAACAAGAAAAGCATGCTGGAACCGAAGGGTAAAATTCGAAATAGGAACGTGGGTTTGGGTGGATTGTACAATTCTAGGAACTCGGTTTTCATGCATGGGCGCAGGTGGCTCGACCAGGTCTGGAGGTTGAGTCCTAAGGGTCATGGTTAGGTCCTATTAAGGGTCCTAGAGGGCATGGGCACACGCAGCAGGGCTGGGGAAGAGTCCTCGCTGCATAGGACTCTTCCCGTAGGGTGATGTTGTTGGCCGAGAATTTTCAGAGGGAGACTCGTTCAGGGGGCGAGCTAGATGGTCCATCAGGGTCCTATGGTGATGGTTAAGGGTCGGGCCAGGGGTTGGTGCAGGTGGGTGCGCTGTGGATCGAGCCAAAAGATGGAACCGTGAGAGAGCACATGTGACGCGCTGTTGCTGTCTTGTTCAGATAGGTTGCTGATCGCGTCCAGGGGCTTGGGATGGTCCGGGGCGAGGCTGGGTGTGGTCTAGGGTCAGTGATGGTCAAGAGAGGTCGAGTGGTTAAGGGCTAGAAGAGTCCTAGACTAGATAGGAGTCCTAATGTTCATGGGAGTCTCACGCACACACACATGCAGAACTTGGGTCAGTTTCCAGGCGAGTTTGAGCAACTTAGGGGCTGGTTCTTTGGGCTGGACTTGGTCAGGAGGGTGCCTAGGTGGGTTGGCTCGGGTTTGGCTTGAGGTGGCTCAACCATGGCTCGAGTATTTTAGGAGTTGGCTCGGGTGGTTCGATCATGGGTCATATTTCGAATTTAATAAGGAAAAATTAGAACCATGTGTCCACGGGTTTGGTTCATGGCTCGCAATGGTAGAATAAATAATACTAATGTTATATTAAAATTTTTGGATCAAAATATGGAATTTTGGATTTATCCGAGATTTAATCGCCCCTCGAAACGCTAATTAAAAAATTAATTGAAATGCCTAGTTTTATGCTTTATAAAATTATGAAAAATTATATTTAAGCTTAAATAATTATTTAAGGAAATCCCATGTCATTAAAAGTGAGAAAAAGATAAAATCGAGAATTTTTACTTCCTGGGGCAAAACAGTAATTTTCATTTAGGAAAATACGTAAACGCTTGGCAGCGTCCCGAAGTATAATAATGCATGTTAAATGATATTCTATGGTTTAAAATGATGATTTTGATGATAATATGTTATTTTATAATTTATGGTAAATCCATGCAAATTTTATAGTCTAAAATGCTATTTTTGGAAAGTCATGATATTTTATATTTTAAAAGAAAAGGAAAAATATTTTGAGGGATGTGAATTGACTGTGACATATGATATATGATTTTTGGGGATCCGTTTATGTGGGGACGATGAACTTACAATTTTGTGGGGATGACGTGAGGGCCAAGGCCCCAGAGGGACTCTGTTTATGGGCCAAGGCCCAGAGAGACCCCGTGTATGGGACAAGGTTCTATAGAGATCCCGACGATCGTATTTCCATGGTGGAGCGTGGTGCACACCCCCATGGACCATGTAGAGCTGAAGACTGATCAATCGACTGAAGGATAAAAACTAGTCACTTTCAAGGATCAAAATTCACCCAAAATGATATATGATTGAAAGCTTATGATTAAAATGATTTTGAGATATATGATTAATGATGATGATTAAAGCTATTTTTAAATGATTTTTAAAATGATTTATTTATGCTCAAAGCTTATTTTAAATGATTTTTTGAAGGATTTATTTATGCTTAAAGTTATTTTAAAATGATTTCACGATTTATGATTTAATTATGCTTAAATGATTTTAAATGGTTTATTTATGTTCAAAAGATTATTTTAAATAAAAGTATGATTTTTAAATGCATGCGATTGCATATGTATTATTTGCTATCCATGTTTAGAACGTGCTGAGTCTTTAGACTCACTAGGTTTGTATGATTCAGGATTTGATGATTTATGGGAGGCGATGAAGATTGAGTGAATCGAGTGCAGCAATACACACCCGAAAGCCTTTATATTTCCGCACTAGCTAGATAGATTAATGATTTAAAGATTTATGTTAATTATTTTATTAGAGATATTTTTATATTTTCTTTTATTGTTAGTTGATCTTCTTAAAGGTCGATTTAGGAGTTTTGGTTAGTTGATAATTTAGAATTCATTTTATGCACTTGAGATTTAAATTATTAAATTATTATGATTCATGATTATGTTAAGTTATTTTATTTAGTTTGTTTTTTCGAGTTTATGATTTTCGATTAGAAAAAAAAAGTCGAGGTCATTTCATATTATATGGGATTTAAAAAGCGCCAACACAATGACAAGAGAAATTTAACAAAACTATGTTGCTAGATGACTTCAAAATTAACGAGTTTGATAAATTTATTTACATCAAAGATACACTTGAAGCATATGTAATAATATGCTTGTATGTTGATGATATGTTAATTGTGGAAGCAATATTGAAATCATCGAAAATACTAAGAAGATGTTGATGAAAATTTTTGATATGAAATATATGGGAGAAGTATATGAAATTTTAGGAATCAAAGTTACCACATATGTTTTTTTTCTCAATCTCACTAAGTTGAGAACATATTGGAAAAATATGATGCGAATTATATTTCCTTAATTAAAAGCTCCATACATCCAAATATCTCCAAAAATAAATGTGAGCCCATATCCCAATTAGAGTATTCGAAGATTTTAGGCAGATTATTGTATCTCATAAACTGCACTTGTTTGTATATTACTTATGTTATCAACAAACTTAGTCGATTTATAAGTAATCATAGTAATGAAGATTCTAAAACATTAATAAAGGTACTTGGATATTTAAGATACAACGTAAACTATGGATTGCACTATACGAGATATCATGTGCTCCTAGAAGGTTATAATGGCACAACTTGGATATTTGACACAAGTGATTCAAAATCTACAAGTGGTTACGTATTTACAATTGGTGTGATGCTATATCATGAAAGTTTTCTAAGCAAAATTGTATTCTTCTATCCACAAAGGAATTAGAACTTATAGCTTTGAATAAAGTTGGGGAAGAAGCCAAGTGACTTCGAAGTTTCTTAGAAGAAATCTCTTGTTGGAATAATTCAGTGTCTTCAATAATAATTCGTTGTGAGCAATTGAAAGGGCACAGAGCATTATGTATAATGGTAAGTCTCGACTCATTAATTGTGGACATAATACCATATGACAATTGATCTATAATGACATTATCTCCATTAATTATATAAAATCAAAAGAGAATCTCGTGGATCGACTTACAAAAGGTATACCGAGAGATCAAATGAATTTTCGATCAAGGGGAATGGGATTGAAACACCAAAATTAAATCTTGCAGTAGAAAACCAAACCTAGCAGACTACATATCCTAAGATCTAAGTTCAAAAGGACAACTGAATTACTAGATTGTTAGTAATACCGTAGGGAAATCTCTTACCTATACCTATGATAAGAGGTTTTGTCCACAAAAAAGGTATGAGGCTAGGTATTTACCTTTAATGATTCCTAACACATACTAATATGCATGCTAGAGCATGTGTGATACTCTTATAAGAGATTACTAATGTAAGTGCGAAGTGTGGCCGCTTCAAAGATGGAAAGCACTCGCAGAATCAAACAGTGTTCATGGCCGAAATAGACACAACAGTGAGAACCTAATGAAATGTTAGAAATTTTATTATATGAATATAATTTTCTTGTTTTACCCAAAATAGTGAATAATTCAAGATATCATGCTCGTTAATCGTCAAGTAAATCCGATTATATCGCGCTAAAGAAGGTTCAAAGCCAAAAGAAACCTATCCTGATGAAATAATATTTCGCTAGAACGCTATTTTTCGAGTCAGCATAGTCGCGTGCATTAGTTTTCATTCATGTAGGGAATTTTTGAAAAAATGAGTTTCGTACCAATTTAGAATTAATAAAATAATTCAAACGAGCTGTATAACTGACAATTATTTCTCGATCACCAATTAAGGTGAATGTTAAATTAATTGAGTGTTCACAAATATTAATTCGAACTTTAGCGAATGAAAAGATTGAATCGTAAGGATTATAACAGAGGTACGTGTCTTTTGTTTCAAGACTTTTTATACATTATAAATAATACTATCTTCATTTGAATTGTATATCAATTCTTCTTTTTTTAATAAAAACAAAGTCAAACTCTTGTATGAAACGGAGCAATATCGTTTTAATAAAAACAAAGTCAAACTCTTGCGTCATCTAATTTTTCGTAACCATTTTTGTTCACCCATGTTTTCCCAAACCAAATAATATATTCCATACCCAACAATGATTGTATATGATATAATAACTAAACCAAATGCTTGGAAATAAAAATGTATTATACACTAAAAAAATATCTTCATATTTAGTTTATTTTGATTTCAAACTTCCAGTTATTTCACATATATTTATAATTAGTGTGAACAATAGTAAAAAAACGTGACAATAATTTTATTTCAATTGTTAGATTGAAAATTTGTTGCAAGAGTTAATCAAGCATTGAAGTTCAAGAGACTTCATTCATAAACCACCATTAATTCGCATCGCATAATTTCAATCCTAAGAACTACATTGACAAGGAAAACTACCATATAAGAACAAACATCGATATAAAAAATGTGATTATGAACATACAGAAAGAGAGTGTTAAAAAAAATCAAAAAATTTATTATTGTTGTGAATAGTAGAGAATATAGAGAAGAGAGAATGATTTTTTGTGTACTTTATTCACATTGGAGACCTCTATTTATAGAGTAGATGTACAGAACTTGAATAGGTAACAATATCAATAATCATCTATAATATCTTTTCTAAAATACTCCCCCTTAGATGATTATCGACTCATTAAATCACTTCTGAGAGATGTGAGAGTTCAAATGCTGCCTCGTTAAAACCTTGTCAGTAAAAACCCAATGGAAAAATCTGAACGAAGGAAAAAGAGTACAACAATAGATACTCCCCCTGATCTCAATCATCTAAGATCCTTCAACTGATGCATCCCTATCTTGTGCACCGATTTCTTGAATGTTGAAGTTGGTAATGCCTTTGTAAATAAGTCAGCTACATTGTCGCTTGAGCGAATTTGATGGACGTCAATATCACCATTTTCTTGAAGCTCATGTGTATAGAAAAACTTTGGTGAAATATGCTTTGTTCTATCACCTTTGATGTAGCCTCCTTTTAACTGCGCAATGCAAGCAGTATTATCTTCGAATATTACTGTTGGGTCATCTTTGGCTGTTGGGAGTCCACATGATTCTTGAATATGTTGTGTCATAGATCTCAACCACACACACTCGCGACTTGCTTCATGCATTGCAATGATCTCAGAGTGATTTGAAGGCGTCGCTGTTAAGAATTGCTTTACCGACTTCCATGATATAGCAGTGTCTCCTCGTGTAAACACATAACCTGTCTGGGATTTAGCTTTATGTGGATCAGAAAGATATCCTGCATCTGCATATCCGACTAAAGGAGATTTTGATTTTGTCGAATAAAATAATCTCATATCAATTGTACCCCGAAGGTAACGAAATATGTGTTTTACACCATTCCAATGTCTTCGGGTTGGACATGAGTTATATCTCGCTAAAAGATTAACAGAAAATGATATATCTGGGCGAGTACAATTTGCGAGATATGACAGTGCACCAATGTCACTTAGATATGGTACTTCTGGACCAACGATTTTTTCTCCATTTTCAGGTGGTCGAAAAGGATCTTTGTTAGCATCAAGTGATCGAACAAACATTGGTGATGCTAATGGGTGTGCCTTGTCCATGTAAAAGCGCTTTAATATTTTTTCTGTATATGATGATTGATGAACAAATATTCCCTTTTGCAAATGTTCAATCTGCAATCCGAGGCAAAATTTTGTCTTTCCTAAATCTTTCATCTCAAACTCATTTTTCAAGTAATTGGCAGTTTTAGTAAGTTCTTCTGGAGTGCCAATAAGATTTAGATCATCAACATATACTGCCACAATTGCAAAACCCTCATATGTTCTTTTTATAAAAGCGCATGGACAAATAGCATTATTTGTGTATCCTTCTTTTAACAAATATTCACTAAGAAGATTGTACCACATGCGACCAGATTGCTTTAATCCATATAAGGATTTATGCAGTTTTATTGATAACATAGCCTTGGGCGCTTCACCATTTTCTTTCGATAGTTTGAATCCTTCAGGCACTTTCATATATATATCACTATCAAGTGAACCATAAAGATAAGCAGTTACAACATCCATAAGTCGCATATCAAGAGTTTCTGATACTGCTAAACTGATTAGGAATCGAAAAGTAGTGGCATCCATCACAGAGAGACTGATTAGGAATCGAAAAGTAGTGTGCAGTACAAGTCTTTCACCCTTAAAATGTCAGGATCTTTGTTAGATTTTTCCAAAGCTCTCGTGGCTCTTTCACAGTGAGATATTCGACTTTCAACCCATCATTGAGGTGATGACGGAGAAAAATAAGTGCCTTTGCACGGTCCTGCTGGGACATTAAATTTCCTTCTTTTATTGTATCTCCTAAATTCATAGAGATAAGGTGGACCTCGGCATCCAAAATTCATGATAAATAATTTTTTCCAGTCAAGTCAAGTGCTTCAAATTCAAGTTTGGTGATGTTCGCCATTGCAACTTAAAAAAAATAAAAATTATATAATTAGAATCATGACATAAATAGAGTAAAATTGCATTACTATTATTGAAAATAAATATTATAACAAATTATGCATGTTACTACTTTTACTATGTAATTTGAAATTTTGTTATTCTATTTGTTAAACTAACATCGATGCAGGTGTACATTGAGATGTGCTCAATTAATCATTTATGTATCTATTACAAATTGCACTAATTACAAATTGTAGCATTATAAACTAAAGAAAAAAATTAAACTCTTTTATGCACAATTATTCTAAATACATAAAACAAATATCACAGAATCCTGCCCAACTTCGTAAACAAGCCATATATTTCTTGAAAAGGAAAAAATCCAACACTTTGGACTTAAAGAAATTATAATAAAATTTATGTCTTAAAAAAAATTACTCCTACACCTAGAATTTCTCACACCACTGCTGCGGTTGTGAAGAATTATTATTATTATTTTTTTTTTGGTCCAATTGATATCAAAAATAGTGTTGTGATTGACTCAAAAATTATCATAAAACTAGTAAATACTAGTATTCACACAATATTTTAGTGACTATTTAAATCATCAAAATCCAAATAATATAAATCTTAAATAAGCAATCCAAGATATGAAAAAAACTTAAATCAAAACAACAATACATTTATAATCAATATTCTTCAAGAATATTGTCGAAACATATGATAGTTATCTAAATTCTTCAGGAATATGATAATATTATATTTTATATCAATATTATTCATAGATATTGATAGATCTTTATGATTTTAGATCAAGATTCTTCGGGAATATTGATAAATCTTATTCATCTATATTTTATTCATAGATCTATCAATATCTTCAACATAAAGTTGTGTTGTGCTACTTCAGGAGCATCAACATAAAATTAAAAGTTGTGCTTCTTCAGGAGCATCAATATAAATCTATAATTTGTGCTGCTTCGGGAGCATCAATATTAAATCTAAATATTGTGCTTCTTCAAGAGCATTCAAACAAGAATAAGAATAAATTATTTATAAATTTTACCTTGAAGAGCACTCGTGCTGATAACGTGTTGTGAATAGTAGAGAATATAGAGAAGAGAGAATGATTTTTTGTGTATTTTATTCATCATTGGAGACCTCTATTTATAGAGTAGATTTACAGAACTTGAATAGGTAACAATATCAATAATCATCTATAATATCTTTTCTATAATAATTATGTTATTATTATATATTATCCTATGTAATAACATTTTTTGTCTACATTTGTTTTTTTTTTAAAAAAAATCATTTTAGAAATTTAAAAGAGTAGGTCTCTTGTGAGACGATCTAACGAATCTTTATCTGTGATATGGGTCAGCCCTACCGATATTCACAATAAAAAATAATAATCTTAGCATAAAAAAGTAATACTTTTTCATAGATGACTCAAATAAGATATCTGTCTAACAAAATATGACCCGTGAGACCGTCTCACACAAGTTTTTGCAAATTTAAAATTAATTCAATAAATAACTAAACATAACAAAAAAAATCAGAATTCCAATTCAAACTGATATTTTTGGATTAGTCAGGTAGTTTGGGTAAAACCTGAACCCGACTAATTTTAATAGGATCAGGTTTCGGGTAGAGAAATTCTACCAGAATAACTCGATAGGTTGGCCAATCAAGATTTTTTTAAAAAAATTCCAACATCCAACCAATCTGATAAGGTTTTGGGTAGAAAAATTCCACCCGAATAACTTGATTATGAATAAAAAATACTTGATTGGATGTGGGTCGGTCCATTAGCTGTCGTCTTTCATTTTTTAATATATAATATGATTGGTGTTGAGATTTCTTATTCGATCTAACTATTTCTCATATTAGTGAGATTTGAACTCTATATTATATGGATCTTGAGCCCTCACCCTTACCACCAGACCAAAAATCCTTGAAGTCGATTCAGTACTTCCAAACTCCGCCTATAAATAGACCATGTGGGATTCTTTTCCAAGTGCACAAATTCTAACCTCTATCCAAATCTTGATAGTATTCTAGGCTTTTTCAATTGTGAGCTACAAAGCTCTCGTTCTCAAAGAGCTGACTACGAATGAATGTATGATTTGAGGGTCTTAATTAATTAAGGGATAATAGATAAGATTTATAAAGCGTGTTTACAGAGATTTTAGAGAGATGACCTCAAGAATCTTGTTATCTTTTTTTTATGTCTAGGATCAATGAGTAAACATCTAGTTTTGTTCAGGACAATTTAGAGGTATGTAAGTAGTGACCGAGATATCCAACTGAGTATGTATTATTATGTGTTGTATTTTACTTGTCATATGATGTATGTTTATCTGACATGATATTTACGCGACAATTGCATATCACGTTGAACTTGTTAGCATTTGAGATAGCCTTGTTGTGTAAGGTCGTTCAACCATATTTCTTGGATGGTAGGGTATCGTGAGGAACCAACTAGAAACAGTGTGTGAGGTAACCTAAAACATTACATTTCCAATATGTCTTTGAGTGTGTGAGGAACCAACTGATTGAAATAATAGTGTGTGCATATTTAAGGTCCAAGACACATCTTCAGCAATCATTGCCTTCTTATCCTTCTTAAAATTCTTGTCTACATTTTTAAAATATTTATGTTTTTCCGAATCATCATTCCTTGGCTTAGGACACTCAACAATGAAATGTCCTTTATTTCCACAACTGGAAAATGTCATATAATTTTCAGATGATTCATTTTTTTTAAACTTTTGTTATGATTATGCAATTGTCTTTGATTCTTATTCATCAAAATTTCAAATTTCTTTACAATTAGAGACATTGCATCAATGTTGATTTGTTCAGCGGTCTCTAGAAGGACTGGTTCAACATTTGTTGTCAAGGTTTTGGTTGGCTGAATGGATGATGATTCTCCTTCAGTTTTTGTTTCTAAATCAAATTTATATGCCTTCAGATATGCAAAGAAATCATGTAATTTAATATTGTTCAAATCTTCTGATTCTCTTATTGCAATGTTTTTGACATCTCATTATAAATAATGATCTCATGACTTTCAGAGTCATTTCTTTGTTGGTGTATTTTTTGCCGAGAGAAGCTCACTCTGTCACCACACTGTTGAATCTCTCATCGAAATCACTTAAAGATTCTTCGGGTTTCATCTTCATATTTCCAAATTTCTGCATTGCCATAGTGAATTTGTTTCATTGGTTTGATCATCGCTTTCACGCAATTTAGTTAAATTTTCACAAATCTCCTTGGAGTGAACAAATTTTTATTTTTCTATAACAAATTTTTATTTTTCTAAATGTAACCTCATCAAAAGTTATGTATAAAATGTCCTTGGCCACATTATAAAGATTTATCTTCTTCTTTTTATCCTATGAGATTCATTCACATCGAGGTTTCTTGATCATATGAGGTTCTCCAGCACTAATTGCAACAATAATGTTTATCTTCATGATTTTTATTGGTCCATCAGTAATCACGTACCACATATCACCATCTTGGATTGTAAGATGAGCTTGCGTCATGGTATTTCAGTCATCAAACTCTTCCTCGGAGGACACTGAAATTTTGATTGGATGAGGCCATTTAGTTTGATGGTTCAGAGGTCGAGATAAACTTGGTGTGTTTCCACTCGTTAGCATTGGTGGACGTGTTTAAAGAGTTTCTGAATAAACAATTCACAAAATTTTCTTCTACTTGACTTCAGGGATTATAACCGTTGTTAGCAATCAATATCAAAATTCCAACTTTTGATTGCAGTAGACAACTTATCATCATATAATAATGTTGAAACAGTCCAACCGAATTAAGTGAAATTCTTATTAAAATCGGCGGACCAATATCAATAGACAATTGCAATAAATTGAAATGCTGAGAATAAATAACACATATAAATGTTTATAGAAGTTCGAAGAAAATAACCCATCTGCATCTTCTCTTATCTTGTTTCTAGAAAGATTTCACTAAAATACTTTGACAATTACAAAAACTGAAACTAACCCGCTTTTGCAAGACTTACCAATTGACTCACTGAAACTCTTAGTAAACAACTTTCACAACTTCGACAAATCAGCAAAAAAAGCTCTTTTTGTCAGTTATAAATACTCATACTTTAAATAATAAAGATTCGATACACTTGTGAGAAGAAAATCCAAACAGAAGATCCTTCAAAAGATCAGATAAATCTTTAAAGCGGGTTCTTTATAGTATTTTAGCAGAGCTTGGCTTTCTTATACAAATCTCAAATAGATAAGAGATATAACTACCTTTTTAATTGTAGTACTACCTTCGGTTACAACTACTAATAAGAAAAATAAAATGGAGTTATCTTATAATTCAGTTTCTTAAACAATTTATAATTGTATATTTGAAATACAGAAGAAACTCAAAATATGGAATCAAGAAATAATTTTGAGCGACTTAAAAAATTAGACATAATTAATGACAAAATAAGTTTAAGTAATTCAATAAATAAATATGATTATGGAAAACTAATTGTATGTAATATTAGTAGTAATAGTTAATTTAATTTAACAAACAAACAAACATGTTATCTTATTATTCGATTTACCACGTTTTGATAATTTTTTGGCTTGAATTACTACTGCTATTTTTCGAATTTGTATTAAATTAATTGATTTTAAGTTTTAGCCTTAGTGGGAGATAATTACTACTACTATCTTTTAATAAATTATTATATAATAATATTTTGAGTGGTCCTGTCACAACGTAATTAGCATATATTAAATACTATCATCATATTTTTTTGACACATATATATTTTTATTACAACTTTACTATTACTATTTTAGTATCTATCATGAATTAATTTATTAGTAATTAGGATGGACAAATGAAGATAAAAATTTTGGAGTGGAAAAGTGATTTTGCATGAAAAAAAAATGAAGAGGTGTAAATTAATAATGTAATAATTTATGTGATCTAATATTTAAATTTTTTAAAAGTTAATATCCTTTCTTTTATGTGGTATTTATTTTTTGAATCACTCTAAGGCTATAATGATTATTAAAGTTAATCTATAATTTTTTTAAAAGTTATTATATCAAGTGGTGTTCTCGTAACTTAATTAGTTTATTTAATGATTATTATTGTTATCATTTTTATTTAGCATATTTTATTAACTATATTATTTTTACTATATTTATCAATTTATTTTATTTACTTTCTAGTAAAAAAAAATTATATTCATCGCCTAAAATCATCATCATCATCAATATTGTTGTATATTTAAAAATTCAAGTTCATGAATAAAAAAAATGAATTATGAATTTAAATACAATAAATTGAATAAAAATAACGAGCATTACATAAAAGCGAAAAATCAGCAAGCTAATTTTCAGCATAATTGAAATAAACATATAATTGATCATTCAGATAAATTCCAAGTAAATTCAAGAAATGTTGGTACCAATTGAAAAAAAAAAAAAAACAAGAGAAAATTAGTCGTTGAATTGCAAATATGAAACGCTGCAGATATTGGAGGTAACAGAGAAGATGGAATAACTTATTTATTAGTAGAATCTTCACGAGAATAGCACATTTTGTGCTTTCAGCTAGCTTAGGGTCAATCGGTAATGCCAATTTTTTCTTCCCACCATTTGAAGTAATAAAATCCACGTCTTTTTTTTTATATATTATAATCATTTTAATTATTAGCTTTTTATTTTTCTATGCTAAATCATTTTGCTAAGATCAAATGATTATCATTGTGCTAAAATCTATAACTGTTAATCAAAACTCAACTTTATTTTTTTATACTTGCGAAAGCACAGAGTACATCTATTTGGGTGCTATGAGTCAGGCTGTTAGGCTCATGAATATGAGGAAGTATGTATTTATTTATTGGTGATGTCTTATATCTCTTAGAGATTAATCTTACACTTTCCTACCGTCGACCTCCTTATCTCCAACAGAGATAATATTACCTGTCAAGATCTGACATCACTTTTTACGACCCACCTAGCCAATCAGATCAATCGACGCAACGTAATAAGTTTGTCGTGCGAGAATTTCTTAAGAGATCATCCTCACTCATGCATGCTTAACTAATTACATTTCTTAATTAGCAATTTTTTTCCATGCTGAATATTTTTTAAGATTAACGGTTCATTAAATGATGATTAATGACGATGAATTATCCTGAAAATTAATCGCACCTATTTCATTTTCCATGCTAAATCATTTATCAATTACAAATTTTTTCCATATAGGTCTATAACACATAAATAAATTGACCAAAATATCAATGTAACGTCCTATGATGTTACGCGTAAAAGTGTATACGAAAAACTAATTTTGCCAATTCATAATTAAAAAAAGGGTAGATATCTTGTGAGACGATCTCACAATTCTTTATCTATGATATGAATCAACCCTATCGATATTCACAATAAATAGTAATACTCTTAACAAAAAAAATACTAATTTTTTATGGATGACCAAAATAAGAAATATGTCTCACAAAATACGACCCGTAAGACCGTATTGCACAAGTTTTTACCTTAAATAAAAAAAAATACAGTGTCTCCCATCAACACTTCTATAGATAATAAAATAATTAAGTATAGATTAAAACGTAAAAGGATGTATCATCATTAAAACGTAAAAGGACGTATCACGTAAATGGATGGCGATTGGCCAATCTTTAAAAGCGAACAAAATTTTGGAAACAGCTTTTGGCTTTATAGAATGATCATATCATTGATATTAAAATCAAGTCAATATCTGACTCTCGTTAGTTGCAAATTAATGCAATTATTGGGAAATATAATATTAGATTATTCCGTACATACACGGGTTTTCCAAAAAAAAAAAACTGATCCATTCAACGATTTTAATATTTGCCAATCTTTTCAAAATATCAGTTATTTCAATAATGGATAAAGCTATCTTGTTAAAAAATAATCTGATTTAGTTGATGTTAAGCATGGACAAATTTGATTTGAACAAAAAAATCAATTTAACCAACTTTATGTAAGTAACACGTGCTATGCTTGCATAATTAGAGCTCACAAGCATTACAAAATTATTATATATCATCCTTTAACAGATGTATATACATTCATAAAAAAGTTGCTAGTCAAGAAATAAAACAGATCACCTATCACATTTCCATGGGGTAAATATATATACATACATATATATATACATCCTCATCTTTTTTCGTAAGAAAATTGCAAGAAAAAAGGTAATTTTCATTCGATTACATCATACTAACTTCCATAATTTTGATAGTTTATCAGAATTTGAAAAAAATGGCACTTCTGATGGTACATGTCAAACCAAATAATCTAGTAGTGAAGCCAAAGCAAAAAGTATCACCAAAAACTTCATATATGTAGATATATATATATATAGTGTAGGAATTTGGAAATAGAACTTACTAGGGTCATTTTTACAGCTATTTGACCCCAGTGTATTAAATTTAGTGAAACAATCTATTACTTTTAGAGTGTATATATGATATCAGACCATTATAGGCTAATGCCTATGAACTCACCTTCCGACTCTGAGCCGAGGCAGACATGATACGCAACCGACTAGCGATCTCTGTAAATGATGGTCTCATAGAAGGATTTGGGGCCCAACATTGCTCCATTAATCTTTTCCATTCTAGGTCACAGTAGCTCGGAATGGGTGGCCTCAGAGTATTGCTCACAATGCCACCTACATGTAGGAAGGATGGGGGGATCGACTTTGGAATTTCAAATCAAAATGAAAAAAAATGCTAAAATATAAACGGTTCCAGATTTTAAATTAGAGAAGTTAGAAAATGAATGAAAAAGAAGAATAGAAAAGTAAAGCTGCCTGGGAATTCTACAATATCAGTGAAGTGTTACAAACCCACCAATTCAAGAAGCTAGGAAAACTAGTTTTAAATTGAGATGATGTTCATCAAAACTCACTACTGACGACAAGGTCAAACAATAAAAGGCTAATTAATATTTAGAAAACTTCATCAAGTGTGCTGTATCTAAAATCGAGGTGATTTTAGGCTAATAAAAGGCTAAATAATATTCAGAAAACTTCATCAAGTGTGCTCTATCCTGAGTCATCTGTCTACGTTTATATCTTTCATTAGGGGATCCTTAATTTAAGATAAACATGAAAAACATTTATAAGCATGTTATACGCCAGTTGATTTAATTATTGTACTATCAATGCCACAAGGCATAACGGCAAAAACATACCATATGTTGAATCAACATTTACAACTGATAAGTGAATTACGAACCTATGATAGCACCATAATGCATGTTGGCATAAGGCTCCTCTCCTGTGAGTATCTCCCACAAGACAATGCCAAATGAAAAGACATCCACCTGTTATAAGAACCATGAAAATTGGTACTTGTATACAATCTAGTTGAAAAGCGTGCTTTAACTTCGCGATATAATATCTAAAGTGTAAGTGATACTACAACCATAATTTTTAAAATTTACAAACCAAACAAGAGAGATTTTGCATCCATGTGAAATATTTTAAAGAGGCGGAGGGGGGTGTTTAACCTTCTCAGAAACTTTATTGCTACCACCATTTAACAGCTCTGGAGCCATCCATGGAAGAGTTCCCCTAACTCCACCAGAAACTAAGGTGTTCCTCTTTATTTTTGATAGACCAAAATCTCCAACCTGACATGCATGGCAACATGAGAACTTAACTCGATACCATGAATATCAATAACAGATCTAAGAATTTAAATTCCTTGAATATGCACCAAAAGAATAAGAAAGGATATCATTAGTCATCTAGTTTCTAGTTAATTAATTAAACGTAAAAGGGTGAGTTTCCACTGGACAACCTTGCATATAGGTCTTGAAGGATCTTTCAGGTTAACCAACAAATTGTCACATTTGAGATCGAAGTGCACTATATTCTTTGAATGCAGATATTCCATACCAAAAGCTGCATCCATTGCAATGATGAGCCGCTTACGGCGATCAAGATGCCTGTATATTTGTATCACACAAGATAAATACGCACATCATGATGGAAAAAAGTTGGGGAAAACAGGAGGAACAATTAAGGTAAATATTTCCATGCAAAATTTTTCTCATATTGTCATACTAGTCTAATCCAGAGCAACAGCATCCCTGCATTCAGATGTAATCACACAGTTGTCAGAGGCATATAACAGTACCTATCCTTTCGGAGTAAAACATGTCTTAAAGATCCATCAACCATGTATTCTGTAACAGTAGCCAATGTCGCCCCTGGTCCATCTTGTACAACACCATAAAATGCTACAACATTGGGGTGGTGAAGCTTTGAAAGAATTTCAGCTTCCCTCCAAAATTCAAAGGTCTGAAAGTGAATAACGTCTATAGCCATTTTATCAAGGCCAAAACAGATGAACGATAATAATAACATAAGATAACAGAAGTAAGAATAAAATTTAATTATTCAATAATCATATAATGACGAAATAACAAAACTATTAGAGATATTAAGGACTATTACCAGTCTTTCTTGTTCTGATTGTCGACCAATAAAGCAACTCTTCTTTATTCGTTTAATTGCTACATCTGAGCCTCTCCATTTTCCATGATATACAGTCCCAAATGTGCCAGAACCAAGTTCCCTCAATTCTTCAAGATCTGCATTTTTTATGATCTGCAAATAAGCCGCTAAAAAAGTTACGTCATTATGATTGGCAGTCATGATTGAGTTGGTCTTTAAAGTTTAAAGTTCAAATTTTACCCAAGTTCACGATTCCAAAATCCTTTAAACAGTCAAAAACAGGAAACAGCTAACTGACTCGCTAAGATGGACAAACCTTGTGAAATTGAAAATGAGCCAGTCATTTTGTTGATTAGTATTATTTAACATTCAGAAAAGCGGATGCCAAAATTATTTGAAAAGGTAAACAAGCCCCATAAACCACTTCAATTACAGATTGCCACACGAAAGGACAAATTGAAGATAATAGTCCAAATAAGACAAAGAAAATAAAAAAGACTTTGTGGCGCCTTATAAACAGCAACTCTTTTAAGTAATATAAAAATAACAAAGACAATATAGGCAATAACCTGCAATGAGTGTATGTCAAAATCCACCAAAGAGGGATCAAAAAGAGGTAAGCCAATATTCCCTATCCCTTCCTGAAATATAGATAAGCTTCAGAGACATTCGTACAAAACCAGGTACAACGGAGCAAGGACTATCTTTTTTCCCTGAAACATAAATAGTACCTCGTAATCAGAGTCTTGAATTCTCATATTGTCCATTAAATCATCATCCTGCATGCCTTCACTGACATTGACTTGTGATGCATTATAGTTGGAATGAAGAACCATTGAGACAGCTTCATCTCCATGAGGGAAGCCTTGTGGATCTTCCACACCAGAGTTATCCTGCAATTCCCTGTGACTTGGAGCAATCCCATCTCTAGCCAGCTGAACGAAGTCATATGCTAAAGGAGCCTCCTCTTCAAGTTTTGTAAGGTTGGCAGAAAATACATGGTCCTGATCAATAAGAGAAACGTCCCTTCTAGCAAATTGATCTCCCGCCAATCTTTGGAAGAAAGACCAGTGTTTAGGTTCATGATTTTCTATATTAATGCTCAAGCCTGCTCGATCTTTCGGAAGAGGAGCAATATGAGATGAATTACCAGAAAGGATAGCTTTCGAAAATATATCAGAGAGAAAATCACGAGGGAAACGGTCATTTATATCAATAATTATGTCACCCTGTTCGGTTCTAGGAACATCAACACTGGATTCTTCCATAGCTCCTGCAAGTGTAGAAAGTTGAGGATGCCCGTGGTCATCATTAGCAATGGATTGACTGCCAACCTCATCAACACAATCAGTCGTACGACCTTCAGAATTTTTAATTGAATCCTCATGGCTCACAGCAGGGAGATTCAATCCAGCTTCTGCCTCTGACTTAAGATCTTGATCACACACGGAACCTTGATCTTCAATTTGGTCATCCAGCCTCACACCATGAGGTTTAGTGCACCAATCATCAAGGGCTTCAGGCGCGATAAGTTTAGGCTTGTCAATAGCAATCGGCGGCCTTGTAGGATCACCTACATTCCCATTTTGAGAATTTTCAAATCCTGTCACTAAATCCTTATCGGCCATATCAATTCTTGGCTGATTAACAATAAACTGAGAACTATGCGAATCATCAGACTTTGATATTCTGCTGAGCAACTCTGCCTGCTCCCGAGGAATACACTCAGAATAAAATGTCCTCTGGGGAGGAATAGAGGACTCAAAGTAGCTCAAATCAGTAGGATCAGACTCAGTATTTACGGATTCAGAAGCAGGTAGAGAATCAAAAATCTGATACTCATTTCCAGATGATTTAGGAAGCTCAGGTGGATTAACAGTATCAAGAGTTATAGAAACTGGCAAAGGTTCCTGGGCCATCGTCTCAACCTTCGAAGTCTTTGAAGAAAGCTCTCTACCCAGCTTAGGGATGACGGCTGATGACTCTTCAACAGGATAACCAGACTTTGAATTACCACCGCGTGCCTGTGAAGTGATAAATTGCTCCTTTGCCGAGATCCGATTACTTCCATTTTCCATTTGAATTGAGCTATCAACTCTCAGTTTTGATTCAATTTCCTGCACATCTGTGACTTGTGTTCCTGGGATGCTTAAAGGCTTCCCTTCAAGACCTTTTTGCTTAGACAATGTCCCATAAGAAGATGGTTGTGCTGAACTTTCAGAAATTTCATAATTAGCTGGATGCAAATTATAGCCAAATTGCGGCAGATGCTGCTTGTCTTCAAAACGATGTCTAGTCTGCTCATGATTATGGTGCAAATCAGTTTCATAACCTTTACAAGAACTTGATAGAAGAGGTTTAGAAGATTCAGCTGTCGATGGAATGAGAAAGCCAGTTGAATTTATGGTATTTGCATCAATAAATTCAGTGGCAGTCCCACTTGTATCCTTTTCAACATTCAGTGCTTCCAACTCATTTAGATTATTTCCAGAAAAGCTTGATAAGCCATGTATAACAGAGCCTTTTTTAGACCCGCTGTCCATGCCATTGACAGCCACTACATACTTTATCTCAGTGTCACAATCTGAGCTGGATAGAGAGAAATGAGCATCATCCAAATCCCTAAGAGAGAATAGAAACATTCGAAGCTTTTTGGATCCATCTCCATCTTCTAGCACATGGCACTCTTCCATCATGTTCAGTAAATCCTCATCGGTTGATACAGAAACTAAAGCATCAAGATCCTCACCAGGAAGCTGATATTTTATAGTCTGCGTTTCATAATAAATGGCAGTAGCTTTCTGCCATAATTCTTGCCAAGTAATGTCCTTTCTTATTCTGATAATGCGTGTTTCACCACCAACATATCTGAGCTTTCCATCACTAGGGCGAGGGAGGATACCACCACCAAAACTGCAGAGAATCTTCACTTTGGATGATGAGCTATCAGATGCTCCAGATGAGGTATACACAAGTCTGTGGCCACTGTGATAACCTGATGACACATGTCGCACTGATTGCGAAGATGGTGAATACCCAAGATTACCCTTGTTCCCAAGTAAAGACAAATCACTTGGCCCAAATTCTCTTGAACCTTTTTCTTCTCTAGCAATCATGGAAATATCTGAACCACTTTCAGTACCAGTATATAAGTTTCCTACAATGCCTAATTGCTCCAAGTAGCCAGCTACATAGCTAGTATCCCCAGAGATATTCGGAATAAAGGGCTTCCGAGGATTGACCCGGTCACGCATAAATTCAAGAGCAAATACCTCTCCGGTCTGAATAGAGAAGTTATGTACAGGTTTAGGATCTGAAAAGAGAGTTTCTGGAAACTTTAAACTGGAACTTGCATGACCTGTAGTATCCACCTTGTAAACTTGTGATTCATGACCAAGATATTCATTCCCACGTACTGAGGGATTGGATTGTACAAAATTGAGATTTTTGGACGGCTCCATGTTAATATAAAACAAATTCAATGAAAACGACTTTTCATTCCACACTGCTCTGAAGAACTTGCAAAAGCCACAAAGGAGAACCGCAATTACTGCCAAGCAAAGAATTCATCTCAAGAAAAAGGATAACACATAAATGTACAAATTTGGGAACATTTCGGGCTCAAGTTCATACGCAGGAAACACAATCATTTGCTCAAAGCCCGAAAGGGGAATATTTCACAATCATCAAATCAAACTTAACAAGATCCTACCTAAACCCTAGCAGCGGCTTTTCTGGTTCGCGCAGCAGAACCCTAGCCTCGTCCTTGTTCAATCGTTCAGCATAACCCTGTTCCCTTGTTATCGCTCTGCTGCCTCGGTCCTTGCGATGGATACTTTCTTCGTTCTTTGTTTGTCTCCGTAGCAAAGCTACCTGAACAGTAAAGGCAAGTTTGGGTGATTGACCGACTGATGGGAACAGGCGTTGTTCGCATCACATTCGAGTTATAGTTTGTGTGAGATATAAAAATCATCTATAACTTGTAATTCACTACAAGAAAATATTTCCATAATGTTCTTTTTTTATTTCAAAATTAATATATCAGATTTTGAATTAATATTTTTTTATAAATCAAAATAATTATTTGATTTATTGATAATAAAAAACATAAATAATTGGAAGGAAAAACTCTAGCATTGACATTAAGTTAAGAATACAAAAGAAACACACCATTAAATATTGGGATTACTATATTCTTCCCATAAATAATTGATTAAATATTGGGATTACTATATTCTTCTCGTAAATAATCAATTAATGCGTTTATTAATTTACAGTTAACATATATATTTTTACTTTTTTTATAAAGAGCTAAAATATTTTGAAATCTTTTATTTTCGTCGTTGGCCACTATTTGAAAGTCTGGAGCCGGTGCTTTCATTACATATTGAATTGGTGTACTGAGGTCACATTCAACTTCAATAATCATGTCGTGCATGATAATACAAGCTGTCATTATGTAATGTAAATGGTAGAGTCCAAATTCAGTACACGTAAAACTCATGCACTTATTTAATGGTTAAATTATTTATTTAATTTTAAAATGATTTTTAGCGATGCATGTTTTACGAAATTGTATTATTTTAAATTATTTATGTTTATGTGATGCACGTTAAAATGTTTCCTTGAGTTTCATGTTTCAGGCGATTATTCGATGCGAGATCAAGGAAAAGAGACCGGTGACGATTTTTGGCAATTTTAAAATATGGTATTTTATTTTTAGTTAGGATTGGGGCATTTTAAAAGATTTAGTTAATTTTTTTGGCATTTTAAAAGCATAATTTAATTATTAGGTGATTTTATAATTTTAAACTTTTAAAAATATGAAATTTGTGCATTTTATTTTAAATTAAAAGATTTTATTAGAGTTAAAGGTGGATTAGCATTTTTAATTGGTTGTTAATTACTAATTAAGCCAATTTTATTACCCTAATTTAACTAAACACACGCACGCACTTACTTTTACACACACTACACATAGGAGACACACACAACACATATGTCATTTGTTTTGTTTTAATATTTGAGAGCAAAACCTAGTGTCCATAGAACTTCAGCAGCTGCCCCTCTCCTCTCTGATTTTTCCCAGCGAGTTCGTTGGCTTTTCTTCAAGAAAATCACGCACGTTTGTCCCGGATCGTCTCTCGCATCCTTCCCGCTTCGGTGTCGTCGTTTCGGTAACTTTAAATATCAAAAGTCGTGTATATTTTTTCGTTTTCGAATCGATCTTGTCATAGTAATAATTTTGATATTTAATGCGTTTATTAATTTACAGTGAACATATATATTTTTACTTTTTTTATAAAGAGCTAAAATATTTTGAAATCTTTTCTTTACGTCATTGGCCACCATTTAAAAGTTTGGAGCCGTTGCTTTCATTACATATTGAATTGGTGCACTGAGGTCACATTCATCTTGAATAATCATGTCGTACATGATAATGCAAGCTGTCATTATGTAATGTAAATTATTTTTACATATGTTTGCACAAATTAATTTGCCAGTAGTACAGGCACGACGCACGTCAAAATGTGACTGGAACTTGCTGAAAATCTAACTTATACATCGAGAGATTGTGAGCTCTAGTTTAATCGTTTATTATAATCTCCTTGGTTAAGCGACAAAAGAAGGAAACTAAGTTAGAAATTTGTTGTGTTTCATGGGAGTTCGAGACCGTCTCGTTTTGCCCTGTTCCCTGGCTTTTCAACCTTGGTTCCATGTGCTCTTAATCGCTTCACCCCAATATCTGATCGTGGATGAACATGGACAAGATCATGTGCATTCCAGTTTCCAAGGTCAACTTTGAATCTTCTTTGTCTTTATTTAACTAAAAGGGTCGGCCCAAGTTCTAAGGCCCATTAAAATTGATATTTGACCCACCAGTTGCTGAGATGGACCCATTATTTTAAGGCCCAATAAGTTCCCTCGCTGGCTAATAATCCTGAAATTATATTTTATTTTCTTATCTCTTGTACCTCCTCTATAGTTTTTGATATTCACGCACTGGTTCCTTTGATTTCCCAATTCCATGTATTCCTGGAACTTGTGACAAACTCGTCATTTATTCTCTCTGAAATCTGAACAGATCCAAGTAATCTCTCTTTGATCTATTATCTTCTCTCTATTATTCATTATCTTTTTTGATTATTCAAACATCTATTCTTTTTCCAATCATTTTTCTTCTTCACACGACACCTGCCTTTCTCCTTTTGTGTGAATTTCCATATCTTATTCACCATTATTTCAGGACCAACCTTATCTACCCCACAAGTTAGTTTTTCTCCATGATTTTCCTTGAATTAATTTTGACAATGGCATCTTTGGTTTAATGCTCTAGGTTTTGTTTTGCTCTAGGATGTCTTCTCCAACCAAATACCATGACAGTTCTTTTACTAATAAAGTGGTTGTCGAAATCGTTAGGTAAGCCTTTTTTTAGCTCGAATACATTGTTGAGACAACCTTTGTGCTCTCTAATTGTACATGAAGTTTTATACCATACCTCGTCTGCTTTTGACTTTCTTTGACGATCGGATTGGTTATACTGGACATTGTTGAAAGATCATATATTGATTTAGAGAATTTTTCAGAGGCTCTTGAAAACATTCTGCTCTTATGTATGAATGAGCTTCGTTTTACTAACAATTATAGCTGTAATGGTTCAACTCTAATATTTTAAAACATACAACCACCCAAGTGTCAAGTTTCGATTACTCTCCCAGCAAGGGCAATTATTGCACCCAACAATCTATCTCCTAATAATTCCACTACGTTAAATCAATGAAAATTGAACTCGTGACATGAGCTTTGATACCAATTGTAGGACCAAGCATTTGTCGCTTTACCAAAAGCTATAATATCTCCTTCATGTAGGACCGAATGAGCATTTTTATCTCCTTCATCTATCATATCCTCTGACCCCGTTCTTTTTTTCTTTTTCTTTTTTTGTAAAAGCAGCAAAGTTGAAGTCGTGGCCTTCTTTCATGAATAGTGGCCTATTTGGGTAAAGAAACTAGAACCCTAATTTAGTGAAACTTAGGAATCTCAAGGGTTTATATCATTTCATTCAAACAACCACTAGCCATATAACACTATACAGTGTCCTCATAGAGAGTTTTTTTTTATGTTGTGTTTTTGTTGGTATATTTTTTGTGTTCCCCTGCGACCCCATGTCTATCACCCTCCACGATGTTTTAAGGCTTTTAAACTTCATGTCTTAGGTGTTGATACTTTGGGGTTGGTTTCTTTTGTTGGTCTTCCACCTTTATCTATTCAGCACATTAATCTTCTTTCATACTCCTCTATCGCCTCTCATTGGATCAAAGTTGATGAAAAACCAACTTTGTTTGACGAAGATATCATTTTTTATGGGAGGAGTTATGCAAATTTTGTTTTTGACTCTGGCCACCCTACTCTTGAATATTTGACTTTAGCATGTTCCTTAAGCAAAAGGAAAAACTCATGCATTGAGGATTATGCTCTAGAATTCCGTGCACAATGGATTGAACAAATCTATTCTTAAATCTCCATTGGGAACCCAGATTTGGATCAGTGGAAATGATCTACCAATTTCTATGTTCAAGATAACATTTCCTGATTTGTGTGTGACATGTGAGTGCGGTGAGGATGATATAACATGTGTTTGTGCTCTTTTATCCTTGTTGTTCATCCGGCAACATTTTTGAACAGGCTTGATATTATAATAGTTATAATAATAGCCTCTTGCTGAATTTCATTCAGCATAACTGGACTTCTTGGGTGAACAGTTGTTTGATTCAGCTGAACTCTTGGGAATGTACCCAATTCTATGTCGCTTCGTCTTGTTCATATTCTCAAATGATTTTTCAGTTGGTTTTTCTACGAATTCTTGAACTCAGGATTCTCATGTATCATAACTGATTTAACAAAAGTGAATGTATTTATCTTTGCTTGTATTCAGTTTTGGCATTGTACCATTGTTTGAGGGTTCATCTTGGCTATCAAAGCTCATACCAGTTTTATCCCCAATTGGTTTTTTTAACCCTTGAATTTCAGCCAGCGTAACTGAAGACTTGTTCCAGGCCTGAATTACTTAAGTCAGTTTAGACTTTTCAGTTCTTAGCTGTTGAATCAACAAATCAATTTCATCTTTTTTAGCTTTCATCTTAGGGATCTCCTCTTCGACATTTAAGCTTTCAACTAATTTAAGACTATCAGCTGTGTCAGTTGAGGGAAAATTTTGCTTTGCTTTAGCTTTCTCAAAGGAGATAGCTAGTTTACAGTACTCATTTACCATATCATGCATTGTAGAAATAAGCTCTTCTTGTGTGAAATCAGTTGATTTAAAGTCAAATACCTGATCATTGCCGGACTTCAGTTCATCATCATCATCCATGAGGCATTTCACATCTTCTTCATCACTTGAGCTGCTTGAGATCTCAGTTTCAGATGCTTCACTATCGAGTCAAGCCCACTTTAACTTGTTTTTCTCTGCTACCAGAGCTCTATGCTTCTTATTGGATGACTTCTTCTCATCCCTGAATCTTTTTCTGTGCTCGAAGGGCTTTTTACCCTTCTCAACTGATCTCCTACTGTCCTTTTTGGGCTTTGGTCAGTCAACAATAAAATGATCGGTCTTTCCATAGTTGAAGCACGCATTAGGTTCTCTTTGGTTCATTCTTATGATAGTTTCTCTGAAAGGAATCTCGATTCTTTGTTATGAACTTTTCAAACTTTCTCACAAACAATGACATTGCATCATTGATTAACTGTTCTGTTGACTTTTCTGTGGAAAATGATGGTTCTAGTTTCGGGGAGCTTAGTTGTAATTGATGGAATAGTTGGCTCGCGTTCTCTAGTTTGCATCTCAAACTCGTAGGCTTTTAGATCTGCAAATAGGTCATGTAATTTCACCTTGTTCAAATCTTTAGATTCCATCATGACAATGGTCTTAACATCCCATTCCTTGGGAAGGCCACCCATAAATTTTAGGGCAATCTCTTTATTTGAGTGCACTCTTGCAAGTGCATTCAGCTCATTAACTATGCTGCTGACTCTTTCATTAAAATCATTCATTGATTCTCCAGCTTTCATTTTGATGTTGTCAAATTTCTAAACAGCAACTAACAACTTGTTTTCTTTTGTCTGCTCATTTCCTTCACATAATTGAATCAGCTTTTCTCAGATTTCCTTAACTGACTTACACATTTTGATTTTGTTAAATGTGTTTTTGTCCAGAGTTTTATACAAGATGCCTTTTGCCAAATTGTCCAAGTTAGCTTTTTTCTTGTCTTCTGAGGTCTACTCATCTTGTGGCTTCTCTATTCGGTGTGGTGCTCCATCCGTAAGAGCAATAACTGTATTGGTTTTCATGATCTTCATCGGTCCTATTTGTTATGACATACCACATGTCATCATCTTAAGCAGCTAGATGAGCATGCATTCTCATCTTCTAATCATCAAATTCTTCCATATAAAACATGAGAATCTTGTTGAAAGAAGACATGATTATCAGTTTGAGCCTTTGTAAGTATTCAGGGCAATATTAACCGCTCTGATACCATTTGATAGGATTGGTTATGATAGTTTAAGTGTTTAGAAGAGGGGGTTGAATAAACACTTAGGATTTTTGTATTCTTTTCAAATATGAATCAGTTTTTTGAGGAACTGATCCTAGAATCTTATTTGTCTATATAAATCAGTCAATTGATAAAAGTGCGGAATAAGACTGAAATATAGATTGAATACTTAAGGTTGATATAGAGTAAAACTAAAATGGTAACTGAAACGAACACACAGACTTATGTTAATGTTCGGAGACTTCAAATGCTCCTACGTCACCCCCTTCTATCACGAGGATATGATTTCACTAAAAGACTTTGATATATTATAACTTATTGTAATAATTCACTTCAGTTGGTCTTACACACTGCCGAAGTGAAACTTTTAGTCTAAAAAATCTTTTACAGTAATAAACTGAAAATGATCTAACTGGTAGCCTGAATGATACTGATAAATACAATGAATGTAAAGCTTGAGTGTGCGATCTGTAAATTGATAAAATACTCATGAAAAGTATCGCAACTGATTGAAGATTAAAGCTTGATTGTTTCGCTTGTGTTCTCTCACTTCCAGTAAACTTCTTCAACTGATTCAATCAGTTATATATAGTACTCGATCTCAACGTTCGTATTGAATGCATTACGTGACAAATATCCGTTGAATCGTCGGCTAGCTACTTTATCTGATAGTAGTACGAGGTATTCAGACTGTTTTGTTCTGATTCATCTGTTCTTCTTTGGTACGACCTATCAGTCAGTTTGCTGATATTTCAACTGATGACGTGACCAACTGATTAAAAAATCAACTAATCAGCCGATCAGTTCAGCTAGACATTATCAGTTCTAACTGATGTTCTATAAGTTATGAATTCTTCAGTTGATAAGGTTTTTCCAGTTCAACTTTAAATGAAGTCTTCATTTATGATTACACGACTGTTCAATCAGTTAGATTCTTCAGTTCTTGTAAGAATTAATTTGTCAAACTCTGAAACTTATATTCCAAGAACTTTATTAGAGATCATGTCATGAAGAGATATACCAAAATGAAATATGTTTCTACTGAACAACAAGTTGCTGATATTTTCACTAAACCATTGCATTTCAGAAATATTTTTGGTTTAATTGCTTTTCTTAATTATTATTCAAACTTATTCATGTTTTCAGGGAGAATCATGTCTGCATATTCAGATATATTTTGCTAAATAATGCTTCACTGATTGCGCTGATAAAACAAAACAATCTACTGAAATGGTATCTTTGCTAATCTTTAGTGATTTTGTTTTTATGTAGTCCTTATCGTTTAGTATAAAAAGTCAAATTTAACCATTCCATTAATCCATTAAGGATAGCCGAACAATTAATTTTTTATTTTAAAATTCAAAACCCTTATTTACTCTATTTCATTTAAAAAAAAAACGTTTGAAAATAACCGCATACATGCTGACACGTGAAAATGTGTTTGTACCTTGTAGTTGTACATATATCTTTTCACCGCTTCACTTTCATTTATTGTATTTTTCAGCAATATCTTTGCATTCTTGCACTCAACACTTTCTGCATTCTTAGCCATCTTTAGAATTTGTTTACTTCGATTCAATCTCATTTGCAGAAATGACAACCTACAAAATGAACACATATCAAGTGAACTTTGACTTTGTTTATGGACTTAAAGATGCTGCAATGGTGGCAGGGGCGGAGGGAGACTTGTGGCCACCTGGGCTATAGCTCGGGTGGCTCAAATTTTTTTTTTAAAATTAGTATGCATTAGTTTTGGTCCAGCCCAGTTAGTATGTATTAATTTTTGGTCCAGTTCAATGATTCAACTTAATAATTTTGGTCCAGCCCAATGAAAGACACACTCACACGCAGACTTACAGAAGTTTTTCAGAAAAATTTGTCAAACCCTTCTCCCAATTGCAAACCATTGTGTCGCTCGTCTCCTGACTCTCCTCTCCCAGCATCAGCCGTGAGCCGCCGGCCTGCCGCGCCACCTTATCCCGGAGTTCTCACAGGGTCTGCGTAAACAAAGTTAAAGTTCAAAACCTTTTTCCTACTTCTTTAATAATCTTATTGCCTCTTATTTAATTTTAGTTTCTTCATAGCAGATTCCAATAATCAATATGTAATCCCTATTTTGCTATTTATAAATGTAATGAATTTCCCATAGTTCACGATCTGGTTGCACATATTCATGCTAGAATTTTATTTGCATTATTAAAACAAGTCATACTGTTAAAATTTTATTTGCATTATTAGGCTGCTATTCAACAGAGCAACACTTCTGCTTGATAAATTTTTGTTCAGACAAGTGGCAACATGTATCAACCCCTACTAATTTTTCTTTCCTCATTCAAACCTGTTGCTTAATTTTCTGATTATTCGGGTCCATGTCTACGAGAAGCTTCACAGTGTTCGTCTTTTTCTTTACGAGGTCTTTATTAATTATTCACAGTGCTTAATTTTCTGATTTTAATAGCTCTGCTGAAAATTGGGATTTTAATCGCTCTGATGTAATTTATTTTCGTCAAATTTATCACACCGTTATTGATAGTTAATTGGGTATTTGTTGTAGTTTCGACGATCGGAAGTCTTTGAGGTATAATTCGATGAGTCTATAAATTATTTCAGATTTAATTATGTGATATTTATGAGAATTCTTGGTATTTCAATATGTTTAGGATGATTGGGTTGATTGTAATGCCAAGAAATAGATGAATATGATCGAAAAATCCTTACATGTTCTTGAATGATTTGTTTATCGATCATTTTCATGTTATTAACGTTAAATTTATCTATGTACTTTATACTATTTGGTTCTAATATAAATTTAATAATTTTGTTTATATTAGATTATTTTAATGTCAAATCAAGAGAGAAAGAGGAGAAACAATATTTTATCATTTTTTCAACCAAGAATTGATAATCCTTCATCATCCGAGAGGATCGAGACTCATGCATCCATTCAGATTGAGGAGCCCGGACCTCCTTCTAAATCTCAAAGAGTTGTGTTTGATGAAACTTCTCTTGAACGGGATCCTGGATTGCGTATTTCAATGTTGCGACATCCTGTTAATCATCGTGATGAAATCAGACGAGCTTATATCAAAATGGGGCCATATCAACCTAAATTGTCGGAATACCCACGGTCTGAATCAGGAAAGCAGCATCGTCGATTTCAATATACATGGTTTAAAAAGTTTCCATGGTTAGAGTATTCTCCTTCGAAGGATGCAGTATTTTGTTTTCCGTGCTATCTTTTTGAATTAAGTGAAGAGCAACAATCTACATTTACAATTGAAGGGTTTAGAAGTTGGAAACGCGTTAATGATGGAGTAAAGTGTGCTTTTTTTGTCTCACATGGGAAGTTCTAACTCGACACACAATAAATCTTCAAAATATGTTGTTGATTTGATGAATGTCACTGGGCATATAGATAAAGTCATGAATCGAGAATCTTCTGAATAGATTCAAAAAAATCGGTAAGCCTTGCAGCAACAATTGAGTGCGTCCATTGGCTTAGTTTACAAGAATGTGGATTGAGAGGTCATGATGAATCTTCATATTCCCAAAATCGTGGTAATTTCATTGAGATGTCAAAACTATTGGGGAAATGGAATGCTAGTATTGGTGATGTTATCTTAGACAAGGCTCCGGGAAATGCAAGATATACCTCACCAGAAGTTCAAAAAGAAATCTTGCATATTATTGGTAATAGAGTCAGAAAAAAAATTCGTGATGAAATTGGAGATTCTAAGTTTTGTATTTTGTTGGATGAAGCGAAAGATGTATCTAACAAAGAACAGATGGCTATAATTTTGAGATTTGTTGATGCCCATGGTTTTTTGCGGGAGCGTTTTTTCAAATTGTGCATGTTCATGACACCACAGCTGCAACACTCAAGAAAGAAATATGTGATGTCCTCACTAGATATAATCTAGTGTTGAGGATCGTGTTGAGTTTAGAAGGGGGGTTGAATAAACTCAATGGACAACTTATTAAATTCTTTCGAATGATGTGCTAAAATCATGTTAGAGATTTTAACGATTCTTGTTCAAGTATAAAGACCAGCAGATCACAAGATAATGTGCGGAAAACGATCTGTTGGTTAGTGGGTGAAAAATAATAAAGCCGAAAAGCAGTAGATAGCACAAGGTTTGTTTCTGGAAGTTCGAAGATGAATCTTCTACGTCTCCCCTTCTTCTGTTTCCAGAAGGTATCACTAAAAGACTTTGGTGAATACAGCACAACAATTGTACACACCCACTTCAACAGGACTTACCCTTCGCCTATTGAAACTCTTAGCTTTACAACTCAACTTCTTGAATGATCTTAAGTTCTGGAAAAGACTCTTTTCCAAGTTACAAATTCTTCTATCAATGAAATAGTGAAGTGAATAGCTTGAGAAGATATAACGAAAAATAGCTAGCACAATATGATCTCAATGATCAAGAGTATGCAATGAAGCGTGTGCTGCTTTTTCAGTGTTTGAGCTCTTTAGATAACTGAAAGTTCTAACAATGCTCGAATGATGTTTTTCAATTCAGATTTTTGTTCAATGCTACGTGCTACTTCACGAAATCCTTCATCTCTATATATAGGATCTATTCAACGTTCAAAAACTGAACGGTTCTTTTCTTTTTGGTGGTTCAGCTTTATTGCTTAAAATGGACCCTGCAGAATACATCAAAAGTAATCAGTCGCAGTTCATACCAAAAATGGTATACCGTCTTAAATGTTCTTGTATAGCATTTAATGGCATTTAATGAAGCAATAAATGCTGGTATCACGTTAATAGGTCAACGGTTTAGAGACTTTGATATACGCAAGATTCTGTTAGTGTATATTTCGAATTTTGTATCCTTCTAGTTCTTGTTTTAGCTAAGAAATTACTTAAGCAGGTTTTAGCGCGATATAAGTACTTCTGGTTTACAACATCTACTGGTTCTACTGGTTTTGAACTAATCCAACATCTACTGGTTCTACTGATTTTGTACTTAATCCAACATCTACTGGTTTTTCCTTAGCATCTCCACAATAAATTTAATTCTAACAATTTCCTCCTTTGTGGTGATGCCAAAACCTAGATGTTCTATTTTAGTAAAATAGAGATAAGAACGGAGTAGATAATCAAAACAATTTATATCCAGAGAAAATCACACAAAGCATAAATATATATAAAAAAAAATTAGTTTGTTCCAATATACCTGAAGATGGCTTCATCTAGATTTTGATTCCTTCCAGTTGGTCTGCTGCTACTTGCTCCAGTTCTATCGTCTTCCCCTTTTTTGGCATCATCAAGAAGGACCCTAGCAAGTAATTCATCCATTCTCCCAGATAAATTGTGAATTCCATTTGTCAGCATCTCCAGATAAGAAGTCTGATTAGAAACTCGATCATTAATAGCAGTGAGCGTTTGAGATTGAGAATCAATCTTGGCATCCATCAGGTCCATGGTGGTGGAGATTGATCGAAACATTTCATCATGCTCGGTGATCCTGGTAAATATATCAGATTGAGCAAGCGTGATCTGACTGGAACTTTTGGATATGGCCTGTCGAAAGACGATGGTCTCAGCATGCATTTTACTCAGAGATTCCGCAGTGTTCTATATTTCCTTAGACATGCGTTATCGGAAGAATTGAGCATCATGAAATTCGGCGGCATTTTCATAAGATATCCGCTTGACAAAGTCTGAAAGATTTACAAGATCCCTTTGAAGAGCATCAATTTGGAATTCTAGATCAAATGGTTCCATAGCTGGGGAAGGAGTCCTTGCTTGCAATCTTTGTTTAATTTCCTCCGTTCGGGCAATGTGCTCAGGAGACTGCAAAGAAGGAATAGAGAATGGTACAACTTCTGCTTGAGTCGTAACAGCTGGTTCTGGTTCAGCAGAAGGCCCTTCTGAAGCAGTAGACTGTTCTGTTGGCCCTTCGTCTGGTTGCTGCAAAACAGCAGCAGGTACAGATACAGCTTGTGGATCAACAACGGAGGGTGAAGTATGCAATAAAATTGCCATATCAGCTTGGTGAGCTTCTGAAAAATGCTCAAGTGCTGGAAGAGACGATGAAGCAGTAGTCATAACAGTAGCACTAGGCAGCAGCAGTTGCAGTAGCAGTAGCAGATTCTGGAGACGATCAGTAGTAGTAGGAATAGCTTGAAGCAATTCATCTTGTGCTGTTTGGGTCGGCCTAATCGATTCGATTACTTCATCAACCAATGCCAGATCATGAACAGAAATCAGAGAGGATGATTGAGTAGGAACTTCTTGAGGTGCAGGAGTACTAGAGACCTTGACTTCAGGAGAAGCTTTGGTCGGTTCCTCAACTGTCTGATTCTTCAAAATTGCGGAGACAGAAGTGAGACTGAACTTTGGAGGCCGAGAAAAGGCCTTTTCCTTATTAGCAGTTTGTTCAGAAAGAATTGTCAGCTGCTCCGAAAAAATTTGAATGACATTCTGGTCATGAAAAGCAGTAGGACTTGTAGAGTCAAAATTTGACTTTAAGGTTTTCAGAACAGTGTCCATCTTCTGCATTTTGAATTTTTCCATAATGTAATTGCGACGATTTATAGCTTCTATCACATTTCGTATCCCGGCAGCATCAAAAACCTTTTTCTCATTTTCTACTGTTTGAGCATAAACACCAGTAGTTTTCAAAAATGTGATTGGGTGGTAGACTCGTACCTTAAGCCAATCGTCAAAAAATTTCATATCTTCTCTGGTTGAGATTTCAACTTCTTCCATATGTAGATTTATTGCTGTTTGAATGGTTGATGTTGCCACCGGTGACTGAGACAACTCAGTAATCTTTTCTTTCCCTTTTTCAGAAGTAGCAGAGACTACTGGTTTAAAAGCAGAAGAACCAGTAGCAGATTCTCTAATGACCACACCAGAAGTTGGTCTGAAGCTTTGAGCAGGTGAGGGCCCTGATTCAATCGGTTTGGCTTTGGTGGATGAAACAACAGATGGAAAAACTTGGCGTAGAGGAACATTCTCCAGTTCAGACAGAACCGCTGTTTTCTTGATGCGGATTGTTGTGCGAGGCTTCTTCTTAGCTGGGGTGGGAGGCAGTGAAGCTTGCTGAGTGGGTGCTGCTGATTCTCCAGATTCTGTTTTGTCAGAATCAGACAAGACCACAACCCTTTTTCGTTTAATTTTCTTCTGCCCCTCAATTTGAGATTCTCCAATTTCCTTCTTAATGGCCACAAACTCACCAACGGTTAGCTTTGGCCTTAAAGCAAGCACGCTATCAGCATCAGTCATTGTTACCGAAGAGCCATCCTCTTCTGCTGTTCCAGGAAAACCAGCATCTTTCAACATCTTACTGATTTGCACAGCAAATCCAGTACTTTTCCTGAGAATCATATCCTTCATAATGCGAAACAGAAAACGTCCCCAATCCACTTTCTTTTCTGATGTGATGGCCACCATCACTTGAACCTTTTCTTTTGTTAGTTTGTCAAAGGTTCCAGCCTTAACTAACAAGGCTTTTGCTACTATATCAGCGAGTACCTTGTACTCAATTTTCAGTAGCTTTTTGAAGCAAGAGGGTGAAAGTTCTTCTCCAGTGGCTGAAAAATTTGTCAAGGCGATGGACATGTCTTCCTTTGAAATGTCCGAGAGCTCGGAAAGGCCCGAAATCGGTAGGAAGAAAGTGGAACCCAGAAGTGCGGCATCAATAGAAATCGATGCATCTCCCTGTGTATAGGTAATCTTGCCTTCCACAACTTCTGCTTTGGCATAGAAATCCAGAAGAACAGACTTGTAGATAACAGCAGGTGATTCCAAGAATATTCGAAGCCCGGACTTTTCCAATGATTTGAACATCTTGACAAGATTCTCATCCTTAATAGTGAGAACAGAAGCAAAATTCACCTGATAAGCATTCAACGTATATGCTGCGGCCATTTCTGGACTAAAATCCAGGAGCTTAAGTCCTCCTTTGAGAGTGGGCGAGCATCTTCCGCCAAGGAGTTGTTAATGACGAAGAAATATTATCGACGTCTCCATAGTGCTGATAGTGCAGACGTCGTCTCTGATGATGGCGTCTACCTTCTCATGCTCTTAAAGGAGCAAAAGACTCTGAAAAAGATTGCTTTTTCAGAGGAGTTTCTATGTACCTCCATCGGAGAACTGACCACTTGGTTGGCATTCTGGAGGGAGTACGTTAAAAAAGAAGTGAGAAATGTACGCCCCCGCTTCTATTATTTTTAATGAAATTTTAAGTCTACTGATTATTTCTATCGTTCAGCTTTTACCTTCTGCAAAATTAAAAACTGAATAATCACAGAGGAAAAGTTAAGCCATAATATCAGATGATGATAAATAATCAAGTTAAATCTATTAATCCAAGTGTATTTCGAAAGTAAGAAAACTTATTCTCAGGCAGAGGTTTTGTAAAAATGTCTGCTGCTTGCTGATCAGTAGGAATGTATTCCAGACGAATGTTCTTCTTTTGCACATGATCTCTGATAAAATGATGTCTGATATCAATGTGCTTAGTTCTGGAATGGAGTACTGGATTATGTGATATAGCAATTGCACTGGTATTGTCACAAAATATTGGTGATTCAGAGGCTTGAACTTCATAGTCTTTGAGTTGTTGCTGTATCCAAAGTATTTGAGAACAACAGCTTCCAGCAGCAAGATATTCAGCTTTTGCAGTAGACGTGGCTATGGAAGTCTGCTTTTTGCTAAACCAGGAGATCAACCTATCACCAAGAAATTGACAAAAACCACTTATGCTTTTTCTATCCAGTTTACATCCTGCATAATCAGTATCTGAGTATCCAATAAGATTAAACGAAGAGTCCTTGGGATACCAGAGGCCTACATTTTGAGTACCCTTAAGATATTTTAAAATTCTTTTACCAGCAATGTAATGTGATTGTTTAGGGTTTGATTGAAATCTAGCACAAATGCAAACAACAAACATGATATCTGGTCTACAGGCAGTAAGGTATAACAATGAACCAATCAAACCACGATACTGAGTTACCTCTACTGAAATTCCCCCTTCATCTTTATCAAGTTTAGTAGATGAGCTCATAGGAGTGGAAGCAGCAGCACATGCTTCCATCCAAAACTTTTTCAGTAGTTCATTTGTATACTTAGTTTGGTTTATGAAGATTCCAGTATCAAGTTGCTTGATTTGAAATCCTAAGAAAAATGTTAATTCTCCCATCATGCTCATCTCGAACTAGTCCTGCATTAACTTAGCAAACTTTGCACATAATTTGGGGTTAGTTGACCCAAATATGATATCATCAACATAAATCTGAACTAACAATATATGTTTGTTTTTGGCTAAGGTAAACAAAGTCTTATCTACAGTACCAACGGTGAAACCATGATTAATGAGAAATTGTGAAAGTGTGTCGTACCAAGCCCTAGGTGCTTGTTTCAGACCATACAATGCTTTATATAATTTACAAACATGATTTGGTAACAAATGATTAGAAAAACCTGGAGGCTGTTTAACATAGACTTCCTCTTGTAGTAGACCATTAAGAAACGCACTCTTTACATCCATTTGACATACTTTGAAGTTTTTGAAAGCAGCAAAGGCTAAGAATATTCTGATAGCTTCGAGCCTAGCTACTGGTGCAAAGGTTTCATCATAGTCTATTCCTTCTTCTTGTCTGAATCCTTGTGCAATCAGTCTCGCTTTGTTTCTTACAACTGTTCCTTCCTCATTTAGTTTGTTTCTGAATACCCACCGAGTTCCAATGACAGCTTGGTGAGAAGGTCTAGGTACTAGAAACCAAACTTTATTCCTCTCAAATTGATTCAGCTCTTCTTGCATAGCTTCTATCCAACTGGAATCCAGAAGAGCTTCTTCAATCTTCTTTGGTTCATCTTGAGAAATAAAAGCAGCATGCTTGTATTCATTTATCATCTGTCTTCTAGTCCTTAGTGGAGCTGCTGAATTTCCAATTACCAAAGATGGAGGATGAGATTTTCTCCAAATAAAAGGATTTAGATGGTCTTCATATAAAACAGTAGATTGTTTTGGAGTATCGACTGCTGGTTCTGGAATGTCAGCTGCTGGTTCTGGAGTATCAGCTGCTTGTTCTGGAATGTGAATGTCTGGTTCTGGATTTTGAATATCCTTGACACTTGCTTATGCATCATCTTCACTGTCTAATTCCAGATAAACGTTGTCTAATCTTTTACTTAAATTAGATATGTTAGTAATCTCGGGAACACTGCTGTCTTCATCAAAGACAACATGAATAGATTCTTCAACATTAAGAGTTTTATTATTGAAAATTCTAAAAGCCTTACTAACTGCTGAATATCCAAGAAATAAATCAATGTCAGATTTTGAATCAAAAGCAGCTAAATGATTTTTGCCATTATTGTGCACAAAGCATCTACAACCGAAAACATGAAAGTAAGATACGTTCGGTTTACTTCCTTTCCATATTTCATACGGAGTTTGATTGTTTCTCTTGTTGATCATCGTTCTGTTTTGTGTGTAGCAAGCTGTATTAATAGCTTCTGCCCAGAAGCGCTGAGAGATGTCTGCATCTGCTAGCATTGTTCTAGCAGCTTCTTTAAGTGTTCTATTTCTCCTCTCAGCTACTCCATTTTGTTGAGGCGTCCTGGCAGCTGAATATTCATGATGAATGTCCTGTTCATCTAGATATATCTCAAGAATCTTGTTAGTAAATTCAGTACCTCGATCACTTCTGATTCTAATGACAGAAACTGATTTTTCATTTTGAATCTTTTTCAAAAGTTTGATCAGGAGGTTACTGGTTTGATCTTTTCCAGCAAGAAAAATTACCCAAGTAAATCTAGAGAAATCATCAACAACAACAAGGGTGTATCTCATTCCCCCTAAGCTTATGATAGGGATTGGACCAAATAAGTCCATATGTAATAATTCTAAACATCTTGAGGATGATTTGCTGCCTTTATTTTTGAAGCTAGATCTTACTTGCTTACCAAGTTGAAATGCAGAACATACATGATTCTTAATAAATTTTATGTCTGGCAATCCATCGACTAAGTTCTGCTTTTTGAGATTGTTGATAGACTTAAAATTTAGATGATTCAGTCTTTTGTGCCACAACCAGTGTTTATTACTTAGAGATGCAACTAAACATGTAGGAGCAATGATATGATCTATGTTCCATGAGATTCTATAGGTGTTGCCTTTTCTTACTCCGGTTATAATAGTAGAATCATCAGCATTTTTAACTGTGCAAGTGTGCTTCTGGAATGCTACTGAAAATCCATTATCACATAATTGACTAATACTGATCAAGTTATAACAAAGATTTTCAACTAAGAGCACATCCTTAATACTGATGTTACCATGGATAATCTTACCCTTACCCACGGTTTTACCTTTTGAGTTAACCCCAAAGGTTGTCTCTTGTCCAGCACAACTTACTAATTCTGATAGCAGACTTTTTTGTCCAGTCATATGTTTTGAACATCCACTGTCCAAATACCACGTTGAGCTACTGATCTTGGTTTTCTTCACCTGTTCCTGCAAGCACAAATTTTAGTATCTGGTACCCAATCTATTTGGGTCCAAGCCTTATTAGTCCCTTTGGAACCCACATTTGTATAATTTTTGTACTTCGGGTATCCATGGAGGTGTGTGCAACAGAGGGTCTGTTGTTTCTAACATTGTGCATCTTAGTATGTTGTTCTTCCCTTCTGTTTCTGTTGTCTAGCCTGTATCTCTTCTGAACAGGTCTAGAATTGTAGTACTGGTAGTTTTTAACCTTCATAGGAGGTTGTCTTCCTGAGTTGAATCCTCTTCTGATTCTAGAACTCTGGTCAACTTTTTCCTTAGGTTCAACATAACCCAGACCATAATGCATCATTTTGTTCATCTGATTTACATTCCTTTCTACTGAAACAGTAGGTACTTCTGGTTTGAGTACCACACTGGATTTCACAAAGTGAATATACTTCCCTTTGCACATATCCAGTTTTGGCTTAGTATTCATTTCAGAAGTGCCTTCATTATTACAAAATCCGAGACCACTCCTGTCTCCAGATTGTTTTTGTACTTCTTGCATCTTTTCCAGTGAAATAGAGGACTTGTTCCAAACATTTACCAGCAGTGATAACTTCTGGTTTTCAGAAAGCATCTTCTGGTATTCTGCTTTTGCTCTTTCATTCTCCGTTTTTAATTTAGTCATCTCAACTTGTAAATCATTACAGCTGTCTACTTGCAAGCAAGTTAACTTACTGTTCTGATCTTTTAAGTCCTGATTTTCGATCTTAACTTCCTCGAACGATTGAGAAAGTCTAGAATACTCTTCTACCATGTCGTGTAATGCTTTGACTAAATCATTGCGTGTAAATTCATCAGAGTCAAAGTCAAATACCTCTCCATATATCGAGGTTGACTCAGTATTTGTCATCAGACATTTGATCTCATCTTCATCACTTTCACTCGAATGGCTTTCAGAACCAGAAGATTCAGAACTTGAGTCTGCCCATTTGGACTTACTTTCTTCTGCAACCATTGCCTTCCTGTCTCTTCTGGTCTTTTTATCATTGCGTTTGACACCCTTCTTCCTCTGGTCATCCTTCTTTGGTTTTGGACAATCAGCAATGAAGTGTCCAACTTTTCCACAGTTAAAGCATGCCATATCACTAGGTGATGATTCCTTTTTGAAATTGCGGTTGGGACTTTGAAATGTTCTATGATTCTTTCTCATGAATCTGGAAAACTTCATAACAAATAATGACATTGCGTCATTGCTTATCTGTTCAGCACTTCTCTCAGAAGTGTTCTCTAAAGCAGTAGCAGAAGATGAACTTGGAGCAACTGTAGTAGTAGAGTTAACAGTAGCTGCGAGAGCTTTGGTTGGTGGATTTGCTAAGGGCTCTTCTCCACTTCGAACTTCAAGTTCAAACTCATATGCCTTTAAATCCGAGAACAAGTCGTGTAGTTCTAACTTGTTGAGATCCTTGGAAGCTCTCATTGCCATTGTTTTGACATCTCATTCTCTGGGTAGACCTCTCATTACCTTTAATGCAATTTCTCTATTGCCAAAGTCTTTCCCAAGAGTTGAGAATTCATTGACGAGGCTGCTGAATCGTTCATCAAATTCATTCATAGTTTCTCCAGCCCTCATCTTCATATTCTCAAACTTCTGCATGGCTACAGACAGTTTTTTTTCTTTGATTCTTTGTTTCCTTCACAGATCTGAATTAATTTTTCCCAGATTTCCTTGGCAGTATGGCACATCTTGATTTTGCTGAAGGTATTTTTGTCGAGTGTCTTGTATAAAATGTCCTTCGCAACGTTGTCAAGATTGGCTTTCTTCTTGTCCTCACTTGTCCATTCATATCTTGGTTTTTCAAGCATCTGAGGTGCACCTTCGGTGATAGCAATAGCTGGATTTGGCTTTAAGATCTTTAATGGACCATCAGTGATGACATACCACATGTCATCATCTTGAGCCACAAGATGAGCGTGCATTCTGATTTTTCAATCATTGAAATCTTCTTTTGAGAACATTGGAACTTTGCTGAAATGAGCCATGTCTATTAAATATTTTTTAGAACAAGAATAACTATGCTCTGATACCACTTGTTGAGGATCGGGTTGAGTTTAGAAGGGGGGTTGAATAAACTCAATGGCCAACTTATTAAATTCTTTCGAATGATGTGCTAAAATCCTGTTAGAGATTTTAACGATTCTTGTTCAAGTATAAAGACCAGCAGATCACAAGATAATGTGCGGAAAAACGATCTGTTGGTTAGTGGGTGAAAAATAATAAAGCCGAAAAGCAGTAGATAACAAAAGGTTTGTTTCTGGAAGTTCGAAGATGAATCTTCTACGTCTCCCCTTCTTCTGTTTCCAGAAAGTATCACTAAAAAACTTTGGTGAATACAGCACAACAATTGTACACACCAACTTCAACAGGAATTACCCTTCGCCTATTGAAACTCTTAGCTTTACAACTCAACTTCTTGAATGATCTTAAGTTCTGGAAAAGACTCTTTTCCAGTTACAAATTCTTCTATCAATGAAATAGTGAAGTGAATAGCTTGAGAAGATATAACAAAAAATAGCTAGCACAATATGATCTCAATGATCAAGAGTATGCAATGAAGCGTGTGCTGCTTTTTCAGTGTTTGAGCTCTTTAGATAACTGAAAGTTCTAACAATGCTCGAATGATGTTTTTCAATTCAGATTTTTGTTCAATGCTACGTGCTACTTCACGAAATCCTTCATCTCCATATATAGGCTCTATTCAACGTTCAAAAATTGAACGGTTCTTTTCTTTTTGGTGGTTCAGCTTTATTGCTTAAAATGGACCCTGCAGAATACATCAAAAGTAATCAGTCGCAGTTCATACCAAAAATGGTATACCGTCTTAAATGTTCTTGTATAGCATTTAATGGCATTTAATGAAGCAATAAATGCTGGTATCACGTTAATATATCAACGGTAATATTTAGAGACTTTGAGATACGCAAGATTCTGTTAGTGTATATTTCGAATTTTGTATCCTTCTAGTTCTTGTTTTAGCTAAGAAATTATTTAAGCAGGTTTTAGCGCGATATAAGTACTTCTGGTTTACAACATCTACTGGTTCTACTGGTTTTGAACTAATCCAACATCTACTGGTTCTACTGGTTTTGTACTTAATCCAACATCTACTGGTTTTTCCTTAGCATCTCCACAATAAATTTAATTCTAACATCTAGAAATTCATAATATGCGAGGTCAAGGGTATGATGGTGCTAGTAACATGAGTGGTGCTTTTAATGGATTGCAAGCTTTATTTCTTAAAGATTGCCCCTATGCATATTATGTACATTGTTTTGCCCATCGACTCCAACTAGCATTAGTTGCAGCAGCTGAAAAAGATATCGCTATATGGCTTTTTTTTTCAAATCTGACGACTATTGTCAATCTTGTTACATCTTCTTCCAAGCGCAATGCCGAGTTACAATCTTATCAAGTTAATGAAATTGCACGTTCTATTGTTGTCGGTGAACGCGAGACTGGGCGAGGAGCTAATCAGATTGGTACTTTGCAGCGAGCAGGTACTACTCGTTGGAGCTCCCGTTTTGATTCTATTTGCAGCTTGATAGATATGTATGATGCAAATATTAATGTGCTCGAAAACATTATCATTGATGGCACCTCTACTTCAATGCGCGGGGAAGCTGGTGGTTCATTAATAGTGATGAAGTCTTTTGATTTCATTTTTATTTTGCATTTGATACATAAAATTATGGGGATCACAAATTTGCTTTGCCGCGCCTTGCAACAAAAATCTCTCGATATCATAAGTGCAATGGATTTGGTCTCTACGACTAAAGAACTTTTCCTGAGATTGAGAAATGATGGTTTTGATATCCTTCTTTCGTGTGTCAAATCATTTTGCACAAGATTGGATGTCGACATACCGGAGATGAGTTCTCATTATAAGCATTCTAGTCGTTCATGCCAGAAAAAGGATACCATCACAGTTGAACATCACTTTCATTATGATATATTTAATGTTGCAATAGATTTTCAGTTGGAAGAGTTAAACTCTAGATTCAGTGATGAGACAGTTGAACTTCTAATTCTCAGCTCTGCTTTGGATCCAAAAGATAATTTTAAATGGTTCAACATTGACAAGATTTGTATTCTCGCTGAGAAGTATTATCCCGAGGACTTCACTGAACATGAAATGCATCATTTGAGGTGTCAGCTACAACATTTTGAGCTCGATGTAGTTTGTCATGAAGATTTTCAGAAAATGTCCACTATCTCAGAATTGTGCCGAGGGTTATTTGAAACAAAAAAGTTGCAACATTATAATTTAATTGACAAGTTGATCCGTCTAGTTTTAACTTTGTCTGTTTCCACGGCAACTACGGAGCGTGCATTTTCGGCTATGAAGCATGTTAAAACAGTTCTTCGTGGTAAAATGGGAGATTGTTTTCTGACAGATTCTATGATTATCTACATTGAGAGAGAGTTTTCTTCAAATATAGACTCAGATTCTATAATTGATGAATATTATACTTCGAAGAATCGTAGATCACAGATTCAATAGTAAGATTATGTCTATACATATTATCTTTGTATATTTTAGTTTAAAAATATTTAATTTAATCATCTAACATATTAAATGAATGGTTTTAGAGATATTCATTTTATTTGATCTTCATTAAATTTTCTTGCAAGATGATGGAGATATAATATTACATTGTTAATGTTTTGTCGGTTTCTGAATCTTACACCAAAATATTGAAGATCTTGTTAATGAGAAATTTTTTGAAACTACGATGAACATGTATCATAGTTATGATTTTAATTGTTATGGATTATTTTGTTTTTTGTTAAAAAAATTTAGCCCGGGTAGAATTCAAATCCTGGCTCCGCCCCTGAATGGTGGCAATATCTAGAACTATAGAAGCTGATGGACTCCGACCTTTCTTAGTCTTCCTGTTATTATTATGATGATATATTATTGGAGTTCTATGCCAAAGCTATTGCTGATTAACATATTGCACGCTATCTGGGTGGCAAGACTTTTAGTACTATTGATAAAGTCTTGTTCGCTTCTACTTTCTCTCTGCTGACCCAAGGATTGTCCAATCTTTGTCAATTATCTCAGTCTGTTTTCTCCCAGATGAATCTGAAATTCTCGATCACTGATAATGTTATGTCTGTCTTTTGCAAAAAATAAGGAGATGAAAATGGAATATCACGTTCGATGGACCTTATCTCCAAAGCTTTACTAGTTAAAGTTGGTTCGTTAGATGCCAAAACCAAGGAGAATTTTTTGGTGATGACTGTTATCACTGCCAATGTAGAGGTTAACTGGTCTTCTATCATCTTCGCTGCTCTTGTGGACATGGTTACCAAGCGTTCCACTGGTTTTGCTATTCAACTCAGCAACATATTTTTTGTCCTGAATGTCTCTGTTTCTGCTGCACAAGACTTAAGAAAAACATATATGATGGATCTTTTTAATGTTTTACCTCATTGTAATATAGTATATTCAAGATCTCTATCTATGCAATGTGCAAGTGTATACAAATAAGGAAATGTAACATTGTATTAAAACATAAAATATTATTTTAAAAAATTTGTTTATCATATAAAAGTGAATAAGCTCAACGCACAAAATAATATTTTTTTTTTCTTTTTTATTCATCAAAACTATCCATAAAAAGAATTAGATAGAATAACTTCAACCTTTTCGGCTTTGGCTCGACTGAACGTTTTGATGAAACTTCAGTTAAATTATGTTATAGAAAAAACAGGAATTTTTTCCCTCCTGCTGAGAAAGCATTCATTCTTCAGCCCATTTCCTTTTATCAAAAGACTTCAATTGGTACGCGCAAAAAATAGGCCAATACAAAGGAATTATTCCTCACTAATAATAGTGGAATCAATGGTGCAGAGTCAAAAAAAGTATTGAAGAACATGATTTAAGAGGTCTATGGGAGTTTGAATCACAGAAATTTGGTGACTGGCATAGATGCAGTTTTTGTTGCATCAATTTTATTTATATGAGCTTATATGTGAATAATTATGCGTTGTGAGCTGTCTATTAAATTAAGCTCAAAATTAAGTGATCAACTAATGTTTCGGGTTATTGGGCTTTAATGTATCTAATAGGTTGTGGATCTTTAATGTGAGAGACAAAAGCGTAACTTCTGTTTTTATGATGGGCTAAAACAGAAATATCAGAAGATAAACATTATCTATATATATGGGTTATGGTTCCCAGATCACGCTCTATCACGTTCCCTACTCCATTAAGAAAATAGTTTTGAAGAGAAAATTAAAGGTTTCTCTCAAGGAAAAAGCGCGTAGATATGGAATATCAATAAACGTTCCAAAGAATCCAGGATTATGGCTTCAGATACTCTTCCACTTAAGTTTTCAGTCAAATTCTTAATGATTTAGCATGATGGATTATATGGTTTATGAGTTCTCCCCAACAGTTTTTTCCAAAGGAAAGCACGACTCATCAAATCGAACATACCTAGCTAGATGTATGTATACACGCGACCATCCTGATACCCAATAAATATGAGTGATTCTAAGACATGGGAAACATTGCCACCCAGTGATGGGAAGAAAAGAGTAATTTGGATATCTTTTACAGGAGCATCACCATTAATGGTTGTCATAGACAATCTTTTAAACAAAACACACTACTTTCGAGAAAGCATCTTCCCAAAATACCAAAGGCATATACGCTTGGGCAAGAAGAGAAAGTCTAGTGTCTACAATTTATCGGTTTTTCCGTTTGACGACAACATTTTGTTGAGACGTATGTGGAAAAAGCAACTAATGAATTATTCCATGGCATATCACGGGGACATGAGTTGTGTGTTTCTTTATTTGGTTTCGGTCATATGTTGACGTATTTTATACAAATAAAAGATGTACACGCGTTCTATGTATTATTATTATTTTAAATTTATCAAATAATACTAAACAATTAACACGAAAATATTTTCAATTTAAAAGAGTTGTTCGATTTAAAAGAGAAGTTTTGTTTAAATTTTTTTCTTATGTAAAATATGCAGTGACTTGATAAAGTTTTTAGTAGGGTAAGAAGGATAATTATGTAATTAAATATTTTGATGTCCTCTAAGGTAGTTAGGTCTCACACTTAATAATATAGCTTAGATTATGATGTACGTAGACGATATTTTATATTAAATTATTTTCAGTATTATCATCACAGTTATCATATTTTATGTTCATCAGAAAGAAATTTTTTAACTTTTTTCTCTGATGTGATTAAGTAACTCTTATAAAATGAGTAGGTCTTTTATGAGACGGTCTCAAGAATCTTTATATGTGAGACATGTGAATCCTACCGATATTCATAATAAAAAATAAGAGATCCGTCTCACAAAATACAATTCGTGAAACTGTCTCACACAAGTTTTTGCCTAATAAAATTGCATATTAATAATGATTAGGAGTTACAAACCCCACACATACTGCTCGGGTCACACCAGCACTTGACTAAACTAGATAATTTGTAATCGAGCCACATAGAAACACAACGGTACTTGGAAACAAATATGCAGTATCCTTTATAATTGGAAGGAGATACACAAATTCTGGTCAGATGTCTACATAAATCTGGCAACAAATCACTATTCTAAGAAAAATTTTCTAACCGATGCCCCCTCCCAACAAGGTAACCGACTCTTTTGACACCAATAAATACACATGTATGCGTTGTTTGACATGTTCACAACATTATTCACACTAAAGCACTACATTGTAGCACTTTTGTTCCAACTCTTCTATTCCGTTATTTGACTTAAGCAACGGAGAGATTATACGAAACATCTTCGACACCCCCTAACCTTTTCTTCTGTGTCCAGACTCGTTCTTGCTCATCATCTCCACCTGAGGAGACAAGATTCGATAACTTGGCTAACCGAGGCGAACCCGACAAAATTTCCTTCTATAAGACGTCCATACAAGAATGACTTCGCTATGGACTAGACAAAATTTTTTTTACACGACTACAAATTTGGTTAGTATGGAAGGTGGAACCAAAAGTGGCGTGGATACGGCTTGATTCGGGTTGCCGTCAATTCTGGTCATGGTTTTGGTACAAACTTCACCAATTGGAACCCAACCCAAGTCTATTTATTTATTTAAGAAAAATAAAGATGCAATAAGATAATCAAATCAATCAGTTCACAACTTTCAATATTTGACATTAACAAATTATTATGAATATTGCGTCTTCCATTGGAGACGAAATTAAAGGAGTAATTTATGTTTGATTTTTTTGAGAAAATTGTTTGTGTTTAATTTATATAAACCAAGTTGTGAATTTTTGGTTCGTGAAACGAAGAGAGAACGATAAAAGAAAATTTGTGCAAGTGCAGCAAAAAGTGATTTCCGCTGCCGGGACTCGAACCCGGAGTACCTAAGAGGTGCTAGGAAACTCAATTGTTTTTGATTTGCTACAGCGGATTTATGACCACTGTTTTACACTTTAATATTTATAGCAACGACACTTTGGCCTAATCTTATTTTCATACTTAACCCGACATTGAATTAAATGAGAGAATCGATTGAAATATATCGAATATTCATAAGCTATTAAGGTTTAATTAACGACAACATTAAAATAACAAGGTTTATGAAGCTAAACAACACAAATACAAGGTTTACATTTATTCTTTTCATAAGAATTAATAATCATGACACAACAATTATTAATTTTAATTGCTTCAATAATTAGTAAGATTAAATAATTATGGATTTCACATAACTAGTTAGTTAGTTTGACAAGGAAAGGCGATGCGACCATGATAGATAAAGCTCCAAGGAAGGCATGAGATCCTTTAGAGTTGTCGGAAAGATCAATCACGAGAGGACGACTAAAGAGATTAAAAGAAGCAGTGCATGGGCTTATGAGCAATCAAGAAAGGCATACAAGCAAGGTGCAAAGTTCCGAAGGGTTCGTGATGCATATGAGTAATTTTGGGAGTCATAGGAACATTATTCAAGTGATAAATGATGAAGAGACCAGAACCCTTGGCGCCCGAGCGGCTAAATCTTACCGCCTGAGCGCCACACTTACTGTCTAATGGATGATCTCCAGAACACCTCGCGCCCGAGCGGCCACATCTTACCGCCCGAGCACCAAAACTCCAGAACACTCGGCGCTCAAGCGGTCAAATCTTACCACCCGAGCTCGCCAAGATGCGAGAAAAATCCTATTTTCCTGGTTTAGAATCCTCATTATCTTGGTAACTAGATTTGATATCTTTTGAGTATGTAAAGATATTTTGGACGAATTTTTGAACACAAATCAGAATTAACATTGAGTTTATACGAAGTTTTAGAGTTTTCTCTAAACTTTTTCAAGGCTTTTGCTTTTTATTCAAAATCAAACTTATCAAAGTTTTACTTTGTGGCTTTTGTCGATCGTTCCTTACGCGGATTATCAAAGACGAGTTCTTTGAAGGTTCATTCTGTCACGACCCGCGACCGAGGTTAGTAGACATCGGCGTTGTTTATCAATCACACAATCGAAAACAACCAGCCTCGTAGCACAGTATAAACCAAAACCAGTTTATTTCATAAATATCAAAAAATACCAATGTCTTTACAACTGAAAAGAATAAAATGCGGAAGCATCTTACAATTAAATTTACGAAAATTCGAAATCCAAATACTACAATCCTCGAAATTTTAAGCAAATCACCAGCCCCAGAAATGTTCAGATTCCTCATCTTCGACCTGTTCTTCGGATTTATCTGGGAGGGTAGAGTAAGGGGTGATTATGTTGGGAAATACTCAGCAAGCGGGGGCCGTTCGAGTACAAAATAACAATATGCATAGTATTTCGAAAACACATAACTTGTACAACATTCACATTACATGCATAACATTTTCCAGACACTGAGATTCCTCAACTTTCTATGGTTTACTGATATCAGTCCCTAATTTTTACTCCTCTAAGGGGGCGAGGCCGAATCAGTTATATCCCCACCGTATGAGGGTCATATCATGGTTGGAATTCCAACCCATATCGGGTTGAATCCTCACAGTGTCAAACAAACTCATGCCGAACATCTTAACCAGAAGGGTAGAAGAAGAATTTGCACTCGACCGAATTTTAAAACACACGAAATGCATAACCGAAACATACACATTTAAAACAAGCCCACTTACCTTAGATCTCGTAGAAAAAAATGTGAGAAAGAGAGGTCCCTTGCACTGGAATTTTCGAACCCCAGCTTCGGGTTTGGGATTGCAGCAGCACTTCGCTTCTTCGCACACTGAGAGAGCAAGCCCTCGAAAATCCTAAGAAAACTAGGAGAGAAACTCGAAAATTTGGAGTAGAGAATGGTGTGATTTTCGAGATACTAGGCCCTCCTATTTATAGGGGTTGGCTGCTATCCGATCGTGTATTATCCGCGCGTTTAAACTTGAATCAAATCTTCATCTAGAATCATGATCTATCCATGATCTTGGGTGATATCTAAATCTTTCATCTCTATCAAATTTCGAAATTATCCATTAAATACACCATTGAATTTGAATTCTAAGTGTTGTATTATCCTTGGCTTGATTTTTATCTCGGTATCTCCATATCATCTCGAAATCTTAGATCTTTATCTGCTCAAGGTTCGAAAATATACACGATATTATCTTAAATTCTTGAGTTCAAAATGTTGTACACGATAGAATTAACCAATCTAAAATTACAAATATTATCATGATAAAATCGAAATCTTGGATTTTACATCCCTCCCTCCTTATGGGAAGTTTCGTCCTCGAAACTTGGGTTGGCTTGGTCTATGAAGAGGTACGGGTACTGGTTCTTCATCCTTTCTTCTAGCTCGCACGTGGCTTCTCTTTCAGTATGGTTAGACCATTGCACCTTGACGTAGGGAATGATTCGTCGTCTTAGTACTTGGTCCTTGGTGTCCACGATTCTGATGGGAACTTCTTCGTACTTCAGCTCTTCTCCCAAGTTATTTTCGATCATGAGCGGTTCTACTTCTAGCACGTGACTGGGATCCGAGATGTATTTCCGCAGTTGGGACACGTGGAAAAGGTTATGAATTCTAGACATGTTCGGTGGCAGTGCCAGTCTGTATGCCAGTGTGCCCACTTTTTCCAAAATTTCAAAGGGTCCCGCATAACGGGGGTTTAGCTTCATAGCTTTACTGAACCGAACAACTCCTTTCATAGGCGAGACTTTTACGTAAGCTTTCTCACCAATGTTGAATTCTCCTGGTCTTATTTTTAGGTCTGCCCAACTCTTTTGTCGGTCTTGAGCTGCCTTGAGTTTCTCTCGGACGACTATAACCTGGTCTACTGTTATCTGTACGAGTTCGAGTCCTACTACAGCCTTTTCACCCACTTCATCCCAATATAAGGGTGACCGACATTTCCTTCCATACAGAGCTTCATATGGAGCCATCCCAATACTGTTGTGATAGCTGTTATTATAAGCAAACTCGATCAATGGTAGATGATTGCTCCAATTGCTAACGAATTCTAGGGCGCATGCCCGCAGCATGTCTTCCAGGGTTTGAATTGTTCTCTCGGTTTGGCCATCGGTTTGAGGGTGATAGGCCGTGCTAAGAGTAACTTTTGTTCCCATGGCCCCTTGGAAGCTCTTCCAAAAACGTGAGACGAACCTTGGGTCTCTGTCGGACAGGATGCTCACTGGTACTCCATGAAGTCGTACAATATTGTTCATTTACAGTGTAGCCAACTTGTCCAGATTGTAGTTCATACGAACGGGTAGGAAGTGTGCAGATTTTGTAAGTCTATCTACAATTACCCATATTCCGTCCTGACCTTGTCTCGACTTCGGCAACCCTACCACAAAGTCCATGGAGGTATGCTCCCATTTCCATTCAGGTATCTCCAAAGGTTGCAACAATCCTCCAGGTTGCTGGTGCTCTGCTTTGACCAGCTGACAAATTTGGCATTTAGCGACAAATTCTGCCACGTCTCTTTTCATTCCGTTCCACCAAAAATTTTCCTTAAGGTCTCGGTACATTTTTGTACTCCCTGAGTGGACTGAAAATTTGGACTTGTGTGCTTCCGATAGTATTTCTTGGCGAAGGTTATCGCTGTTTGGTACCCACAGTCGTCCTTTCATCCATAGGACTCCCTTGTCATCAACTTGTAGATCTTGAGACTTCCCGCTTTCGACTTGCTCCTTAAGTTTCTTTAGCTCGGGATCTCGGTCCTGATTTAACTTGACGGTCTCTTGCAGACATGGCCGAGCGGAGAGTGAAGCTAGAGTGATCTTGCCTCCATTTTTACGACTTAGAGCATCGGCCACCTTGTTCGCTTTACCTGGATAGTAACTCATAGTCAAGTCATAATCCTTCAGTAGTTCGATCCACCGCCTTTGTCTCATGTTTAGTTCCTTTTGGGTGAACAAGTACTTGAGGCTCTGGTGGTCTGTAAAAATTTCGCACTTGGCGCCATAGAGATAGTGCCTCCAAATTTTCAAAGCAAAGACAACTGCTGTTAGCTCAAGATCATGCGTAGGGTAGTTCCGTTCGTGCGGTTTCAACTGCCTCGATGCGTTGGCGATCACTCTTCCCTCTTGCATGAGTACGCATCCCAGACCTTCCTTAGATGCGTCACTGTAGATGGTGAATTCCTTATCTTCCATGGGTAAGATTAGTACTGGCGTAGATGCGAGCTTTTCTTTCAATGTCTGAAAACTTTTCTCGCAACCTTCGTCCCAAATGAACTTGGAATTCCTCTGAGTGAGTTTAGTCAGTGGTATGGCGATTGAAGAAAAACCTTCAACGAACTTTCTGTAATAACCTGCCAGTCCAAGAAAGCTCCTGATGTCTGTGGCATTCTTAGGCTTTGGCCATTCTGTAATTGCCTCGACTTTCTTGGAGTCCACTGATACTCCTGCTTCAGAGATCACATGTCCCAAAAAAGATACACTCTTCAGCCAGAACTCACATTTCTTAAACTTAGCATAGAGTTCCTTTTCTCTCAGAGTCTGTAGTGCAAGGCGGAGGTGTTCTTCATTATCTTTTTCGTTGGAAGAATAGACGAGGATGTCGTTAATAAACACCACTATGAATCGGTCCAGAAATGGTTTGAACACTCTGTTCATTAGGTCCATGAAGGCTGCAGGTGCATTGGTCAGCCCAAAAGGCATCACTGTGAACTCGTAGTGCCCATATCTTCTCCGAAAAGCTGTTTTAGGGATATTTTCAGCCCTGACCTTTAGTTGGTGGTAACCAGTCCTCAGATCCAGTTTAGAAAAGACTGCGGATCCCTTAAGCTGATCAAATAGGTCTTCTATCCTCGGGAGAGGGTATCTGTTCTTGATAGTGATCTTGTTCAGTTCTCTATAGTCGATGCACAATCTCATACTCCCATCTTTCTTCTTTACAAAGAGTACTGGTGCTCCCCATGGGGACACGCTAGGTCGAACTTGCTTTTTGTCCAGCAATTCCTGGAGTTGCTCTTTTAACTCCTTGAGTTCAGCTGGTGCCATCCTGTAAGGTGCTTTAGAAATCGGTGCTGCACCAGGAACTAGATTAATTTCGAACTCAACTTCGCATGAGTTCTTTTGGAAAAACATCCGGGAACTCACATACTATTGGGATGTCTTGTATCCTTAGTTTGACTTCTCCTTGCACTTCGCTGATCATTGCTAGGTAGATGTCTTCTCCGGATTTCATGGCCTTCCATGTTTGGGAAGCGGAAAGGAGTGCTTTTTGTTTCTTGGATTTACCGTGAAACACGACTTCTTCCTGACCTGGGGTTCAGAGTTTGACTCCTTTTTGTAATCTACTATTGCGTTGTTTCTTGCTAACCAATCCATTCCTAAGATGATGTCGAAATCAACCATGATCAACTGTATCAAGTTGGCGCTAAAAGTCTGATTACCGATACTGATTTTACAATCTCTGTAAAATTCGTGAGTTTCAATGGCCCTATTTGTAGGTGTGGCTATTCGAAAGGGCTCATTTAGTTTCTTGGGCTTACATCTTAACTTCTTAGCAAATCTCTTAGACATAAAAGAATGCGTAGCACCACAGTCAAATAACACATAAGCAGGCACTTGCTGAATAAATATGGTACCTGACACGACGTCGCTTGCGTCGTCTGCCTCCTCTTGCGTCATGGCAAACACCCTAGCATTAGGCTTATTCTCCTTGGTTTGTTGGGGTTAGCTCCCACATTCGACCCAGTTCTTTTATTGGGCCCGGCTGCTTGATTGGCGGCAGTAGGACATTCAGAAATTCGGTGCCCTGGTTTCCCACATCCGAAGCATGCGTCACTAGCCCTTCGACATTCCCTGGGGTGTCTGAAACCGCATTTTGGGCACGGTTTGGGTCCTTGGTAGTTAGTGGCTGCTGAGGGTTGCCCTGAAGCAGGTCCGCCTGATTGATTGGGTTTCCTGAACTTCTGACCACTCTAAGAAGACTGACCGATATGCGGACGCTTGTTCTTATTCTCTCCCTCTCTTCTACGAATATCGGTTTTAGCTCGGATAGCTGCGCCCATAAGATCTGCGAAATTGGCGGGCTGATAAACTGCTAAGGCCGACTGGATTCGGCTGTTCAATCCCTTCTTGAAATGGTGCAGCTTCAAAACTTCGTCCGCCATGATTGCTGGAGCATACGATTCAAGGGCATTAAACTGAGATGTGTACTCCACTACTGACATATCTGGAGCTTGAGTGAGATTTTCAAACTCACTTAATTTCTGCAATCTGACTTCTGACGGATAGTACTGTTTCATAAATATTTCTCGGAAGTTTCGCCATATGATTGGTCCAGCAGCGGTCATGGCTGGCGAGACTGCTTCCCACCATTTAGCTGCTCTGTCTTCCAGGAAAGGCACAATCACATCCACTTTGAGTGCCTCGGGAACTTCCAATAGCCTTAATTGAGTCTCGACACTCTTTAGCCAACTCTGGCGAACTTCGGGATCAGCGTCCCCTCGGAATATCAGACATCTGTTCTTACGGAGGGACTCATAATGAAATTTGATTCCATTAGGTGGTGGTGGTGGTGGTTGATTGGCATTCGGGTTTCCCAACCCTTGCAGTGTTGTTGCCACTATAGTTGCTATGGCCATGAGATCAGCTCGGCTTAGGTTGACTGCAGGCGGCGGTCCATTCTCTTGTACATTCTCCTGTCTGCCTTCGCGGTCGGTATTCGCATAACGCGGGTTGCTATTCTGTCTCGGGGGTCTGCCGGCCATTTCCTACAATTGTAAGTTCTAAGAATTTGTAGTATGCGTAGAGTTCATGCAATAGATTGTGCTGAAGTTAATTGAAATCAATTGGACAAATAAAATATTTTATTGATTTCTCAAAATAAATGAACATGACCAATCTAAGGGAAATAAATAATGTACTGAATTTATGAAAAGAAAACGTATTAACAAGGAAAATAAACTGCTAAGAATGGTCCACTAAAACGCTCTACTCTACTATCTCTCCATTTCCCATGGCCACATCGGGTGGGGCTTCTTAATCCTCGGGATCCTCCTCCTGCACCTCCGGGTCTATGAAGTCTGCAAGCTGCAACTGGAGATTTTGATTCTCTAATTTCAACTCAGCAATCTCTTCAATGTGGGATAAAATGCTTCCTACAGCGTCATTTAACTCGTTCCTAGCATGTATACAGTTTGCCTTATTTTTCTCGATGAGCTCTTTCTTCTTCACTTTACCTTTGTCCACCTCCTTGGACAGCCTTTGATTACTCTCGGATAACTGCATAATCATATTCCATGATTCTTCAATTTTCTTTTTGTCCTTTAGTCGTGCTTGACGTGCTTCAGACAACTCCATGGTGCGTCGATCCATTTCTTCCTTAGCCCGCTTGGCTTGACCCACTGCTATGTCTAAAGAGTCTCGAAGCTCGGAATTATGCTCCTTAGTGAGCTCGAACATTTGAAAGATCTCATCATTCCTCTTCTCTGCTGCCATCAGCTTGGTAGTTAAGTTCTCCACTTGTTGCCTCCTCTCGAAATTACTGGCTCTCAGCCTTCTGATAGTCTTATCCTGGTGTCCTAGAGCCAATTCCTTTAAACGTATAACCGCCTGAGCGCGCGTGCAAGGTTGGTGATAGTATAACGGAATCGTCTCCCTATGAGTAATCGGAGCTACGTTCTTACGAGCAGTGACACGCATACGAGCCATTTCCTGGAAACAAGAAAAAGGAAATGCTCATAATATCATAAATAGAACAGAATAAAAATATCAGGGTCATATAGAGTCAAATATATAAAATAATTAAAATTTTCGAAAATTTCCAAAAATGGAAAGTTTTGGGATAGACATATGGATTCGAAGCATATGTCGAGAGGACTCCAGAACAGTTGACGGAATCGAATTCGGAGCTTTTCTACGAAAAGTTATAGGGGTTACGAAACTTTCCTAAAACGGCAAAAACGGGTTTCGGAGGCCTAAACGAAGGAATTTCGCGATTTCGACCCTTATCTCACAACAAAGTGGTGAAAATCGCTCGTTGGGCCGTTTCGGAGGGGATAGCATCGGCCTCGAGTTAAAATTCCACAGAATTTTTTTTTTTCGAAAATCGATTTTTTTTCCACTCGGATTATGAACCTGGCGGCTCTGATATCACTTAAATGTCACGCCCCGCGATCGGGATTAGTCAACATCGGCGTTGTTTATCAATCACACAATCGAAAACAACCAGCCTCGTAGCACAGTATAAACCGAAACCAGTTTATTTCATAAATCTCAAAAATACCAATGTCTTTACAACTGAAAAGAATAAAATGCGGAAGCGTCTTACAATTAAATTTACGAAAATTCGAAATCCAAATACTACAATCCTCGAAATTTTAAGCAAATCACCAGCCCCAGAAATGTTCAGATTCCTCCTCTTCGACCTGTTCTTCGGATTTATCTGGGAGGGTAGAGTAAGGGGTGAGTATTTTGGGAAATACTCGGCAAGCGGGGGCCGTTCAAGTACAAAATAACAATATGCATAGTATTTCGAAAACACATAACTTGTACAACATTCACATTACATGCATAACATTTTCCAGACACTGAGATTCCTCAACTTTCTATGGTTTACTGATATCAGTCCCTAATTTTTACTCCTCTAAGGGGGCGAGGCCGAATCAGTTATATCCCCACCGTATGAGGGTCATATCATGGTTGGAATTCCAACCCATATCGGGTTGAATCCTCACAGTGTCAAACAAACTCATGCCGAACATCTTAACCAGAAGGGTAGAAGAAGAATTTGCACTCGACCGAATTTTAAAACACACGAAATGCATAACCGAAACTTACACATTTAAAACAAGCCCACTTACCTTAGATCTCTTAGAAAAAAAAAACGTGAGAAAGAGAGGTCCCTTGCACTGGAATTTTCGAACCCCAGCTTCGGGTTTGGGACTGCAGCAGCACTTCGCTTCTTCGCACACTGAGAGAGCAAGCCCTCGAAAATCCTAAGAAAACTAGGAGAGAAACTCGAAAATTTGGAGTAGAGAATGGTGTGATTTTCGAGATACTAGGCCCTCCTATTTATAGGGGTTGGCTGCTATCCGATCGTGTATTATCCGCGCGTTTAAACTTGAATCAAATCTTCATCTAGAATCGTGATCTATCCATGATCTTGGGTGATATCTAAATCTTTCATCTCTATCAAATTTCGAAATTATCCATTAAATACACCATTGAATTTGAATTCTAAGTGTTGTATTATCCTTGGCTTGATTTTTATCTCGGTATCTCCATATCATCTCGAAATCTTAGATCTTTATCTGCTCAAGGTTCGAAAATATACACGATATTATCTTAAATTCTTGAGTTCAAAATGTTGTACACGATAGAATTACACACTCTAAAATTACAAATACTATCATGATAAAATCGAAATCTTGGATTTTACACATTCGAGTTTCGGTTGTTTTTCTTTGAGATTCTTTATTACTAAACTTCGTAGTTTAGGGGTGAAGGCCGCGTTGCTTGAATCGAAAGATCGGGACACAACAACGATCCTTGTTCGTTATTGAATTGAGGGCGCGATCTAATTTAATCGACTTTGCCTTTCTTCATACGAGGATTCATATCATTTGGTATCAGAGCTTTGGCTCATTGAATTCAAGTACGTATCTCGTTTATAAATTTTCCGATCTGCAATTATATTTTTGTTTGTTGTCAGATATGTGTCATTCAATCGTTCTTCATATGTGATTCTCGAAATTTTGTGTTATTTTTTTTTTGTGGGGATTTTCGAGTACACAAATCCATCTTGTGCAAGAGCAAAAAAAAACCAAAATTTCAAAAATTTCCCATTATTTTGTTTTGGTATTTTGTTCTATTTCCTTTAGTGAGTCATATTCAATAGACTATCACAGTGAAAAAAAATAAAAAAAATTCAAATTTCTCGTCTACGCAGTCCAAGTGAGTCGGTCACAATTGTTCACGAGTTGAACTTGATTATTTGATACATACAAATACAAAGCTTGAGCATCTTTGAGGGAAATCTCGAATTCGAGCGAAATACTTGAGAGCGAGTGAATTTTCTTTGGAGTGACCGGTGAGTATTTGTAGTGAGGAAAAAAAAGAGAGAGGAGAAATGAGCGAATTTTCTATGGAGTGACCATGAGAATTTGGGTGAAGACTATTCTATTTTTATTTCTACGAACGTTTCTTACAAACACAATGTCCGAAAGAAAAATTGAGAAGGAGGTAGGAGATAGTTCTAACCAAGGCTTGTTTAAGTTTCAAATGGAGGCGTTGTTTGGCCATTTCTCTAGGATGATGAGGGCCAAGTTGGAGCCGTTACGCGAGCGGATGAGTAGGCTTAAAGTTAGCACTAATGGGAATAAATTTAAGCCTAAAAATTTGGGTAGAGGAGAAGACGAGGAGGAATATGATTTGGGTGGAAACGAGGAGAGCCAAAACGGAAATTGGGGTAGGAACGGATGAGGTAGAGGAAGAAGAGAAGCTGTACGAGGTAGATCAAATGATGGGAATAGAGAGAATGGTAATATGGGTAGTTTTAAGATGAAAATTTCTTCGTTCCATGGGAAATCTGACCCGGAGGCATACTTAGAATGGGAAAAGTGGGTAGAGTTTGTGTTTGAATGTCACCACTACTCCGAACAAAAGAAAGTGAGGTTGGCAGTAGTTGAATTTTTCTAGACTAAGCTCTCATTTGGTGGGATCAACTAGTGAGCACTAGGAAGAGGTATAATGAGAGACCTCTTGAAACTTGAGATGAGATGAAAATGGTAATGAGGAAGAGGTTTGTACCCAATCACTACTATAGGGAGATGTTTAAGAAGTTTCAAAACTTGAAACAGGGTACGAGGAGTGTTGAAGACTACTATAAGGAGTTAGAAGTAGTCATGATTAGGACAAACATAGAGGAGGATAGTGAGGCAACGATGGAACGTTTTCTTTGTGGTTTGAATAGGGAGATTCAAGATCAAGTGGAGCTAGACGAGATGGTGAAAATGGCCATAAAGGTGGAGCAACAAATCAAGAGGCGAGGAGTTGGCCGCAACAATCCAATTTGGAGTTCATCATCTTCTTGGCGACAAAATGTGGTGAAACGTGAGGAGAGTAAGGTGATGACACTCCTAAACAAGGAGTGCAAGGTAAATATGAAACTCCTCTTAATTGTTATAGAAATATTAAATGTTTTAGGTGTCAAGGGATTGGTCATATTGCTAGCCAATGTCCTAATAAGAGGGTAATGATATTGAATGGCTATGGTGAATATGAGTCTCGAAGTGAGGTTGATGACGAGGGTGATGATGATGAGATGCCGGCGTTAGAGAATCCTAATGAGGGATATGAGGCAGTTGTAGGTGAAGCACTAGTGACTAGGCGGATCATGAGTGCCCAAGTCAAGGAGGAGGAGACGAACCAAAGAGAGAACTTATTCCACAATAGGTGTTTTGTAAACGAAAAGTTTTGCAATCTTATCATAGATGGGGGAAGTTGAACTAATGTGGCTAGTAGTGAGATGATAGAAAATTTGGGTTTGGCTACATTGAAGCATCCTCAACAATATAGGCTTCAATGGTTGAACAACTGAGCGGAAGTGAAGGTGGACAAACAAGCGCTGGTATCTTTTTCTATTGGAAAGTATGTTGATGAGGTATTGTGTGATGTGGTGTCAATGCATGCTTTTCATATCTTGTTGGGGAGGCCGTGGCAATATGATAGCGAGTGACACATGATGGGTTTAGGTATAGGTATTCTTTTGTTCTCAAGAAAGAATCTGTTGTCTTACTTCCATTGTCTCCAAAGCAAGTGTTGCAGGACTAATTGAAAAAAAAAAGAGATGAGACCGAAAAAAAGAGTGAACAAAAAAGTAAGATGGCCTTTGAGAGCAATGACTGGAAAAAAAAGAGTGAGGCGGTCATACAAAAGAAAAAAGAGAAGAAAGAAAATGAGAGGAAAGATGCCAAAAAGAATACATATATGTCCCAAAGAGTGAGTTGAAACAACTGTTGCACACACATGATTCACTTGTGTTGATTCTTTACAAGGAGATTCTCCTTAACACAACTGATATAGCCGTGTCCCTTTCGAGCATTGTTGTTTCACTTTTGCAGGAGTTTGAAGATGTATTTCCAGAGGATCTACCTCAAGGATTACCACCATTGAGGGAAATCGAGCACTAAATCGATTTCATGCATGGGAGTGCATTGCAAATTGTCCAGCCTATAGGAGTAATCCGGAGGAGACTAAGGAGCTTCAACGGAAGGTAAGTGAGTTGTTAGATAGGGGTTTTGTACGTGAGTCCATGTCTCCTTGTGATGTACCTGTTTTATTAGTTCCTAAGAAAGATGGCTCATGGCGCACGTGTGTAGATTGTAGGGCAATCAATAATATAACCATCAAGTATATGCATATCACACCTAGGCTAGATGATATGTTAGATGAATTGCATGGTACTTGTATCTTTAGCAAAATTGATTTGAAGAGTGGGTATCACCAAATTAGGATGAGAGAAGGTGATGAATGGAAAACTGCATTTAAAACCAAATACGGGTTATATGAGTGGATGGATGGTCATGTCTTTTGGCTTAGCTAAAGCTCCTAGCACCTTTATGAGCTTAATGAATCATGTCTTGCGTGCACACATAGGAAAATTTGTTGTGGTTTACTTTGATGATATCCTAGGATATAGCAAAAACTTGGATGAGCATGTTAACACTTGAGACTTGTGCTAATCACAATAAAGGCTGGAAATTTATATGCTAATCTTAAGAAATGTGTTTTTAGACAAACAAACTTGTCTTTCTTGGATTTGTGGTAAGCTCACAGGGGACACAAGTGGATGAAGACAAGGTAAGTGCTATTCGAGATTGGCCAACACCTACTACTGTTGGTCAAGTCCGAAGTTTTCATGGTTTTGTGATTCATATGGATCATGAATACCTAAAAGCACCTTAAGGGGCAACAGAAGGTGAACAAGCGGCATGCTAAGTGGGTGGCGTTCGTGGAGACATTCCTCTATATGATCAAATATAAGGAAGGTAAGGAAAACGTAGTGGCCGACGCACTATCACGAAGGTACACACTTTTCTCTACCTTGTAATCTAAAATCTTGGGGTTTGAGCATGTCAAGGAGTTATATGTGCTCGATGAGGATTTTAAGGATGTGTTTGAAACATGTATGCATGGTCCACATGTAAAATTTTATTTGGTTTCTTCTTTAGAGAAGATAGATTGTGCATCCCTAAATCATCCATTCGTAAATTACTTGTCAGGGAGGCACATGGGGGTGGTTTGATGAGACACTTTGGTGTGGCTAAAACTTTGAGTGCTTTACATGAATATTTTTATTGGCCACATATGAAGCGTGATGTTGAGCGTGTGTGTGATAAGTGCATAACTTGTAGGCAAGCTAAGTCTAGAACACAACCACATGGATTGTATACACTGCTTCTCGTCCCTAATGAACCTTGGGTTGATGTTTCTATGGATTTTGTTTTGGGTTTGCCTAGGACTAAGAAGGGGAGTGATTCTATATTTGTTGTTGTGGATAGATTTTTGAAAATGGCGCATTTTATTGCTTGTCACAAAACTGATGATGCATCTAACATTGCGGATCTGTTCTTTAGGGAAGTCGTTAGGTTGCATGATATGCCTAAGACTATTGTGTCTGATCGTGACGTTAAATTTTTGAGTTACTTTTGGAAAACATTGTGGGCTAAACTTAGCACAAAATTGTTGTTTTCTACTACGTGTCATATAATCTTAGCACAAAAATTAGCACAAACTAGGCGGTCCTCGGGTTAGTCCACCGTACAGTCCGAGCCAGCTCAATGATCACTGCCTCTCGTCTCCTCATGCTCATCCTCACCTGCAACGATCAAGTCTAGTGAGTCTAAAGACCCAACATATATAAACTGAGAATAGCAAGTAACGAATAATAAAACCGCATGCATTTTAAAGTAACGCCTACATAATTATAACTTTGAACATACTTACATAAATATAGACGTGCCATCGATTTATAAACATTTTCATAAACATACTTGCATCATACATACTTAAACATGCGTAACATCATCATTTTGCATAGAGATATGTTTCAAAGCAAGTGACCCGTAACATAGTGCGCCTGATCAGACTAAACCACAGTACTGGGCTGGCAGGGATGTCCACTACCATATACATAAGATCCCCGATCATACTTACCGGGGTGGAGAGGTCCCCGAACACATTCTCCGGCTTCCAAACCCGTTCATATTTGGTCAAAAGACAATTAGCATACCTCAAAAACATAAAATATTTCTTTTGCACGTCGAACATACTTACATAGCGTTGAGGGATTCGTTGGATCTCGCTTGGGCTGTCGCTACACATACTAACATGTTTTCAAGCAACTCAAATTTCGTAACTTAATCATACCAATCAAACTCACCGCCGAAGTAATGAATAACTTATGAATTTCTAGACCACTCGGGACTTGACCAGTTTTAAACATCAAACTAAACCATGATATCGAACCCCGAACAAAATCCTGATGTGAAGAATGGACATTTCCCAAGCAATGGAAAAACCCGAACACCGCTTAAACCGTAACTCAAAGCTTCCCATTCAAGACTCTTAACAACTAGTCTAGCCCTCATCAAGCTTGGACATAACAACGTATTAGTACACAAAAGAGGCAATAGCACCTAAACTCGAAGTCCGAAGCTACCAGAACCAGCGCCTAGGAGTTGAAGAGCAGCGGTCCAGACAGGCGCCTGGGCCCTATCCTGCAGCACCGCGTGCGAAGCTCCAGTGCTGCAGCGCTCCTAGTGCAGCGCTACGGCTCTAGTCCTGCGTGAATCCAACCCCAAGAGCCATCTTCCACCCATTCTCTTCCCTATGCCTTCTAATGAAACCAAACCCATACCGACTCGAAACGAAACATCGAAAGGCGACTGATCCCAACACATGACACAACATACGCAACAATGACCAATCGACGATTCCCAATGAAGCCTGCAACAAACAATTCTCAAGAACACATAAAGAACACATTTTAAAAACGCCACAGTTTGAGCAGTTTCACGAAAATGATCATAACTCACTCGTTTATTGTCCAAAAATTACGAATTTACTATCAAATCGATGATATCAACAGTACTACGTTTTATATGTTGAAAGTTTTTCCAGAAAATTGACCGAAAATTCACAGTAATCAAAATGACAGCAAACTCGTTTTGAGATCTAAATTTTTTTGATCCAAAATCGTTTCAAACGTTTTTGCTCAAAATTTTGCACAACATACATGAATTTTATACACAATAAACATCAAAACATATACTATAACAAGATCGATGCAAAAACGAAAGAATATACATGCATGTGATCTTTAAAACTCACAACACGACGATACAAAAGCGGAGAGATGCAAGGGCCGATCCGGGACGATTTGCGGCACGATTTTTTCTCAAAAAACCAACGTAAATCTTCAGGAATTATGCAAGGGAAGGATGTATGCTTAAAACCTAAGAACCCTAGGTTGTTCCTCTAAAAAATATTAAATGAAATGTGTATGTGTGTGTGTGTGTGTGCTGAACGCAGGCAAATGTGTGTGCGTGAGTTTTAGCAAATTTAGGGGAAGAAATTTGCTTAACAAATTAATTAACATGCTAATTAAAATATTAAACCAACACTAATTTTATTAAAATCGCCTAATTAAAAATAAAATACATATGCGACAAACTTTAAAAGTTTAGAATCTCTAAATCACCTAATAAATTAAATTAGGCTAAAAAAATGATAAAAAATTCAAAAATCATTTAAAATGCTAAATTCTTGACTTGCATATAAAATACCATGTTTTCGTAAATTTCCTAAATGGTCACCGGTCTCTTTTCCCGATCCCGCATCGAATAATCGCATGAAACACAACTCAAGAAAATATTTTAACGTGCATCAATTAAACATATAATAATTTAAATTAATGCAATCATAAGTCATGCACCGCTAAAATCATTTTAAAATTAAATAAATAATTTAACAATTTAAAATAAATGCAAGGATTTTACGTGTACTAATTTTTGGGCTCTACAGCTTTAATCATTCAAGTAGTTTAGACAAGAAATCTGGAGGTATCAGTTCAATCACAAATAAACATAATTGGATAAACATGATGTTTATTTAATCAAATAGATCTCCTTTTTATTATACATTTAAGTACATCATCAGTTATAAGAGAAACTTGCTACTACAATAACATATTTTAAACAACATCAAATATCAATCAGTTTATGCATGACAGAACTGAATATACCAACAACTGGTTGCCTCGAAATCTTGAACTGCTACAATGATCTTGAGTCTTCTTGCCAGACAAATAGCTAGCTGCCTTGGACAAGATCTTTGTGTTGCCAAGCTGGTCGGGCTGACTCAAACTGGACTCAGCTGATGTTGAACCGCATTGATCATCTACTTGATCTGATATGGTAGTTAAACGGCGGTATCATGCTGATAATTAAGCTCCACTTTAATCATCCAACATCTCAACATAGCTGGGCTTCGTATGTTGATTAGCTTCAACTGGTAGGTTGGCAGCTGAAACCTTGTCTTCTGATCAGTTTTTCGGAATAGCCAATAGGTAGTACTCATACACCTGCAGGCTGATTAAAGCGCCAAAGCTCTGAGTCGAGTGAAGTGGCCACAATGTTAGTTGCAGAGCCAATCCTCTTTACTCTTCGCAATAAGCGTTAGATAAATATTTTCAAATAGTTTTGAAAATAATATAAAGTACTTTTAAATAGCATTTAAAACTATTTTAAAGAAAAATAATTTTAGTCAGTTTTCAAATGTCCTTCTTAGAACAACAAGCTTTGATACCAATTGATGGATCGGTTCGGGCACCTGCGAGGGTGCTTCAAACACAATATTCTCAATGAGCTGCAATAGCTCGTGTTCTAAGAATGTAAATACCGATAAATTAGATCGAGTTTGGTTTCAAACCAAGCAAAAAACACTCGAAGTAATCATTCGTTAAGAAAAACTGATTGATTTTAAAATCTGAAGACTTGTGTAAACTGATCGACTGAAATATGAGGAATCAGTTATGACTTCTCTCAGTTCAGCTATGGATAGAGGTGAACTGATCAAATCTGTTTAAGAAACACAGTTGAGCATTTAATACAAAAGATATGTTTATGGATGTTCGGAGACTTCAACTGCTCCTATGTCACATCTTCTACCACCTCGGGTAGGATCCTTTAGAAGACTTTGATTTATACAACATTTTGTACAAATCCACCCAGCTTAAGACTTACTCACTACCTAACTGAACTCCTAGTCTAGACTGAATTCATCACCTTCCAGCAAACACTTGTTTAACGTCTATGTGTCAAAGACTACATACACAAGTTTTATGACTTTGTGCAAGACGGAATTTTGAGTGGTGGTGTGTGTGTGTGAGAACTGATATCAGAAAACAATTCGAAAGGTGTTCTCACACACTGAGGGAAATAAGCTTATACACTAAGCCAATATAACTTTGAAGTGTTCCCTCGACTGGGCTGATTGCTTCTTTGTAAGCTGATATGCAATAAGTGTGTCCTTTCTTTTCTCTCTTGTTTTTTCACCTCTCGTTCATATATGTTTGTTGATGGTCTTGGTATGTATTTATCGCAGTAATGCGACCTTACATCAAGACTCATCACATGTGATCGTTGCAGCTTGAATGCGATCCTTGAAATTTGTGTCTCAACTTTTCCGACAGCCATTCTGGAACATTTTGTCTTTAAACTTTGCTGCAACGTCCATTATTGTACTATTGATAGTACAAATGCTTTTGTACCTTTGTGCACAGCTGGATCCCATTGAATAAGCTTGTCGAGTTCTGCAACTGATTGGTTCTAACTAATGTTCTGAACTGGTCTTGAATTGGTGAGGTGAAATCAGTTGACTCGTCAGCTTAACTGATTTCACTGATTCCGTTGAACTGGTCAGTTGTACTCTTCATCAGTTGAACACTTCATCAGCTGGCCTGGCTTCTGAAAGTCTTCTGCTGAATCTCCTATCAACTGGACAATTAGTTGAACTGCTCTTGATACTTCAGTGTTACTGGTTCAGTTCGATCAATCAGTTGGCACTTTCAGTTTATATTCTTCGATAGCTTCAGTTTTGGCTCGATAACTGATCAGTTTCAGTTTCTGCGCACTTAGATAAAATCATTAGAGACAAAATATCAAGTTTTGTTAACATCAAAATCAAGATTGCGAAATGAAATGTTCCAACACTCTCTCTTCTTTTTTCACGCTTTTTTCGCAGTCTTCTGTTCGTTCTTAATATTTCCACTTAATGGGCCTAACTCTCCAAATATTTGAAGCCCAATATCAAGTTCAAAATTGTTGAATATTAATTCAAATAAGCATACATATTAATTCAAATAAGCAAATATTTAGGGATAAAAATTACAAATAATCACAAGTATTATAAAATTAAATCCATAAAATCTCTATAAGATTTGGGTTTATCACTCATGTTTATTTCATTATTTGCAAAAATAAATACATACGAACAAATGCTTGATTTAGTTGGACTGGAGCTTTTATCAAGTTTATTTGCGAAAATGAATATTTGTTGTATATTTGAGCAATTTATGAATCCGTAAAAGTTTATGTTTCGATTTTCGGTATTAAGTTTATTTTCGAAAGTATGTAGTTTTTTTTATTTTTTTCTGCTAATAGTTCTTTAGTTTCTTGCATGAAAATTGTTCAACGGTTCAGTTTCTTAAGTTTATTTGTAAACTATGTGTAATTTACATGATTATGTCCATTAATTAATGAAGTTACTGAATGATGGCCATTCACAATTGAAGCTTGAGCCACAACGAAATTTTAAATTTATTTATGAATTTTATAGAACTCATTGAATAATCTATCTTTTTATTTGTGTATTTTTAAATTCCATTAGGAGAAGCAAGTTTCAATGCAAGAAAATAGATCAAATATGGATGTTGAGGTGGTTTTTTCGTACCACAATTTTATAGGGAATAAAAACATGTGCAGATTATAAAGGGAATGTAACCAAGCGAAAAGCAGTAAAACCGAGAAGTAATGTATAAGATAATTTCACAAAATTTACTAATGACGATGACGACTTGAAATCCAATTGCAATTATAGCGAGTAAGGATTTTTTTTTTTGTGACCCATTCAAGAATGGAACTACAAGCTTGAGATCTCATATGAACTCATGTGGAAATCACCCTCATGCTGTTGAAACATATCATGCACAACTAAGTTTACAACCAGGTGCAAGAGAGGGTGAGGTTTGCTTGAGTTCTTAGAAATTTGACCAGGATGCAAAATTTGTAGAAGAAGATTATCTATACTATCTATACTATATTATTAAGTGTGAGAACATGATAATAACTACCTAAAGAGGACACCATCTTTTTCTTCCAATTTTATCCTTATATGATACTAATATTACACTTTTGTTTTTTGTTTTTTTTTTCAATTTCAACACACAATTTTATTTTTATTTTTTTTATTTCAACAATTCAAATATCAATTTACCGATAATGATAAAAAAGATTGTACACACACGCATAGCGTGTGCAGAGTAACTAGTTTAAATTATTTATGGCCATCACATGTCCAAATTATAAATTTTTTTTTTACAAAATGTTAGTTAGGTTTTGACAAAAAATTTGAAAAGCCAAGTTATTTTTTATTAAAAAAATTGATTATTTCAATTATCTACCAAAATAATAAATATTTGATCTTCTCGGTTTGTTCGCTTTCAATGGTGAAAATAAGTCGGAAAAAATTTTGGTTTGTTCGATTTTTCTAATATGGTTTTGATCGGTTCGGTTTTAACCGATCGCTCATCCGTATTTCTTCGTGAAATTATTTCAAATTTTATTCTCTATAAACACAAGCATCCATCTAATTTGTTGTGAATAAAAAAACCTCTATGCATATCTTGATCAGCTTAATTACAGATAGAGGTAAATTTTTTATTTTTTTTCCCGAATAAAGATTAGTAAAGAGTATTTGTTAGAAACATTTCCGGTTTCGTAGAACTCGAACCCGAACCCGAACCCGAAACTATAATTTTCGGCTTGGCATGGGTTAGTATTTTTACTGCCGGACATTTTAAATTTTAATTTTTTCCCCTATAAATAAATGTAAATGTACCCGTATATCAGCCCCAAATCCCAATCCCATTTTTCTCGATTCATAGCGTCCATGGTGGCTAGGGTTTCAATTTTTAATTTGGCATTTGGTTCAATTACCCTCTCTCTCTCTCACAGTATCTCTCAAGCTATTGCCCTTGGGTCAACAAGCACCGAATTTGTTAAAGCAGACGAATCACTGAAGCTGTCCATTCGATTGCGTGGAACTAAAATGGCTGCCAATCTTTACTAAGAGGAAGCTCTCGTTTTTTTGCTGTTTTAATTCAGGTTTAGGAAACTGCAAGTCCCAAATCTAACGATAAAGGTGGATTCGTGTACCATTTTTTGTTTTTACAGTTTGTCAATTTGAAATGTTGTACAGCTCTTTATTATTTCAATGTTAACAGAGTTGGGTACTCGGGATTTCAAAAAAATTATTTGAAACTTGGGAAATGAGTAGAAATTGGGTGCATATCCACGCAATTCAAAGCTGGAAATTTTCGAAAATCCGGACCGCACCCCCAATCCCTCATACAGAATTAAGCAGCAGATTATTCTACTGTTCCTAGAATGTTTCTCCCTGTGAAGTTGGTCCTTGGATTATCAATATATATGTATGTATTGTGTTGGATATAATATTGTATCTTGTACTTGTTCGCAATATTAAATTTGTTTTCTTTGTTTTTGCTTGTGTAATCAAAGGGCCCATATCTCCATTCATCTGCTAATAATGGGGCAAGCACCGAGTTCGGTTGCTTCATATGATCAAGACAGTTCAACACCAACTGACAGTTCCACACAGCCTTCACTTGATTCTTTAATAGCAGAAGCTGCGGCATATGGAGATGATGATGAGAACCAATCTTTAGAAGCAAAGGCTGAGAAAGCATTGGAATGCCCTTGCATTGCTGACTTGCGCAATGGCCCTTGTGGCACACAGTTTTCTGATGCATTTGTTTGTTTCCTCAAGAGCACGGCTGAAGAAAAAGGGTCAGATTGTGTTAATCCTTTTGTTGCTCTGCAGAAGTGCATAAAGGCAAATCCTAATGCTTTTTCAAAGGATATTTTAGAGGATGAAGAGATCAAGAACGAGGAGAAACCAAGCCCACAGTATACCATCCGGCCTCCCTTTTGGTCTGAAGAATCAAGGACTCCAAAGCGCTCAACTTAGGTGCATATAAGCTGAACCATCATCTTAGGCCATTCTTTTTGTCGATGCTACCATATTTGCTAAACGAAGATGATTTGTCATGTTAGTTAATAAATTGATTAATTTATGCTAACTTGAAGATTGTAGTTGCTCTTACTTGCAACTTGACAGGAGAAAGTAAATAGAGAGGTACTTGTAGGAAAAAAAGTGGAAAATCGACAAAGCATTTCTAACTTCACAAAATTAGTTTCGGGAATTTTCGGAAACGTGCCAGCACAAATTTGAATTTATAAGCAGTCCATCTATTTTATGGATCCATCCATGATAAGATATAGGGGTGTACACGGTTTGGCCTCTTGATCACAAAATTTTGTGATTTGGCTCCGGTGTTGTGTACAATAGAGGACCGAAACTCTTTCAGAAGCGGAGGCACTAACTTCACACCTTTCGGTGTCTATTGCTCCTGGTCAAGAAAATTCGATTTTTATTTTCAGAGTTTGAAATGATTAAGTTCTTTTCTCTGCAATGATATCATAAGAATAGTATCTTGATCTTGAAAGAAAGGCAGGTCAGGCAGTTTAGAGATCCAAATAAAATTTTTCTGGGCCAGTTTAATTTGTGTACCAATTTCATAATAATTGTAAAAAGACGGTTGTGAAATATGCGTTTAACTAAAAAAAAAAAAAAGGTTGACTTTTCCATTGTTAAATTCTCACTCTTTAGAATTCCCCCCTATTCTACAACTCATGGAAGCTTAATATCTGTTCATTTACAACTGACCTATTCTCCTAAAATTTCGTTTCTAATAATATTTTCTAGGAATTAAATAAGACCAAGAAAATACCCATATAACAACAATCTGGTAACACAAAACATCGTCTAATCCTTGAGAAATCCCACAACTTTGTACGATTTATGCTCATCAATCGGTATATGCATATTAAGATCGGATTCGCGAATCCGACGACACCATTTTCTTGAACTCGTTCTCTCTTTTATGACGCGAGAAGAATGAGCTTTAATTCTGTGGGAACATATTCTTAGTTTAATTAATGAAAGAATAAGAATCAGTCGTTTTAAAGAGAAGGCTACTTAGGAATTAAGATATGATGTCTAATCAACAATATTATGTTCCATATTTCCTCAAAAAACATTAATTAAGCACTTATAGTAATTAGATTATAAATTTAGTTACATTGAGTCAAATTAATATTCAACATTGTCTCCAATTTAAGATTATATATATATACATATATATGAAAAGAATCTCTAAATTTTCTTAAAACAGACAAGAAGAATCCAGGTAGCATCCACAGGACCGCATGTCCTGTGTGTTTCTTATCACAAGTATGTGTTAATACAAGTTGAGTTAATAATTTTTTTGGTCAAGTAACTTTATCATTTTTTGGGCTTTAAACTATTGTTTTCAATTTTTGGTCTTACATTTTCTCCGAGAGTTGTCAAGTTTCACTGGAAAAAGCTGATTAGGCGGCGGCTGAAGTTGATATGGTTAAAAGATTAGGAATTTCTTGATTTATTTCATATACATTTTTTCTTTCATGTCACTTAACATTCAAGTCTAGTAAGTTTTTTCCATAAAAAATTGACTAGTCCGTGAGAAAATGAGCCAAAATAGTCAAATATGAAAAGATAATGTACCGAGACCAAAAATTAAAAAGTTAATGGAATGAAACCCGAAAATTGTAAAGTTACTAGAACAAAAAAAATTGTAACCCATAAAAATTCGGTTATTCCATGGAAAATTCCAAATCCAAGTTGACAGCAAAAGAGATTCTCATATTGCATAGTAATAACAGTAATACTTGGTCTCAAACTCCAAGTCCAAAAACCAAAATTAAGGGAGGGGTTAAATTACATTTAGACAATTCAGAAAACCTTAAATATACTGAAAACAACTCCACCAAAAAAAAAAAAAAAAAAAGGACCGAAGACAAAGTGATATAAAAAAGCCGAAGCTCATAACACTTAAACCCGAGGTTTTTCACCTATCGCAAATTTTTTTTTTTAAACCAAATAGCATTTAGCCTATGTTTTTTCGTCGTTTTCGGAAAGTCGTCGATGGATGGGAAGGGAGAATATTAGAGGTCGAATTAAGTTGAAGCGACACGAGTCGAGTGTGGTATGTTGATGACAAGTGAGTGACACTTGGTATGATCACCACCATCGTGATCTCCCTTGTGCAACTCGTTGTTGATGTTCCCATTTGCTTCATTTTTATCTTTCGCCAGTACTGATTCTGAGTTGTTTTTGATTGCCTCTGGTATTTCTTCAAGCAATTTCTTCTCCTTTTCTTCCTTGTATTTACCCCACAGCACCGAGTACAGACCAAAAACAATTATGACTGAACCAATCACCCTGTTCACACAAACCATATTAATTAAATTATAGAACTACATATAAAGAATTTTCCACGCTATAAAAAGAACTAATCGTTCTTTAGCAGACAGATCATATCTTTTGAACATAGCAACTAGCTAGGTAGCACCATTGGTCACACTTTTGGCTTCTTTGGGTGCTTAAACCTGAAAGTGCAACTTTTTAAGTTGAATTAGAGAGAGCTCTTCATGTTTATTAAGTGTTCCTTTTAAGTATCCGATGCCCGCGACGGCTCATTCGCCGGTCCACGTGACTAGTACTAGGCACCTCTCGGATGCGTCGGCTCTCAATAGAAAACATGCTTGTTTTATTATAAGCTCGAGAGAAGAGCTCGAACGTGAAAAATTCGGCGTTTAAGTCGGAGAGTCCCTCGAAGTACACATTTTGTTGTGGAACTCATACGAGACGCGTAAATAGACGAAAGAATGAGAATCTTACCCTCCAAGGTAGATTTTTTCAGCAAGAATAAAGGATCCCAATATAGCGACAATGATCATCATCAAAGGGCTAAAGGCTGTGGCAAAAACTGGGCCTTTGCTCTTCATTACTAGTCCTTGTACATAGTACGATATGCTAGACGTCACGATTCCCTGTAAAAAATTTATTCCAAGATTTTATTATATTCCTGAAGGCATAAGAAATATATAATTTTTTACGTAAAAAGAGGGACACACTCTTATATATATAAAGAGGGACACACTCTTAATTACTTATTTAAAATACAACATAAAAAGTTTCAAGTTTTGTTCGAGAGTTACTCACAGCATAGGCAGCAGCAAGAAGATTCATATCCCACCCAATTCTCCAGACAGAGGATTTATGCTCCATGACAAAAGTGACAGCAATTGCTTGCAAAGTTCCCATGAAGCACACCAGCGATGTAAGAGACAGCTGATGATTCGAATATGTCTTAAGGGCGGCTTTTTGTAAGATGAACAAGGAAGACCAAGCAAGAGTGGCTATGATCAGAAAAATGCATCCTATAAACCAGTCCCTATCGCTTGTTTCGCCGCTTGTCGTGCCTCCCGCAGAGCGTAACTGCCTGTCTTTCGACCATGCCATCTCGACTAATGGACCTTTATACAAAGTCATCAACATTGCTCCGGCAACTGTTACCACTGTTCCCACCACTTTTGCTTGGTATATAACCTTCTTTATGCTCACTTTCTCCATCCTATTCAACCATTAATATTTTTTTTAAAAAAATTTATTCAACAAGAGTCATGCATATCAATCCCCATAACACCTATACATGCAAATTTGGCTCCACATGATCAGTTCCTATAGCAATTTAATAGTTCTCAAGCTCGAATGACCTCGAGTACCAAGTATTAATCTACAAAAAAATCTTAAATTTTTAAAAACATGAATATATAAATCAATAAATAATAACACAATCAAGGGAAAAATGGTGTTCTTTCTAATATTTTTAAAAATAATTTATTGAACTTGAGTACTGGTCGAGTTCGAGACAACTTGTGCTCACTGTGTATAAATGTGATGGATAAAATTTTTGTTATTTCATGAATATATTTATAAGGAACATACCTGAAAATTATGGCCATGATGAATGTTAAGGCAGGTAACATATTGCTCATAGCACATGAGAAAGTTGGTGATGTAAGTTTAAGTCCAGCATAGTAGAAGTTCTGGTCAATTACTGGTCTGTTTATTAGCATAGGACATATAAAATTAGACTTGGAAAATAACGAAAAAGTTTCAAATAAAAATAAATTATATATATTTTTAAATGTTTCATCACAATATCGAAACTTACCCAAGAAGACCAAGAGCAAAAATTTGCATGAACACTGGAAATGTTATCTTTGGCTGTGCTTTCCTACAATAACGTCGAAAAATGCCATGAAAATGAGAAACAGATATATACCGCATATATATATATATGTAAGGATATATGTGTTGTTAAATACTTGAAAGGGTTCATTATGCATACAAAGTCATATTATTTTTAGCTACCTCTCGAAGAAGAAAGCAAAGGGAGCAATCACAGCAGTGGCGATGGCGTGACGATAAACGACTAGTACGTAATGGCTCATCCCTCCATTTAGTGATATTTTGGTAATAATGTTCATTCCAGCATATCCAAATTGTAGAGAGATCATAGCAATATATGGTTTGCAGTTCTTCAGAAAACTCGAACCGCGATTTTCATCGTTTTTCATCATTTTTCTTGAAGTATTTTTGTGTATATCTATCAAGAAAGATTAATGTTTTCTTAGGGTTTTCTCTTATAAGAAATGAAGAATGAAGATGTGAACTATTTATAGTTGACATGTTAAGCAAATGGAAATTGTCCACAGTACATGAGAATCGTCATTAAAGAAACGAACGAGGGAAGATGTCACTGTTCGGGATCGGAATATTACTTTTTATTTGATAATATGATTATTTTATTTCATGTGGAATCTGATGGAATATATATAAAAAAGTTATTTTTTTTATTTTGATCTTTTTTTTATGTCTGAAACTATTAATTTCATCGAATATGATTTTTTTTGGCACTGATTCTTTTCTATGTGACGAGAATTAAACTCCTATCACTCAAATTAAAATTAATATGACAAAATAAATGAAAAATAGAGCAAAACGACTCCCTATACTTCAAAATTGGTCGTTTCAATTTATTTTTGTTTGTATATACATGTGTAATATAAGTTTTATCCTTGTCACATGAGTCATGTAGGAGATCATCGATATCAAATAAAACAATATTTTGTGGATTTATTGGTTTCAGACAAAAAATACCAAAACAATAAAAAAAATTCAAGTTACTGTATAAAAACCAACTGTGACAAATTATATGACTAAAACTCAAAACAAACCGACTTACATGATTAAAAAATTGTAGTTTTCCATATAAAAAAATTATTCTATCCATGTTCACATAAAATATGTTTGTTTTGGAAGCTGACGAGAAAAGCAGATGGAGTACACGTTGCCGAACAAAACAAGGCATCTGAGTCATGAATCAAATGCGGAAAATATTGCATGGCGTAAGCTATCATATTATGAGAATAATAATTGAATTCGAAATGATCACCACATTTGATATATATCTATGCATGAGATCAAATTTTTAATTTTAATTCCTTTGTTTTGTACAAGAGGCTAGCTACCAGAAAATTTTCCAAAATTTTATATATATATTATTTACTATAAGATTTTTTTTATATTAAAAATAATGTATTTTGCCTGTTATTTAAGTTTTTTTGGCCAACCTGAATCTAAAATCATGGTCATGCCAATATTTTTATGTTGGCAAAAACTTGTGTGAGACGGTCTTATGGGTCGTATTTTGTGAGACATATTTCTTATTTGGGTCATCCATGAAAAAATATTAATTTTTATGCCAAGAGTATTACTTTTTATTGTGAATATCGGTATGATTGACCCGTCTCACAGATAAAGATTCGTGAGACCGTCTCACAAGAGACATACTCCTTTTATGTTATGATTTGGGTGTTTTATCTATGAGTAAATAGGTTTTAGTGCAACAACTCGACTTCTTCCGCGCTTTCAGTTAAGTTTTAGTCGAAATAGATCTGTGTGAATAATATCTAACACCATTAAAGTCGCCTAGCTATCCAAAACAAACACAATTTGCCCCTTAAAGTGAGATCCATTGAATTCTTTACAAGATCCCACACATTATCTTAGGAGGATTAAATAATTTTATTTAATTAACAAACATAATGTCTTGTGACAGGCAAGCCACTGTGACAGCAGACGTGAACTTGTGTACAACTTTGTGTATCATCAAACAAGATTCTTAATTACTTTTCCTCTACAAAATTATCAAAGATTCGTTGGAGTTGGTTCTTATCAAATTGGGAAAATTTAATAATTCATCTGGAAAAATAATAATTGAAAAACTCATGATGATTTGGGAAGGCTCACATGATATTTTTTACTTCATTTTTTTAATGTAATTCGTTGTATACCATATAAACATCGTGATCAGTACATAACATAAAATCATATATATAACTAGAAAATAAAATATATCGATGAAATTTGAGATGTCGGTATCGACTTTTTTGACATTCAATGGACTATATATCATGATGTACACCTACAAATTCACCTAAATTTAAGTAGTCGTGTAAGGAGACAAAATTGTTTTAAGAAGAACCAATCTAGCTAGTTGTCTGGACTGAAAATCCAAATATAACTGGGTTGAAATGAGACAATTTAATCGAGTGTATCACAGTGAAGGTCATCCTTTGTCCTTTCCAATAATAGAATTGAAGGACAAGCATACCAATTATATCATCCTTATGTGCAGGTTCTCATTGTCGCTTGAATCAAGTTTTAAAATTATTCAAGGTTAAAAATATATATATTAGTCATATCTACCAATTTATTCTTGATAAATTGGGAAAAAAATACTCAAACCAAACTTAACTTTAAATTTATTCCCGACACTAAAAAACTTTGTTTCCACCCCTTAAAAGTATTTGAAAAAGACAAAAATACCCTATTGGTCATTATATGTGATAAATTCAAGTGATTGATTTTCTGGGCCGAAAATGATATAAGAGCCTAAGGTAAAATTATTTCAAACATACAAATTTATTATTACTGAGTAATTAAATGATTGAGGATGAGAATTTTCTCAAATTACATAAATCCAAACCTAGGTTCGAGATTAATTCTTTGCATAAGTAATTCCAAAATATTGGAATATTTGAAACAGGAAGATCTAACCAATGTTAGATATCAAGAACAAAGAGGAACTTATCAGAGTTCTGAAGTAAACCTATGATTCAAAATGATAGGTTTTTAGAAATAGTACCAGATTCCTCTAAACTCTCTGGAGATCTTAGAGAAATTCAGAAGACAATACAAAATTATAACAATATGCTATATTATGTACGCAAAATATGAAGAAAATCCTTGAAAACCAGGAATAAATTCTTGGAATATTAAAGGATATTCGAACAAGACTTCAAAACCTAGAACAACAATCAAGTTCTAGTAAGAAGACTTCAGAAAGAAGGTTACTGTCATCCTTTTGTACTGAGCCCTTGTTACATCAACGAGGGAAGACCAAAGTAATGCCAAAACCTTTAACTGAAGAAGAAAAATTGATCAATCTAATTAAATATGTCTTGAAAAAGAAATTAATCTGATGACAACATTAGAAAGGATTGGGCTCTAAGATCTCCAAGACCTTGCATAATCATTTGCAAATCTCAAGGTAGATCTGAAGATGAACACAATGGAAGGTGAACTGTAACGTACCGTGCTTTTTACTACTAAAATTTGCGAAAGAATTAAAAATTTTCTGGAATGCGAAAATAAAAGCAATACGGTCGTCACTACATCGTCCGTTCACCAATAAAAATTTGCTGACAAAATGCTTGTTTCAAACATCGTAACCCACATCAAATCAGAGTATTTTAAACTGCATAAAAATCGTAAAAATAACGTGGGCGGTCCTCGGTTTTAGCCTCCCGCTCAGTCCAAGCCTGCTCCTTGGTCCCCACCTCCTGTCTCCTCATAAACATCCTCACCTGCATCGATCAAGTCTAGTGAGTCTAAAGACTCAACACGTATAAACTGAAAATAACGAGTATTACATAATAAAACCACATGCAACTTTAAAATAGGACATACATACTTGAAACTTGAACTTGCACTAAAGTGAACATACTTACATTACATAGACGTGCCATAACGTGAAAACTTTTCATAAACATGCTTGCATACTGGTACATACTTGAACATACATGAACTTCATAATTTTTGCGTAGAGAATGTTTCAAAGCAAGTGACCCATATCATAATCGCCTGATCAGACTAAACCACAGTACTGGGATGACAGGGACGTATCCACTGCCACATACATGAGATCCCCGTTCATAATTTAACGGGGTGATTGGTCCACGTTCATGATTTAACGCTTTCCAATCACGATCTAAACCCGTTCATGATTTAACGGGGTGGAGAGGTCCTCGGCCACGTTCACCGACTTCCAAACCCATTCATAAATTGGTCACAAGACATTTAGCATATCTCAAAAATTTAAAAATATTTTCTTGCACGTCGAACATACTTACTTGGCGTTGAGGGATTCGGTGAACTTCGATCGGGGCCGTTGCTGCACATACTAATCATGAATTTACATGCTTAACTTGCATTGCTTAGACGTAGGTACACATGCTCACCACCAAACTCCATCAACGCTTAAGGCGTTCTAAGACACTCGGGAATTGACCTCATTTAAATCAATGTACTAAACCATCACAAGAAATCCCAAAACAAAAGATTAAGTTTTCCCCAATATATGAAGTACACGGACCCCGGGACTGGGTCCGTGTATGTGCGCAAAGAAGGTACCAACAAAAGGAAAGGACGCGGATCCCGTGCCCTGGTCCGGCTCCGGGTCTGTGTAGACTCAGTAAAAATACACTACGAAGGATATAAAGGCACGAAATTCGTGCCCTGGTCCGTGTACTCTCGCAAAAAGGATAGTCAAGAAGAAACAAAGACACGGACCCCGTGCCAGGGTCCGTGTTCGGATCCGTGTACTCTCGTTGGACGCGAACTCACGAAAATCCTGTACATGTCCTGCTTACATTCTAGACTTGTTCGTACGGACCATGAACCGACACCTCGAGACACATCCTAACATGCCATAACATCAAACCAACTTCATACAAGGACCCAAAGCAATGACGTCCACCTTACGACACATACAATTCAAAAACGTGGCAATTGACACCAAATCGGTTCTTACGTCTTCTAGTGTATTCGAGTGCCTATCAACGCCGAACGACATGTCAAATAACAACCCAACATCATACTGATCATACCTAGACGCAGCAACGATCACCCGTTGATTCCCAACGAAGCCTGCAACAATAAAATCTCAAAAACGCATCAATACATAATTTTCTGAAAAACGCAGTTTGAGCATTCCCACGAAAAACGTCATAACTCACTCAATTTTTATCCAAATATTTCGAATTTACTGTCAAATGAAGGTATCGAAAAGTTCTACAATTTTCGTGTTGAAATTTTCTCAGAATCTCGACCGAAAAGTCGCAGTATTTAAAAAGACAGTAAAAACGAGTTTTCAGATCTAGAAACTATTTCAAAACTGATCCAAACCAATTTCCGCTCAAACAACGAACGTCACACATAAAATTTTACGCATAAAAATAACACGACACATAATATGACGAGATCGATGCAGAAATAACAGAATATACGTGCCTTTTGATGATAAACTTTACCGAAATGGCGATATCGAAGCGGAGAAAGAAGCGAGGTTGATCCGGGACGAGCGTGGCACTAAATTCTTTGAAGAAAACTCGACTAAATCTCACAGGATTTCCAGAAGAAGGGGCGGCTGCTATTCTTCTCTTAGAACCCTAGTTTTGTTCTCTCAAACATAATAAAACTGATTTGCAAATATGCATGTGTGTGTTTGAGGCGTGTGAAAATATTTTTTGTGTGTGTGTGTATGTGTAGCGTGAGTTTTGAAATAGTTTGGGACTAAAATTTGCTCATTTAGAAATTATCAATTTAATTAAAAACGCTAATACACCTCTAACTATAACCAATTCCTTAATTAAAATTAAACACACACTCATTTATAAAATTCTCTAATATGCAAGATAAAATAAGCAATGCTAACTTAAAAGTTTTAAAACTCTAAATCCCTAAATTAATAATTTAGGCTTTAAAATACTAAAACTTAATAAATTATCTAAAACGCCCCATTCTTGACTAAAAATTAAAATACCCCAATTTTAAAGTACCCAAAAATCATCACCGGTCTTTCCTCGATCCCGCCTCGAGTAATCGCCTGAAACATGAAACTCGAAAACATTTTAACGTGCATCTCATAAACATAATTAATTTAAAATAATGCATTTAAATAAATCATGCATGGCTAAAACTCAATTTAAACTTAAATAAATGTTTTAATAATTAAATAAATGCATGAGTTATACGTGTATTGAATTTGGGCACTACAGTTCCTTCCCCACTTACAAAAATTTCGTCCTCGAAATTAAATCTTACCGAACAACTCCGGGTAGCGAATTCTCATGTCTGCTTCGGCTTCCCAAGTGGCCTCCTCCACTGATTGATTTAGCCACTGGACTTTGATCAACTTGGTCACTTTGTTTCGAAGTCTCCGCTCCTGTCTGTCTAGGATTTGGACTGGTCTTTCCTCATAAGACAGGTCTGGAGCCAACTGCAACGGTTCATAGCTCAACACGTGCGAAGGATTAGCTAGGTATTTCCTCAGCATCGAGACGTGGAACACATTGTGTACCCCGGCCAGACTCGGCGGAAGGGCAGCACAATAAGCTAGTGTCCCAACTCTGTCAAGGATCTCGAACGGCCCAATAAACCTTGGACTGAGCTTGCCTCTTTTCCCAAATCTCATAACACCCTTCATGGGCGCTATCTTTACAAAAGACGTGATCACCCACGGCAAACTCTAGATCTCTTCTCCTCTTATCAGCATAACTTTTCTGACGGCTCTGGGCAGTCTTCATCCTGTCTCGGATCTTGACCACCACATCTGCAGTCTGCTGTACTATCTCCGGACCAAGTTCTGCTCTTTCACCAACCTCATCCCAATGAACTGGTGATCTGCACTTCCTTCCATACAACGCCTCATAGGGAGCCATACCTATAGATGATTGAAAACTGTTGTTGTATGTAAACTCCACTAGAGGTAGCTTCGATTTCCAAGTCCCCTGGAAATCGATCATACACGCTCGTAGTAGATCCTCTAAAATCTGAATCACTCGCTCAGACTGGCCATCTGTCTGCGGGTGAAAGGCGGTACTGAAAAGTAACTTCGTCCCTATGGCTGCATGTAAGCTCTTCCAAAAGGACGATGTAAACCTCGGGTCCCTGTCGGATACAATAGAAACTGGGATCCCATGAAGTTGAACTATCTCCTTGATATAAAGCTCCGCAAACTGCGTCATGGAGAAAGTCGTCATCACTGGCAAGAAGTGCGCTGAATTAGTGAGTCGATCCACTATAACCCAAATAGAATTCGATCCTTTGATTGACCTCGACAAATTAACCACAAAGTCCATTGTAATATTCTCCCATTTCCACTCTGGGATGGGGAGTGGCTTAATCAATCCTGCTGTCCTCTGATGCTCTGCCTTTACTTTCTGACAAGTGAGGCATTCAGACACAAATCTGCGGATGTCTCGTTTCATCCCTGACCACCAATACAGAATCTGCAGATCCTTGTACATTTTGGTACCTCCTGGGTGAATGGAATACGGAGATGCGTGTGCCTCTGACAGAATGTCCTCTCTGATCGAATCAATGCAAGGCACCCACATTCTGTCTCTGTATCTCACAATACCCTCTGACACTGTGTAGAGTACACTGCCCTTGGCTTCATCCTTCAGCCTCCATTTCTGTAACTGCTCGTCTGAAGGCTGACCTGCCCAAATACGGTCTAGCAGAGAAGATTGGAATGTTAGATTAGACAGCCTCGGAGCTCTACCCTTGCGATAAACTTCTAAACCAAACCTCTGAATCTCAGACTGAAGAGGTCTCTGCACTGACAACTGAGCTATGACTGCAACTTTCCGACTCAAGGCATCTGCCACTACATTAGCTTTCCCCGAATGGTAGCTAATCTCACAGTCATAGTCTTTCACCAACTCTAACCACCGTCTCTGCCTCATATTCAGTTCTTTCTGTGTGAAGAAATACTTGAGACTCTTGTGATCCGTGAATATCTGGCACTTCTCGCCGTACAAGTAGTGTCTCCAAATCTTCAATGCAAAGACGACGGCGGCTAATTCTAAATCATGCGTCGGATAATTCTTCTCATGCACCTTTAACTGTCTGGAAGCATAAGCTATCACCCGACCCTGCTGTATCAAGACTGCGCCTAAACCGAGCTTAGATGCATCGGTGTATAGCACAAAATCACCTTGCCCCGTTGGCATGGCTAACACTGGTGCTGAAACAAGAGCTTGCTTCAAAGTATCGAAGCTCTTCTGACACTCGTCACTCAACGCAAATTTAGCATTCTTCTTGTTCAGTGAAGTTAGTGGCACTGCTATCGAAGAAAACCCCTGAATGAACTTACGGTAGTAACCGGCTAAATCCAAAAAACTGCGGATCTCAGAAGCATTATTCGGTTCAACCCATTCCTTAATGGCTGCTACCTTTGCTGGATCCACCTCAATTCCACTGCTAGACACTATGTGACCCAAAAACGCTACCTTTTCCAACCAGAATTCACACTTATTGAACTTCGCAAATAACTTGCGACTCTGCAAGGTCTGCAAAACTGTCTTCAAATGCTGACTATGCTCCTCATGGCTCTTCGAGTAGATAAGAATGTCGTCAATGAACACTATGACGAATTGATTAAGGTAAGGCTGAAATACTCGGTTCATCAAGTCCATGAAAATTGCTGGAGCATTCGTCAGTCCAAACGACATTACTAAGAACTCGTAATGCCCATATCTGGTCCTGAAGGCTGTCTTGTGCACATCTGCCTCTTTCACCTTCAGCTGGTGATACCCTGATCGAAGATCTTATTCAGAGAACACCGTGGCTCCCTGCAACTGATCAAACAAGTCTTCGATCCTAGGAAGTGGGTACTTGTTCTTTATCGTTACCTTGTTCAACTCCCGGTAATCGATGCACAGTCTCATGCTCCCATCCTTCTTTTTCACAAAGAGAACGGGTGCGCCCCACGGCGAGAAACTAGGGCGGATGAATTCCTTGTCGAGAAGCTCCTGAATCTGCTGTTTGAGTTCTAACATCTCAGCTGGAGCTAATCGGTATGGTGCCTTAGAGATTGGCACTGTACCTGGCATGAGGTCAATAGCAAACTCCACCTCTCTCTGGTGGAAGACTTGTGACGTCGTCAGGAAAGACGTCTGGAGAGTCTCTGACTACTAGTACATCTGATATTGACGGAGTGGGTATGTCAGATGTTGAAATGATGCTGGCCAAGAGAGCCTGACATCCCTTGGAAATAAGTTTCCGCGCCTGCATGTAGGAGATCATGCGAGGGAAACTTCTCCACCTGTCTGGCTCAAATAGAAACTGCTCCATTCCCATCGGTCTGACCAACACTGATATCTTCTGAAAGTCAATCAGAACTCTGTTCTTTGTCAACCAGTCCATACCCAAGATAATGTCAAACTCTGGCATCGACAATATTATCAGGTCTGCATACACCAGGTGGCCCTGCAGTTCTAGATCAATATCTCTGACCACGCTGGTAGCTACCAGTTCTTCCCCTGACGGGACTGTCACTGAATAATTCACATCAAGGCCGATGGACTTGATGTACAAATGATTAGCAAAGGTCTCCGAGATGAATGAATGAGTGGCCCCTGAATCTATCAAGACCTGAGTAGCTAATCTCTTAATGAAAATATTTCCTGAGAGACGTTAGCACAACACAAATTTATATCCCAAAATTCTAACATTTAATCCTAAGCATAGTAGAAAATTAATCTCCCAAGTCACTCAAAAATATCAGTATCACACTAACAATCCCAAGTAAAATTCCACATGCAAGGCAAAATAATACTGAGCTTAGGTAGAAAAGTTTACCTGTCAGTAAAGTCGTGTCTGGGTTCGCCTCCATGTGCATGCATGGCGAACACCCTGCCCTGAGTTGGCTGCTTCCACTGTGGGCACTCTTTCAGCATGTGGCAATTTGCTCCACATTTAAAACATTTCCCGGATCCCTATAAGCATTGTCCGGGATGCTGGCGATTGCATTTTTGACACACTGGAAAGTTCCCTGGCTTCTGAAGCGCCCCCTGCTGCTGGATTGGACCCTTGCCCTTTGGCGGTCCTTGATATGGCTTCTTCCCTGACGGCCCCTGATACGGTTTCTTAAACTGGGGCCTCTGATGCTGCTGCTGCTGGTGTTGCGGTGGTGCCTGATAGGGCCTCTTGCCCTGCCTGTCCAACTCGATATCCCTCTGATCCTGCTCTGCCGCCAATGCTCTAGATACGGCGACTGCATAAGTAGTAGGACCTGCAACTCGGACATCACGGCGCAAAATCGGCCGCAGTCCATCCATGATATGCCTCAGCTTACTCTGGGCATCGTTAGCTATCAGGGGTACAAAGTGACACCCCCTCTCAAACTTCCTCACGAACTCCGCCACGCTGCTATCCCCTTGACGCAACGTCATGAACTCTCTAGTTAGGCGAGAGCGTACTTCCTCAGTGAAGTTCTTTGAGTAGAAGACCTCTTTGAACCCATTCCAAGGCAGCACCTGCAAGTTGACTGCCACTGACGCACTCTCCCACCATAGTCTAGTGTCCCCTGTCAGAAGGAACGTGGCACACCTGACCTTATCTGCATCGGTCAGCTCCATGAAATCAAAGATTACTTCGATGGACTTGATCCATCCCTCAACTATCATCGGGTCAGTGGTACCCGAAAACTCCTTTGGGCTCATACGTCTGAACCTCTCGTAAACTGCTTCCAGTCTGGGCCTCTCCCCCGCATCTACTGCAGTCTGGTTCCTCGCAAACTGTGCGAAGAACTGCGTCATACCTGCAAGCATCTGAGCTTGCATGTTCGGCGGTGGGGGTGGAGGAGCGTCTCTTCTCTCCTCTCGAGGCTCTCTGTCCTCATCCCTTGCTTCACGGTCGATCACACGTCTAGGAGGCATACTGTCCCAATAATTTACCCAACACGTAAGCCCCACATGCATGAACATGATATAAACAACATAAGATGCACGTACATTGAACTTAAACAGGGGCATGCTGAAATCATGACTTATTGCTTAATACATAACATAATTCAAAACTTTAAAACTTACATACTTGAGGTGTGACTTCGTGAGCTTCTTGCGACTGGCAGTAGGCGTAACCCTTTACAAGAACCTGGCTCTGATACCAACTGTAACGTACCGTGCTTTTTACTACTAAAATTTGCGGAAGAATTTTAAAAATTTTCTGGAATGCGAAAATAAAAGCAATACGGTCGTCACTACATCGTCCGTTCACCAATAAAAATTTGCTGACAAAATGCTTGTTTCAAACATCGTAACCCAAATCAAATCAGAGTATTTTAAACAGCATAAAAATTGTAAAAATAACGTGGGCGGTCCTCGAGTTTAGCCTCCCGCTCAGTCCAAGCCCGCTCCTTGGTCCCCACCTTCTGTCTCCTCATAAACATCCTCACCTGAATCGATCAAGTCTAGTGAGTCTAAAGACTCAACATGTATAAACTGGAAATAACGAGTATTACGTAATAAAACCACATGCAACTTTAAAATAGGACATACATACTTGAAACTTGAACTTGTACTAAACTGAACATACGTACATTACATAGACGTGCCATAACGTGAAAACTTTTCATAAACATGCTTGCATACTGGTACATACTTGAACATACATGAACTTCATAATTTTTGCGTAGAGAATGTTTCAAAGCAAGTGACCCACATCATAATCGCCTGATCAGACTAAATCACAGTACTGGGATGACAGGGACGTATCCATTGCCACATACATGAGATCCCCGTTCATAATTTAACGGGCTGATTGGTCCACGTTCATGATTTAACGCTTTCCAATCACGATCTAAACCCGTTCATGATTTAACGGGGTGGAGAGGTCCTTGGCCACGTTCACCGACTTCCAAACCCATTCATAAATTGGTCACAAGACATTTAGCATATCTCAAAAATTTAAAAATATTTTCTTGCATGTCGAACATACTTACTTGGCGTTGAGGGATTTGGTGGACTTCGATCGGGGCCGTTGCTACACATACTAATCATGAATTTATATGCTTAACTTGCATTGCTTAGACGTAGGTACACATGCTCACCACCAAACTCCATCAACACTTAAGGCGTTCTAAGACACTCGAGAATTGACCTCATTTAAATCAATGTACTAAACCATCACAAGAAATCCCAAAACAAACGATTAAGTTTTCCCCAATATATGAGGTACACGGACCTCGGGACTGGGTCCGTGTATGTGCGCAAAGAAGGTACCAACAAAAGGAAAGGACACGGACCCCGTGCCCTGGTCCAGCTCCGGGTCCGTGTAGACTCGGTAAAAATACACTACGAAGGATATAAAGGCACGGAATTCGTGCCCTGGTCCGTGTACTCTCGAAAAAAGGATAGTCAAGAAGAAACAAAGACACGGACCCCGTGCCAGGGTCCGTGTTCGGGTCCGTGTACTCTCGTTGGACGCGAACTCACGAAAATCCTGTGCATGTCCTGCTTACATTCTAGACTTGTTCGTACGGACCATGAACCGACACCTCGAGACACATCCTAACATGCCATAACATCAAACCAACTTCATACAAGCACCCAAAGCAATGACGTCCACCTTACGACACATACAATTCAAAAACGTGGCAATTGACACCAAATCGGTTCCTACGTCTTCTAGTGTATTCGAGTTCCTATCAACACCGAACGACATGTCAAATAACAACCCACCATCATACTGATCATACCTAGATGCAGCGACGATCACCCGTTGATTCCCAACGAAGCCTGCAACAATAAAATCTAAAAAAGCATCAATACATAATTTTTTGAAAAACGCAGTTTGAGCAGTCCCACGAAAAACGTCATAACTCACTCAATTTTTATCCAAATATTTCGAATTTACTGTCAAATGAAGGTATCGAAAAGTTCTACAATTTTCGTGTTGAAATTTTCTTAGAATCACGACCGAAAAGTCGCAGTATTTAAAAAGACAGTAAAAACGAGTTTTCAGATCTAGAAACTATTTCAAAACTGATCCAAACAAATTTCCGCTCAAACAACGAACGTCACACATAAAATTTTACGCATAAAAATAACACGACACATAATATGACGAGATCGATGCAGAAATAACAGAATATACGTGCCTTTTGATGATAAACTTTACCGAAACGGCGATATCGAAGCGGAGAAAGAAGCGAGGTTGATCCGGGACGAGCGTGGCACTAAATTCTTTGAAGAAAACTCGACTAAATCTCACATGATTTCCAGAAGAAGGGGCGGTTGCTATTCTTCTCTTAGAACCCTAGTTTTGTTCTCTCAAACATAATAAAACTGATTTGCAAATATGCATGTGTGTGTTTGAGGCGTGTGAAAATATTTTTTGTGTGTGTGTGTGTGTAGCGTGAGTTTTGAAATAGTTAGGGGCTAAAATTTGCTCATTTAGAAATTATCAATTTAATTAAAAACGCTAATACACCTTAACTATAACCAATTCCTTAATTAAAATTAAACACACACTCATTTATAAAATTCTCTAATATGCAAGATAAAATAAGCAATGTTAACTTAAAAGTTTTAAAACTCTAAATCCCTAAATTAATAATTTAGGCTTTAAAATACTAAAACTTAATAAATTATCTAAAACGCCTCATTCTTGACTAAAAATTAAAATACCCCAATTTTAAAATACCCAAAAATCGTCACCGGTCTTTTCCTCGATCCCGCCTCGAGTAATCGCCTGAAACATGAAACTCGAAAACATTTTAACGTGCATCTCATAAACATAATTAATTTAAAACAATGCATTTAAATAAATCTTGCATGGCTAAAACTCAATTTAAACTTAGATAAATGCTTTAATAATTAAATAAATGCATGAGTTATACGTGTATTGAATTTGGGCACTACATGAACAACCCTCCATAACCTGGTCATCTTCTCAGGAACCATCAAGGGAAAGTGTATGATCTCAAAATACAAATATGAGAGAATCTCAAACCGATTTCCATACTGGTGGAGAGTCACACCCAGCGGAAACAAGTTCAAGGAAGAATCAAATTCCTTTGCACCAAACACCCTATAGGAAATCTGTTTTAGAACATATACATTCTTATGGGGTTATGCTCAACCTAGATGTATTAGATTTCAAAAACAAAGAAGATATCAGAGATGATTGGACATCCGCTATGAGAATCGCAGTAGGAACCTTGATCTCAATAGAGAATGATTCATTAAACTTCTGGAAATGAGTTTTATGTGATCAGTTAAAATTGCTTGGGACATGACTTCGGTAGAAACCAAAGAATCAGTCCTAGCCGGAGAATCTCTTAGTTAGATAGCCGGAGGAATGGCTACCATTTTTATAGAACAATTTATAGAGGAAGACTATTTTAACAGTCAAGATAGATAGAAAAAAATACTCAAGTTCTGTATAGTCTTGAATTATATGACATATGTTTAGTAAATGAGTACATTATGTTATTCACTAAATATAGATGGAATTCAGGGGTCGAAGAAGATATAGCAATGCAACTTTTCTTCGCTAAAATGCCAAGTCCCTAGAGAGAAATGCTCATAAGGGAATATGTCCCTGGTAATCCAGATACATTGGCACGAAGAACCTCTTTCCTCAAAGGAAAATTGGCAGAATTGTGTCATCTGACAGCATTACAAAAGAATTACAAACGATTAAGGAATATTAAAAAACGTACTCCTTTGTGTTGTAAAGAAAATGATCTTCCAACAATTATTGGGAATAAACAACAAAGGCAGAAGATGAAAAGTTTTAGAACTTATCCTTATGCTAGAAGTGGAAGAAGTTCTTGGAAACCAAGAACAGTTTGGTCCAGACAAAAAGGCGGGTCTTATAAATCTGGGCAGAGAAGTGGACCACCAAGAAGTAGGATATCATCACAAGCATCGAGTACCTCTCGAAGCACAGGAAGAACACCTACAAAGAAAACTTTTAGAAGAGCTTACACTAGAGCTAATGAAAGTTTTAAGGATTGCAATTGCTGGACATGTGGAGCAAGAGGTCATATCTCGACCAACTGTCCGGAAAATGAAAAAAGAGGAATAAACTGCTTCGATCCAACTCCAGATATTAAAAAAGCAATTTATTATAAGGATCTTATTTAGGTATACCGATTTGAGGAAATTGCCTCGGATGAAAGTATATATGAAGAAAAATAAGTCTTAAGTCAGGAAGGATCTGATGGATCGAAATCAGAATCTGACAGAAGATGAGGTGTTTCTACACGAAACACATGAGGATTTGCTGTTTTATTTAGCCAGACAACAATATCTCATAACATGGTCCAAAGGATCATGAGAAAAAATCCTAGTCTTCAAAGATATCAGGGATTCTCTGCATGATAGGTAGAAAAATTCTTAGGAAATCTTGGCCTAAGAAATAGAAAGCATAATCTAATTTATAAAGTTTTGCGTAATGGAAATGACAATCCCAATGGAACTTACAGGAAATAGAATGGAGATGCAGTTAATTACTTCGGAAGAAATTAACGAGGAATTACAAATGTGAGGCCCGGGGCCAAAGAGGGCGGGGGGTGATCGTCGGTGCCATGAGGTTCACGGACAATGAGCGGCTCCTGGCAGGCTTCTAGGTGGAGGAAACATGAATGAACCGATCCCACACCGGAATGAGAGGGATTCCGAGACTGTTCAATGTAATGAACTGTACAGTTGAAGAGGGCTTAAAATATTTGATTTGTACTACTCATATCACGAAGGTGCATCTTTTTTTCGGTGGCTCATCACATAAGAACTCCAAAGTTAAGCGTGCTTGACTTGGAGCAATTTTGGGATGGGTGACCTCCTGGGAAGTTTCCTAGGGTGCGTGTGAGTGAGGACATAAGCACGCTGGAAAGACTCGTCTTGGTACAGTGAGGACAGTCGTCAAATCTGGGGCGTTACAACAAAAACTCAAGATAGAAGTAGCACGAACCATGTCATAGATCCATATTGGAGCAATCCAGATCATGATAAAAAAGCTACTTTTAAAGAAGGAATAGATTCAACTATTGATATCGCCATATGCTATAAAAGAATGGGTATCCTTCAAGATTCGGTACTGGGAACAATCTCAGGAAATCTCTGTGCAGGAAAAATTGTAGGAGTAATCTATCCCAGAATTGTCTACAATCTGGCAGATCGAGATTTCAAGTTGATCTTTGACGTTAAATCAGAACTTCAAAGAAAAAAGGCTGATGAAAAAGACAATAGACAATATTCTATTACATATCAGATTTCATATGCTCTATCTAATACACATCATTCAGATTTGTTTATTAGAAATGAGTTCATTGAAATATCTGAGATATTTGGAAAATTTGCCCATGCAATTTATCCAGAAAGAGTTGAGTTTCCCTTAATACATGAAACAAATATCCAAATACAAGACAAACCGATTCTACAAAGGAATCAAACTCTTATATTAGAATCAAGAAGACTATCCTTTCAAGGAGATAGAATTATGAGCCACAGGTGGGGAAAAACACCTGTTCAAGAAACCCAACAGGAACTAAAAATCTTTTCGACAATAGGAAAGCTTAGATGCCCAGAAGGGTGGAAGGAAGTATAAATAGTATTTGATATTACGAAACAAAGGAATCAATTTCCTTGTAATACCATATACTATTTAGAACAATCTATATAGGAACTTACCAAGAAATGATCAATATCGGAGAATTGGAAGTTCATATCAAAGAAATTCCAGGAAAAGAATCAGATCGATTGGTTCTTGTGTTAGAGTTTCTTGATGAACATAAACCTTGGAAACGACTAGAATATGGAATGAAGTTTATGGGTGAGGATAAAATGTTTCAATGACCACAAGTCCATTCTCAATATACATTCCAGTCGGGATGTTATACAAACAATATAAAGCATAATACTTTGCTTATATTGATTCAGGTGAGGGAATCTGTACAGTAAAAAGAAGAGATTTTTCAAATAATTTGGAAGAAGAATTACAATAACTGCCGAAAGAGATTTCTCTAGAAGAATCTTAATCTTATGTAAGGGGATTAAGATGACCAAATTTGAATCGGCGGTGCTGGACAAATGCCTTGGTATAAGGTAAAAACATCACCGGTTTATTTTATTGATACAGGAGCTGACATTTAGCTAGGAAATAATTTTCTACAAATGTTCAAGTCCTATACGCAAGAAAATGAGACTAGAAGATTAGTGTTCACAACACCTTGTGATCACAAAATCATAGTTCAACGATTAAGAGAGGAATTTTACAGAAAATTGCCCATTCAATTTCGCAGCAAGCGTGGTCATGAAAGAAAAATTTTGAACCAAATAATGAAGGATTCTAGACGGTTTGGAGAAACAATTCTCAAATTAAGAGCAGATAAACGACTCCAACCTGAAGAAATAAAATGCTTTAAGATAGCCTTACATCAGAATGAATTAGGGTTTGAATCAAATGTATCACTTGAAGATGTCAAGAAAAGGATCAAAGAAAATTACAATGAAGATCCCTTGGCACGATGGGATAAAAATCAGCTCAAAGATTGCCTTAAAATTAAGGAAGGCAAAGAGTATGAATTTGTCCGACGCCAACCTATCCCAATGAACATAATTGATCAAAGGAATATGCAAATTATAATCAAGGAACATTTGGATCTTTGTTTGATTAAAGCAGGAATTTCACCATACAGCAGTCCGGGATTTCTGGTAAGAAATCATGGCGAGATAAAAAGAAACAAACCCATACTATTTATTAATTACCAAGAAATTAATAAGATTCTAGAGTTTGATATGTATTTTATACCTAGGATAGAACATCTAATCAGTTGCATACGCAACACGAAGATATTCTCTAAATTCAATTGTAAGTATGGAATTTATCAAATTCGGATGCAGGAGGAAAACAAGAAATTCATAGCTTTCTCCACCCCACAAGGACATTATATTTGGGCTAATTCACCCCAAATATTTCAAAGAAAATGGATAATCTATTTAAAGATTATTTTAAGTTTATGTTTGTCTATATTGACGATGTGTTAATTGCATCTAAAAATATAGAAGAACATATTAAGCATTTAGATATTATCTTTGATGTTAGTAAAAAATAAGGGCTGGTTTTATTTTAAAAGAAAACAGTCATTGCCACAAGAAAGATTGAATTTCTCAGAATGGAAATCGATGAGTCATGATAATTTTTCAGGATCATATAGTAGAAAATTTACAAAATTTTCCAAACGAGCCAAAAAAAAAGAGAAACAACTTCAAAGTTTTCTAGGAGTTGTTAATTTTGCTGTGATGTTTATTTAAAACCTAGCAAAAAACAGAAAAATGTTTAATCCATTATTGAAAAAGGATGCAAAATTTTTATGGACAAAAGAACACACAGGGACTTAGCCAACTTAAGGAAATTTGTAAAAATCTTTCGAAAATGGTTATTCCTCAAGATGAAGATGATCTGGTATTATAGAAAATGCCATTAATCATTGGTGAGCGACGGTTTTAACAAAACTCACACCAGAAGAAGAACAACCATGCAGATATTGCAATGGACTCTTCTCAGATGCAGAATCCATAAGATGACATATCAACGAAAAAGAATTTTTTGCAGTAAAAAAGACTTTTGAAAAATGTCCATTATTCATACTTGCAAAGAAATTCACTTTAAAAGTTGATAACATACAGGTGAAAGCTTTCTTGAGGAATATGATAAAATACAAACCCGAGAAGGCTAGATTATTAAGATGACAAGCTTTATGTCTAAATATATTTTTGATATTGTGATTATTAACTCTCATGAAAATATACTTGCAGATTTTTTAACAATAGATGTACAACGGTGATATCGATGCCATCATAAAAATGCAGAAGCATTTGAGGGAACACCTTGAAATGCTTCAAAACGAGTTCAACAAGTTGGCCTTAAACGCAGAAGTTGCGGGAAGGCTACAACAAGCCGATAAGAGAATTGTCTCTGATCGAATTACATGATATTTAGAGGCCTATACTCAGTTATGGTCTGTAATGCAAAGGCCTATCCTCTAAGGTATTGAGAAGCCACTGGTTTCCCAAATAGAGAGTTTTCGAGTATATGACTCTATACCTGGAGCAGGGGATTCAAATACCTCTAGCACAAGTGTTAAGTCGGGATCATCTCCAGATGAGTCAGCTGAAATAAAAATTGAGACTCTAGATCCTTATCTCGAGTCCTCAAGTCAACCCTTCACCTCGGAGATTGAAGAGGGAAAGATCAACCTTAGACCTAATACTAACAAGGTTAAATCTAAGGTTGGTACTGATGAAGTTAAAATTTCTCCATTCTATATATACCAACAAACTGGGAGAAATTAAAAACAAGAGTGGGCATTAACTCAGCCACCATAAGGGTTGATTTTTCATGGAAATATCCTAGGGTATGGATGAAATCAAATTCATATCCAAAAGAATTCAAAGCATGGTATGGATTCGGGGCTCTTGCCTCAGTTTATACTACACCACCTAGCTTCCCAGAAATTTAAGGATTACCTAAATGGATCCAGGAAGTTGTTCATGAAACTTGGGCAAATAACGACTATTTGTCCAGGGGAGACATTCTGGAGCTATACTTTTTCAGTACAGCACCAAAACCAGTAGGGAAATGCTCACACGAAGCTTTTCATTTTATCAAGTTAAGGAGGCAAGATATAAATGTTCAGAAATTTATCAAGGATCCTCCGTCAGAAGAAACACCCTTTGTTGCTTCAATAAATGAAGATGACATTTCCACCAGAAGAGCATGGGTTTATGGGTTTGTCTAACTGAGATAGACAAAGTCAAGATTTCGTTTAAATTTTATCATAATTCGGTTAAATATTATGACAGGAAAAACCACAAGTTTTGCAGAAGATCTATTTGGAAAGAAGAAATATTTTGTGGAATGGAAAGCTGCCGGCGAATAAAGAAACTCGTCGAAAATTCTGTAATATGGCTCATGTGGGAAGATGGTCGGATAATATCTGTCCAGAGTATTCAAATCAAAAGGAGCCAGAATTTGGTAAGGGCTTCATACCTCGGTCAGACAAGAAGTATCTTGCTGAGACAAGACCAAGTGGTGAAGGACCACAACCACGTTTTTCTCAGAGAAACCAAAAGTTTAAGATTCCTCGACAAAAATAAGTGGACATGTAACTATCATCACCTTTCCTTGGGGATAACAAAAGTTAAAAGATTCCCCGACAGGAGTTAGTGGGCATGTGATAAACCCACTAAGGACCAAGAAAACTTGAACCCAAAACATCTATAAAATGGAGTAAATGGGAACAAGTAAATCACCCCAGAATTAAATCGACGTTTGGAACATAAAGAAAATGTATTATACGTATCTCAAGATCTCCAAAATACAGATTAAGGCAACAAGAAATCAGCTGTGATTTTCATATATCTATACAAACTTCTGAAAAAAGCGGGTAATGAAATTCTCAGCTGATATAATCTAGACTCATATCTTCTATTTATGCCAGGAGATAAAATCGGATGAGCAAGCTGTTTCTAGATTAATAATCTAGGAAAAAGACAACTCAAGAAAAGTGGAGGGACCACTCAACCACCCACTTGATCCACTCAAGAGATAATGCCAACCATAGCTGGAAGGCATTAAAGAAAAGTTATGGCAAGAGACTGAAGTCCGAAAAACAAATCCGCAAGGGGCATCTATAAATAAGAAGGCAGAAGGAAGATGAAGGCATTACTCAACCTCTTCATTTTCTTTCAAATAAGTTGTAATATTTTCTCTTTCAATTTTATGTTTGTTTTATCTTCGGCTACTATTAGTAGCTAAACAAGTTTCTCCTCCTCTACAGGAGGTTACTATGTAATAATATTTTGTATGTTTGAATAATTGAACCAAGGCTTTTGCCAATCTCATGTATTAGTTTCAAATTGAACTACTTTACTATACATGTACTCTGAGGTAGGAAACGAAACAAGGTTATGCTAAGTGCTGTTGAAAGAATATGCGTCAGGAACCATCTATTGCGACTGCGTGGTTAGAATGTGAGGAGCAATTTGTAAAACCCGGTGGATATAAACCGATGGCACTCTGGTCAAAAAAGTAAATTGTTCAATTTATTATACGGAAGCATGATGGGCTATTAAAAAAAATTCGATAATTTGAGGATGATATATAGGCTGGAAACCTTGCATACCTGTATGTCTTGGAGCTATATGCCTTCAAGAACAGGTTCGATAGGTATAACAATGTCACATACCATAAAACAAATATAAGGGCATTATTGGGAATTTTAAAAGAATGTGGAGTAAAAACTAAGTTTTTAAGGGAAGGGTAGTAAAGAGTAAGTTAACGAAGGTTTAGTTTTTTTTAAATAGGTTGCCCATTTATTAACCCCATATAATATATCTTTAATTATCGTATCATCGCACGAGCCGAGCCAATTAGAGACCTTGTTCGTATCATGTCCGCGATTAATTAGAAATTATTTGTAAGAAATGCTAGATTATTTTATTAAAGTTTATAAATTAATTTAATTATGGTCAACAAGTTTCATTAAGATAAATATGAGAGACATCTCATATTATTATCTGTATTAAGATAATAAATATTTTAAGATTTAATTCAATATATCTCGAATAAATATCATCAAGATAAATCACAATCAATTCAAAATCTCTCGATGATGTTTAGAGAATATCTATAAAGAATGACATAAAGGCTCCCTAAATCAATGCAATTACTCAGAAATACACTATCTCATAAATTGCATAAAGATTTAGAAGGTCTCTGTATTCGGTATTTGTGGGATCTTATTAGTTGCAGTCTCAAATTCAATATCAGTGGTTGAAGGTAATAATTTTTTCCTGTTTATATTTCCGTATAGCGATCTTTACGTGTTATGATTGTGTGTATGTAAATCGCATTTAGTTCTTTAGTGTGTTATATTTCTAACAATTTCTATCAATGAGATTTTGCCTCCGCCTTGATATTTTTGAGATTTTAAATTGAGCAAAAATTTTGGAAAATTATATTGATGCAACTGTGTATTTCTATCATGAACTTTTACATGATTTTTGAAATTAATAATAAGCCCCAAATTAAAATCTAAAAATTTACTTTTAAATTGGACAAGAAACCCTACCTTTCTAATTTGTGAAATTAACCACCATACGACCCATCGGTCGATAGCTCACATGGGAGCGACCCTTCTACACTTTTTTCTGGAAGTAGACCTAGAAACGACCGGCAATTGCGATTTCCTCAGCGTGAAATTGAGCCAGTATGGTTTGGCGTGTTGTCTCAATTTTCGGCCATTCATGCAGTGACTAAGGAGGGAAAAAGTCGATTGAGATGTGCCCGGTGTTTTGAAGATGTCAACCGACTGTTCCACGTCATCTTCTACCAGAATCTTCAGAATCACGATCGTTTTCATAGTTGCGTGATTTGAAAGCTCAATCTTTCATTTTCGACCAACATCACGACGGTTGGGATCGGCAGTGGTTGGCTGTCCATGGGTGATGGTTGACGAGTAGTTATTCACGAAGAAGGTGGCGGAGATGAGATCAATTTTTGGAACAGGGCTTAGGGTTTGATTTTCGAAATTAAGGTTTCAATTTTTCATTTTGGGGATTTTTTCATATTGGGGTTTCTCCAATTTTAAGGAATGTTTAATTGCTATAATATTTTTAGTTTCGAAATTTTTCATAAATTTGATTTTTTTGAAATATTATCTTTCCAAAATTATGGATATATTGAATGTTTTAAAATTATTTGGATAAAATATGTCAAACATTATGATTTATTTCCTTATATTGCATGCTATGAAATATAATATACCAAAGTTATATGTAATTAATTGTTGTTGAACTATTATGCAATATTTAATATTGTGATTATATATAATTTCATAATCATCCATGCAAATAAAATTTAAGAATTGCATATTGAGATTCACATCATGTTCATATTTATTAATTATTTTTTTTCCAAAAATTTATATGACAAATTAGTTAAAATGTAAATAATAAGGCTATCAAATTAAAAAGAAATTATCTTGTGAAGATCCATAATATGAATAATTAAGTAATAATAATTATGAAATACACATGAAAACATAATCTGAGTGAATCCTTCATTGACTTGTTTAAATTGTCTTGACTTTCCACTAGCTTTCCTAAGAAATGTTGCTATATATAGAAGTTAGGTATTTAAAGGGCCTTAGCCATACCTATTTGTTAGTACATTTTAAGTTTTGGTGATTGAATTAGGTTGCTAATCCAACATATTATTACAGAACATAAACAAACAGAATTCAATGAGAAAAACTGAACTTTCACAAGAAAAAAGTTTCCTAAGAAGACTAATTGATTAAAAAGCCAGATATAAAACAAAGGAGGATACTGATAGCCAAACCGATACAAATTTGACCGACGAAGCCCAACTGACTGTCTATCTATTTGATCATTCAGTCCAAATTCATACATTCGATGAAAAATCAATATAATCAGCGATTAATGATCAAAGCTCGACTAAAATAGTGGATAAAGCTTTCCGTACTAACACTCACTGAACCTTAGCAGAATGTCAGGTTTTGGAGAACTACCAGAACATTTCAGAAAGGACGATGACATGACATCAACGACATTTTCTTTTTGAAATGGATATATTTTGAAAAGATTACCGTTGCAGATTAAAGTTATAAATAGATCAGTTGAACAAGTTCTGAAGGTTACACAGTCACATCATCTATCTTTGGATTATTAAAAAAACTAATCTTTTCTAAGAAAGCTTTCTGTGAGAGAAAGTGAAATGGCTAGCTCAGGCTGATAAATCATTATTTGATCATTTTGGTGATCGAATTTGTGATTAGAATTTTTCTATGACATATATGTAATTGAGAGTAAGAAGTCTTAGTACTCAAATTGCTTAAATCTAAGTTTTACTAAGAGTTTCAGTTAGACAGTGTTAAGTCCTACATAAGTGGGTGATTTCAAATTACTTGTACTTATCAAAGTCTTTTATTGCAAACTTTTCGTGAGGAATTAGGGGTAACATTGGAGTTTTGAAATATCTGAATATCCAAAAACAACTTGTGCTTATTTACTTTTCAGTCTACCTGCCATTATACATTTCAATGAATCCCAACCGATCTTCTTGATAGGCCATTTGTTCAACAAGTTTCATTAATTCTACTTCTACACAATTCATACTGATTGATTTACTGAGAACCCTATTGAAAATAACAAAATTTTAGTGTTGCTAGCCTAATTGTAACTTTTTTGAACTAAATTTATTCACGTCATGTAAATTTTAGTTTCGATCCTAACAAGTGGTATTTGAACGAATTATTATTGTCTCAGAACACAATTCTTAAATGACATCATTCAGCAAGATCTCAATGTTCCTTGAAGAGGATTTTGATGATTGATCAGGATGCAGACTCATCTAGTTACTCAAGACGATGATATGTGGTATGCCATCATAGATTTACCAAATGATCAAACAAAGAAGAATAAACTATCAATGGAAATCAAAAAATTTGATAGTATCAAGATGAAAGATGGAGAATCCATGTCGGACTTCGATGAATGAGTGAGCAGTATTATTATTGAAATGAATACTTTTGGGGAAGAATATGGAAATAGAGAAATAGCTTTGAAAATTATGAGGCCACTCCCAAGAGAACGAGATGTTAAAACAATGGCAATGTTAGAATCAAAGTACCTTAACAAGCTTGAACTCCACGTTCTATTTGCATATCTCAAAGCATAAGAATTCAAATTAGAAACTAGAATTGATGGTGAATATTCAATCAAGCTGACAAAGGCTCTATCTGCTGCAATTACTGAATAAAGCAACTCAAAATAAAAGTCATGTGAGCAATTGAGCAGTGCTACAGTGTCACTGTTTGTAAAAAAAATTGGTAAGCTTTAAAAAAGAATCGGGGTAACTTTCAAAGCCCAAGCAGACACAATCATCACAAGAAAGAGTTCATCAGCAAGGACAACACATGATTCAAAGTCCAAAGATGACAGAAGGTCATTACGAAAGAAAGGCAACCAGAATGTATTTGTTGCTGAAGATAGCAAAGCCAATTGGGCTTATTCTAAGACGGACTCATCAGAATCAAGCTGATTGATAAGTGCAAGATTTGCACTTAATTTATATAAGAATCCATTTTGAATTATGTTAGTTTTGAACGGAATTATGCAGTTTTTGTTCGTTTTTGTTGTCACTGCAGGAGTTGAGGAAAAGAGTGCAAAGATGCAAGATAACACACCAAGAAGTGCACACCATCAGACAGAGGTGCGCGCGCGGCCGCGCCACTTCACGCGCAGCCGCGTGCGCATACATGCAAGACATCGACCAGAGAATTGCGCGCGGCCGCGCCGAATCATGAGCAACCGCGCGCGCACAGAAGAACATGAAGACCCGAGAGGAGCGCGCAGCCGCACCACAACTCGCGGGACCGCGCGCGCGCAAACACAAGCAGATGAGCAGAAGCGCACGCGCAACCACGCCAGATCATGCGCAGCCACGCACGCCGCGTTCCAGAAAGTTATAAATTGCGCGATTCTTAGGTCAGAAAAGAAGGGGCTGTCATTGGAGAAAGAAGACGCACGAGAAGCCGCCTTGGGAGAGAAAAAAAAGGACGCGAGAAATCGAAAGTACACACTGAGACGAAGATTCAGAGTGCGAATAACAATCACAAATATGAAGAACGACGGATCTGGGGACAGAGACGACACTTTGGATTTGTTATCTTTTCCTTTGCTTCTTTATTTTATTGTGTAGTGATGTTTAAAACTATGAATATGTCTTGTCTTCGCTTGGATTCCGTGATGAACTAAATTTCCATTCTAGAGGTTGACGTAGCTTTGTCTATACGATGATTTGACGTGGATATGTTGATGATTGAATTCCATTTTTGTTTAATTGTGTTCTGTACATTTATTTCACTGCAATTTACTGGCCTAAATTGTGTGTTGTCTTATTAATTCTACAACTCGGGAGAGGGACTAAGATTATAGATCATTAGAGACACATCGTTGAATGTTTATATCGTTCGGAAGGCGTATAACTTTAGCGAGGTTAGTAAGAACATTGTTTGCATTTATCAATTAAACTTAGACTTTTATTAGGAATAATTGAATCGAAGTTTGATTGATACAATTTATTCATCACTTAGGAAATGGGGAATAAAACACGTAAGTGTTGTTAGCCATTAAATAATAGGAATTCATGAAGTTAAATACAACCAGAAGAATTATCGTAGAAACTTAGTGAAATCATTCCTCTAGATATTCTCTCTCATAGTTATTTCTCCAGTCGGTGATCAAATTAATTCATTGTTTTCAATTAATTCGTCCAAACAAACCAATCTGGTTGTTGATTTTTCTAGATAAAGTTTTGACTATTTTAATTACAAGCATTGATATATATATTTTATTTACACTCCTCGTGGGATCGACACTTGCACTCAAAAATACATTTTACTATAACTTGACGTCATGCGCTTGCGAGCAATCAAGAAAACACGCAACAAGTTTTTGGCGCCGTTGCCGGGGAGTGTCAAAATTTGAATTTATATCAATATTGTTACCAATTAGTCTAGAATTGAATTTAGAGCTTTTTATTTTTTTGATTGAGTTTTTCAATTTTTTCTGTTTGACAGTGCATGCTAAGATCGCAAAACCCTGACGTGCTTATTTTTGATCCGGAGATCGAAAGAACTGCGAGAAGATTAAGAAAAGCACGAAGAGAAGAGATACAAGTAATGGCTGAACACAGAGAGAATGACAGACACATCCCGCCAGAGGCTATACCTATCAGAGATCACTTCCGACCAGTGATCAACAATCATTATTCTGGCATTGCCCGAGGGACCATCAACACCAATAATTTTGAGCTGAAGCCTGCTCTGATCAATATGGTTCAGCAAAATCAGTTTGCTGGAACTGCCACTGCTGATATTTCACTTTAGTTCAAATGATTTTACACGAAATAATATCACAACCGCACTTAATGACATGGTAATAGAGTACAAAATACTTTCTCAATCATTCAAGGAATTGAAAACAAAACAAACAGGCGAAAGTGACAATGATGCTCAGCCAAACTAGGAACAGTCGGGAGAAGTATTAGGTCTTAAATCAGAAATTTCAAGGCCTGAAAACTGAGAAATAAAAGAGTATTGAATGAGCATCAACAGCTTATTTCTGAAATAACAAACTAGCTGAACTTGTTAATATTTGGAATAAGTCGTCAGCCAGTATTGAGAAAATTCAAGAACTATAGAAGCAGCTAAGAAGACAAAACTGGTCTCGGCTACAGCGGTAATGATAGCAATCCTACTAACTCAATTACCCAATCAAACTGAACATGTGGAAAGAAAATTTCATTCACTTTTTAAAGTCCAGTACGATGTATGAACATCACAAGTCAACTGATCAAGTTGAGAAACCTCTCGAACTAATTAAGCAAGAAAAAAATTTGGTATTGGGTATACACTAGAGAGTTCATTTGTCAAGCTCAACTTGTTTAATCACATATTTAGTCAGGCGAAACACAACTAAAAAATGAATAAACCTTATCAATACTACAAATACAAGCCCGTTCAAAAGAGATACATGTGAACAAATAATGAAAGAATGACTAAACAACATTCCATTTCACACATACCCCAAGCATTGTATACACATGTTTTTGCACAACCCTTCTAGAACAAACAACAAGGTCAGCCTGTCAAATTGATCCAAGTGTGGGTTCTCAAGGGACTAATCTGGTTGGACACAAATAAGATTTGTTATGAGTTGATTTAATTTGTTTATGCAGAACAATGAACTGAAAAATTAATTTTGGTACCTGAATAGTGAAAGTTCAAGCACATGACTGGTCAAGCCAAACTGCTATCAAACTTAGTCAACCGTGAAGGACCCGTGATAACTTTTGGAGACAATGTTAAGGGTAAGCCCGTGGGTAAATGTAAGATTACCCATGAAAATGTGATAATTAATGATGTTTTACTGGTTGAAATATGTGCTATAACTTGATAAGTATTAGTCAACTCAGTAATAATGGTTATTCGGTTGAATTTCGTAAAAGCAATTGCTTAATCAAGGATACTAATAATCAAATATTGTTAACTGAAATTAGAAATGATAACACTTACAAAATTGATGGAATAATAATTATTTAGTCTTAACAACCTATTTTGCTACAATTAATAATGATTAACAATAGTTATGACATAAAAGACTTAATCATGTCAATTCCATATCAATTAATAATCTGTGTAAGTTGAAACTAGCTAATGGTTTACCTAGAATTGAATTGTTAAAAATCACAGTGTTCTCAACATGTCAGTTAGGTAACAGATTCGATCGAGTTTTAAGAATTAAGGTAGAAACTGACTAACAAATGATTAGAACTGTTGCATATACTTGTATTCAGTTTGGGAGAATGAAATATACACTTGTGATTGTTGTTGATTTCTCTCGATTTACTTTGATGATATTTCTTAGTGGTAAAAATCATACTAGTACCCAAATGATTAAATTTATTACGGGTGTTCAAAATGTAAAATCTACTTCACTTGTTCACTAAAAATATCCGGATGAGTACTTATCAGATTAACGAATTCAACATGAATACCATGCAACAAGAACACCTCAACAAAATAGAGTTGCTGAAAGAAGGAACATGACTCTGCTGGAAGCTACTCGGGCAATGCTTGCTGATTCTATTGTGTCACAACGATTTTGGGTAGAAGAAATCAATAGAGAATATTATACATAGAACATATCTATAATCAACAAAAGAGCTGGTAAAAATCCATATGAAATATGGAATGAGAGAGCCTAACTTATAATATTTTCACGTCTTTGGCTGTAAATGTTACATTCATAATAAAGGAAAAACTCATCTTTCTAATTTTGATGTTAAATATAATGTTGTAATATATCCTGGCTATTCAGGTGTCAGTAAGGATTTCCGCGTATTTAATAAGAAAATTTTAAATGTTCAAGAAACTGTTCATGTGGTTTTTGATGAAACTGAGTTGATCGATGATCAAAATAACCTAGCTGATTGAGCATTCAGATGAAAGTTATTGATCTGACATATGACAACGAAGAAGAAATAAAATGTAAATAAGAGGATTCATCATTCACTTGAACCAGAAATGTCAGATCAGTCAGCTATGCAAAGGAATGAAGAACTGAAGAACCAAAATGATCTAAACCAAGCTGACATGAACTAGACTGATGTTATCCAAGCTGATGATAGTCAAAACTTTGAGAACCTAGCTAAAGGGAACCAAACTAAAGAGAATCTAACTGATTCTACTCCACTCAATGGCAATAATCCACTTGGACCAAGTTACAAATAGAGTAAGATTCATCCACCTTCACTGGTGATCGATTACCCTTCGGCACCTCTCGGATCTAGACAACAAATGATTAATGAATTCTTGCATGCTGCTTTTATTTCACAATTAGAACATAATAAAATTAATGAATATTTATTAGATAACAGTTGGATTGAAGATACGCAGGATGAGTTAAATATATTTGACAAGAACAAGGTTAGGTACTTGCTACCCAGACCTTCTCATCAGACAGTAATTGGAACCCGATGGTTTTAAAGAAACAAACTTAATGAAAATGTTATTGTAATCAGGAACAAAGTTAGACTGATTGCACAAGATTTCTTCAGACAAGAAGAGAGAATTGACTATGATGAGATCTTTGCTCTAGTGGCCAGATTAGAAGCTATTCAAATCTTTCTTCTTTATGATGCTTATAAAAACTTTAAAGTATTCCAGAGTACCTTACTGAATGGACTATTGTAGAAGGATGTATACGTGGAAGAACCCTCAGATTTTTTAATCATATTTTCCCTGATCATGTGATTAAATTAAACAAAGCCTTTTATGGATTAAAACAAACACCGTGCCTGGTGTCAGACTATTTCACAATTCTTACTTGATCATGATTTTACAATAGGCTCAGTGGATAAGACTTTATTCACGTTATTAAAGATGATCATGCTCTGTTAGTTCAAATTTATGTTAATGATATTATATTTAGATCAAGTAACTCAAAGCTTTGCGAGAAATTTGCAAAATTAATACATGATATATTTGAGATGAACATGATGGGTGGGAGAACTAAACTTATTTCTAGGTCTGCAAGTTAAGCAGTTTGATACTAGAATCTTTGTCAGTTAGGAAAAGTACACAAAAGAACTACTTAAAAAATTTGGAATGAAGTCATGTTTAGCAGAAGTAACCCCCATGAGCTCATTAGTTAAGGTTGACAAACATAAAGAGAGAATATCATTCGAGATAACATTGTATCGAGGTTTGAAAGGTTCAATATTGTACTTAACTGTCACTTTCCTGATATAATATTTATGTTTTGTATGTGTGCACGTTTCCAGTCTTATCCAAAACAATCTCATTACTCATCTGCAAAAAGAATTCTTAAATATCTTAAAGGAACACAAAATATTGGATTATGGTATGCTAGAGACTCATTGTTCAATCTAGTTGGATATTCTGATGCAGACTATGCAACGTGTAAGCTTGACAGGAAGAATACAAGCAGATCATGTCAGTTCTTGGAGACTGACTTATTTTTTGGTCCAATAAGAAGCAAACATCAATTGCCACATCTAGAGTAGAAGCTGAATACCTAGCTGCCAGGAGCTGTTGTGCTCAACTTATGTTGATTCAACAACAACTAAAAGCTATGGAATAAATGCCAAGGAGTTACCAATTTCTTGCAACAATACAAGTGCAATGTATATCACATGCAATCCAGTTTTATACTCTTGAACTAAGCATATTGAAATTCGTCATTTCTTCATTTGAGATCATGTATTGAAGAAGGATATTAGATTGGAATATGTCTCAACTGAACAACAAGAAGCTGATATCTTCACTAAATCATTTTCGAAGAATGAGTTTTCTTATTTCATATATATTTTAGGACTTATTGATATGTGGATGAGCTGAAAAATTTCTACGCAGTAGGGATAGTGACTGAAGACAGAAAGGTATTGATGCCTCTAGGAGAGGACAATCCGTTAATCGAGCAAGATTATTTCTCTGTCTTGTTTCAGTTGATCATTGAAGGGTTAACTTATTTCTCTCCAGTATCTCAGCTAGCAGTTGAGGACATGAAGCTGAAGTCTCTGCATCTAATGATATTATCAAGACTTCTAGAAAGAAAAAACGAATGAATGTGTAATATCAACTTTTGATTGATGTTGTGGCCAAGTTAATTGAGGATAAGGCGAGCTCTTTTGATTCCTACACTACTTAATTTTTTTTAGTAATGACAGTCATTGCCACAAGACTCAAGATTAAATGTTTAATCATCATGTTCCAAATTCTAAAGGCTGCGTTTCAAAATGAAAAGAAATCAATTGGATTCTCCATCCCCTTAAGCAGATTATTTGAAGACGTATGAGCCTTACTGAACAACTCTGTAACCTTCCACAAGTTCAAGGCTCTCACTGCTCCAAATATCCTTTCTCTCAGGCCTAAAGGATAGGAACTAAATATCTCTGCTGCTGGGATGATGGTAATCAAGAAGGAAAAAATTTTAAGAAACCCATTGCCAAGAAGGGAAGCAAGGTAACTAGATCCACGCTAAAGATGAAACTAATTCAGCAATCCAGTGACTCTGAGGTAGCAACTCCTTCACCCCTTCAGAAAAAGGCCAGAACATTAAAAACCAGACCAGTTCCTACACCAATTAAGATAGTACCTATCTCTTAGGTGCAAGTGGTCGAGGATACTGAAAACAAGGCTGCTGACCAACAATAAGAAAAACTGATGGCGATGGCATCTCTTCCCAGAAAAATTAGTAGGCCGACAGATTTTCGTCTTCCAAGACCAAAAAAAAAAGAATGATCATTAGGGATCCCATTCAATCCATCAGGTCTGGATTGGTCTCTACTTTTTTTACAACCTCAAGCAAAGGAAACTAGAAAGTGAATGAAGTTCAAGTCCCAGAACCAATATCAGTAGTACAGACTCAAATAGACCTACTGATGGATGAGGTTAATGAGTTTGCTGAAGAAAATATAAAATTCTTTGATGAATGGGTGGAATTCAGAATGGCCATCTTTGCAACAACATTGAAGAAAAAGGATATGCTGAAAAGATACATAGCACCAGAAAAAATCGACATCCATCAAGTCAAAACTGTTGTAACAGATGAAGCTCTTCAACGACGAGATTATCTTTTAGATCTTCTAAAGATTCAATAGCTGACAACAGTTTGTTCCGAACAAAGATCAAACTATGATCCTTCATGTCCAACCGCATTTGATGATATAGCTGTGATAAATCAACAGGATATGACGAAGGTCAAATTCTGGGAGAACGATCACAAATTATTTGAGCCAGTGGATTCCAAGGAGCAGAGATGGGTGGTTCTTCATCTCAGTCTATCTCTGAGAAGCCGACTGTTATTGACTCCAAGGAAGCCAAACTGCCTATTCAGTCAGATGCTATCACCTTTGCTCCTCTGAGGTAGATTACTCTAGCAAAAGTTTAGGAAGTTCTGCAATTCATCACACAACAACAACAAGATGATGATGAAAATGATTTTTTATTGAGCGAACTACTTTCCACATATCGCTTGACCAATAAAATTGATAAAGTAATCTCTAACACAGAAGTTGTCCTATCTGAGGATGTACTTATGATTGATTCTGATGAAGCCACTTTTATTTGAGGAATTATACTCGAATTAATTGAGATAGAGCAAGATGATCCATAACCTAAAGAGCAAATCAGGTAGACTATAGAGGAACAGACTGACGTACGTATCAACCAAACTGAATAAATATTCCTCATGATCGAACAAGCAGGACCTTCTAGCAATCAGGATAATGGAATAAAAATTACTGCATCCAAAGACTTCAAATAATAGAGCCATCCTCTCCTAATTTTGAGTTACCTGATGAAACAACTCTGGATCAGATCGGCTCAAGTCTCGCTGTCATTTCCTCTTCTATAACAGTTCTAAAAAAAGAAGAAACATCAATACTGAGGAAGCTTTAGAATCTTTCAAAAATAAAATGATCAAAGAAGTAACAAATCTATCCTGGAGAATGATCTATTTATTTAATCGGCTGGAGCAGATAAAAAACGCACATGCAGCCACTGCTACTTATCTTGGTAGGCATATTCAAGAAAACAACTTTCAAATATGCACCAAGACATATGAAGTTCAAGCAAATTTTAGTGACAAGATTGAAGGGGTAAATTCTCGATTATCTTCTGTTCTTGCCTACCTTAAGCCACCATTTGCTGTTGGAAAAAATAGGGAAGAGAAAAGGTCAACTGGCTCTAGTCAGCCTAGATCTATTGATGCGTAGAAGAAGACCGCTGATAAATACTCCGGTCAGTTTAGAAGATGATGCAAGTCAAACACCAAAAATGGAGAAATTGTTGTAAAATTTTGAGTTTGAATTATTAAACCCAATTGACAATCTATCTAGTTGATCAGTCATTCTAAATCCATACATTCCCTAAAGAATCCGTATAACTACTTTTTAAGGATTAGAGCCCAATAGAAATAATGGATAAATATTTTCGTACTAATAGTCACTGAACCTTAACATAATATCAAGTTTCGGCGCACTAACAGAACATGTCAGAAAAGATGATGATCAACAACATCTTCTTTTGGAAATTGATACTTTTTTAAAAGATTATCATTCCAAATCAAAGCTATAAATAGATCAGTTGAACAAGCTCTGAAGGTTATACAGTTACACCATCTATCTTTGGATTATAAAAAAACTGATCTTTTCGGAAGAATATTTCTATGAGCCAAACTGAAATAGCCAGCACACGCTGATAAATCATTATCTGATCATTTCGAGGATCAAATCTATGTTTAGAATTTCTATGTGAAATCTGTGTAATTGAGATTAAGAAGTCTTACTATTCAAATGTTTAAATCTTAGTTTTACTAAGAGTTTCAGTTAGGCAGTGTTAAGTCCTATTTAAGTGGGTGATTTCAAATTACTTGTAATTACCAAAATCTTTTAGAGCAAAATTTTCGTGAGGAAGTAGGGGCGACGTAGGAGTTTTGAAATTTCCGAATATCCAGAAACAATCTTATGCTTATTTACTTTGCATCTACCTACCCTTCTACATTTCAGCGAACCCCAACTAATCTTCTTGATAAGCCATTTGTTCAATCAGTTTCATTAATTCTACTTCCGCACAGCTCAAATTGTTTGATTGACTGAGAACCCAACTGACAAGAAAACCGGAATATTTTTGAACTAAATTTATTCACCCTCCCCCTCTAAATTTTAGTTTCGATCCTAACACTATCTTTCCTGAAAGTATTCGTAGAAAATGTTAATTATGTTATTAAATAATTATTATAAAAATAGTTAAGTAAAATCAAAATTATATCCAATGACCACGTATAATCAACCTTCATTATGACAAATTATCCATTAAGTGGGTTGAGGGTCACATGAAGAACATTTATTATGATAAATTATTAAGAACATTCATATAATTTTAATTTACTAAAGAATACATGTATCATTTTTAATTGAATTAAAATTGCACATTAATTTTGAATCACTTTTAGTTGTAACAGAACAAAAAAAAAACATAAATTATTCATCATTTGATAATAATTGGAGATGTATAAATATGGATAATAAATATTTTATGTATAAATAATTCAATATCACAGTGATTCGTATGATTATTAATTGAAGAGTATCTACAAAATCTTCGATTGAATTAAAATAATACATAAATGATTTAAAATTACATTTGGTCATAAAAAATATAAATTGTAATATATTATATTTGAAAAATAAAATTTATCCTACATGAAATTTTATTTTGTAAATAAAATTAATTAAGATATGATATTGAATTATTTTCTTAATTTACCCATATTGATTAATAATAGAGTATAATTCAATAGTTATATTATTAAGTTGTATGAATCTAATTGAACTAAAAATTTAGCTTACGTGCAATTTCTATGTAAGTTATTCATATTTATCACATTATTTATATGGATAAAACATGACATATTTTACTGCTTCATTTGGTGAAATTAGTTATATTTATTTTACACCATTTATCTTGTTAATTATTCTGATATTAATTTTGTAATTAAAGAAATTCAATGTTATAATCATAAGGTGAGCAAAGAGGATTATTCTTCATCGAGTTTAATAAACAATGATTATACTATTAGGAAATATGAATCACATTTCATTAATAAAACTAGTGGTTATTGCGATGATCTTTATGAAAACTGAGATATATTTAATATTTTCTCATTTGGTTTTATTAAGATAAAAATTTCTGCTAGGATCAGGGTTCACTCAAATAGTATGATAATGTCCATACAATCACAAGCACCTCAATTATATAATTTTCATTTTTAAAGCTCACTAATATTCGAGTGTAGGATTATGTCATGCACATAAGGAGATATAACGACTCAATTTAAAAAATTTATGTTAAGATATTTCTAGTTCACAATATTTTGAATACTCTCGCTCACCATTATGATCCATTTAAAATCTTTTAAAACACTCATAAGGTTAAATGGTCAATATATGAGTTCTTTTACCACATGTGTTTAAGAAAAGGGTAGACTATTATGGAAGCTAGAGATAAAGTTTGAACATGACTACTAAAATCTCATTAGTTATAATCCAATATGGTTAATATTGGTAATAATATTTGGTAGATTGATTATGATTCTACAACCATGTTATCAATATCGTATAAAGATTACAAGATTCAAGGAAGTCATTAGAAAGTTATTCATACATAATATTTTCAGTGAACTAGATGATCTCACATGTGGAGGCTGTTCAGACTTGCATTGTGATTTAATATTTTTTTAAAATACCTTTTATTCCACATTTTTCTATAAATTTGATTTTAGTTTCAATACTAGTTTCAAATAGATATTCCATAATTTTTCAGATTTATCATTTAGTTTGTTGTATAAATATGATATTTTTGGAAGTGATACTTTGTCTAATGGTCTTTTCAGCATTAACTTACAAAAAATCTATCCACTATTGCATGTTCAATAAAATATTGGTCTTAAGAAATGCGATATGATCAAATGGGGGATAATCATTGAGCTACAATAGCTCGGTTCTTAAAATAATAAACATCGATGAATTAAATCGAGATCGATTTTCAAACCAAGTAGAAGACACTCAAAATAATTCTTTCAGAAACTGATTAGATATTTTGTAAAGCATTTAGAATATATACAAGTTGAATGAGTAAAAACATTTTGTTGAAGCATTTTATCAAACACTTGGTATGCAATATTTTTGTATTTGACATATACATGAAATGCTTCAACAATGCATCTTAAAAATAGTAGCAATAATTAAATGCAATAAATAAATAGGCACAAATTTGTTTATGGAATTTTCGAATATTAACAACTCTTATGTCACCATTTCTTCCCCTTGAAAAGAATTCACTAGAAGACTTTTATTTATTTAATTCTTTGTACCAACTCATTTCAACTTAGGACTTGTTTCTTGCCTAATTAAAACTCCTAACACACTCTTTATTGTAGGCCACAACCTCACAATCCACATAATGTTTAATATCTCTTATGCCAGGACTATAAACACAATCTTTAATGTTTTTGTGTGAAGACTCACTCTACTAAACTTTGATGTTCAACTATCATGTATGTGTGTGAGTAATTGTGTATGAGGATTTAATCCAGTACAATGTATGTATCTCTCAAATGCATCATTACACTTGGGCTTGCTCTATTCTAGCTCATTTATTTATGTAGGTTGCTCATGCTTTGAATCCCCTTCAAAAGCTTCTATTTGATATTCAAGATATTATATTTATAGGCTCCAACAATGATATATACATTAGACACAAGAATATGACCGTTTGGAGAGTTCATGTACTTTTTCCGATATTGAAACGGTCATTTCCGCCTTGCTGGCCACATTTCCCGAGCCCAACTGATTTTGATGTTTTGTTCAGTTTTCCTCGTTGCTCAACTGAACCTGCTCAACTGAACATGCTCAACTGAACCAAACTGATGAGTTACACTGATTTCAGCCTGCACAAACCTCATATCTTCATTGTCATTTATCAGAATCTTACACTCCGATTCAGACTTTTACTTGTGAATATGATTTGTAGATCATCGTCTTAGTTACGTACGCATACTAAATCAAAGCTCAGAAAGTCTGATTATGTGCACCTAGCCAAAGTAGGAAATAAAATTAACTAACAATTAAAGAAAAGGATCTTATCCCGTTTTACGTATCCTAATCACTTTACGTATGAATTTTTTTATATTATATTATGTGATAGTATTGTTTTATCCAAAATAAACAAACAATGTAATGAACTTTCAATCATTATATAAAACTAGCATTCCGTGACACGCATATTAAAATTTTTTGTGTAAAAAAATATATTATTTTATTAGGATATAATATAGATTAGTTATTAACAGATAAAATTACTCTGATAATTTACGCATTTAGATAAATTAAAGATAATTTGGAGAAAAAATGGGAAAAAGATAACGACGTAAAAAAAGTAATATAGTCACACCAGCAAAGTTATCGAACTGATATTATGAAAGGTCACACTTAATAATATAGTATAGATATTAAGCATAACAATAGTATTTGATCAAAAAAAAAAGCATAACGATAGTATAGATATATGGCGAATATCAATTCAATACAAGTATATAACAGTAGAAAACGCAGTACTCCAATAAAAAAAAAATACGGAAAAGGAAAGAATGCTCCAATAAAAACATGTATGTATATGTGTTGAATTAGGGTTTCTCGTATTATTGTTGAGGGAATCATCACTCTCTTGTCTTGTAATATATATATATATATATATATAGTAATCAGAGATGGAGAAAGAAAAATTGTTTTGGGGTCGAAACGAATTTTTTTTAATTATAAAGTATAAATATAATAACTAATATGGAAACGTAAAATAATAATGATAATAATAATAATAATAATAATTATAATAATAATAATAAATATAAATAAATTATTACTATATTTATACATGATTCTAATAAGAAGGTAATTATATAAAAAAATATTAATTTAGTACGACAAAAAAATTAAAAAATTTGGTTTTAAAAAATTTTATTGCCGTGATGGAAGCAAAAATTGAAAGTTAATAAATAAAGTATATGAATTGATATAAATTAGTTTAGAATTTTTTTTTTAAATTATAAATTTTTTCTATCTATATTTTTTTACATTTCATTTTAAAAAAATATATTTAAAAATATTGAGGGTGGGGTTGGGCAACGACCTGCCCCTTGGCTCCGTCACAAATTCTTGACAATAAAATTTATAGCTCTAAAATTTAAAGAGAATTCGGAGAAATAGTAAAAATAATTAATCTAAATTCAAAACTTTAAAAATAAAAATGAAAACAAAAATAAAAATAATAAAGGAAGAGTGGGAAAGTGGAGCACCAAAACTACAATGGACGTCTAATCATCTCCAATATCTCTATAATTTTAACATACTGCATTCCACAACCACAAAGTGTAGCATCGTTTTCATTATCAATTTAGTTGTATGTATCAATCATTAAGGGAAAATAACTTTATTTGTTCTATTTTGAGTTTTTGTCATCTAAAATTCAAAAGTTCGGTTTTTATTCGTTAACTTTTATAATTTTTTTGTTTTTAGTACTATTTTTTTGTTGTAGATTCGACGTGACACCAGGAAATACGACGTGGTGATGAAATACGTTGATGTGGTACCCGAATTTAGTGAATTATCCAGTGTCACGTCGGCAATTGAGCTAAAATATTTGAAAATTAATAATTAGTGGACTAAAATCTAAATGGACGATGACAAAAAATATTTTCCCAATCATTAATCATGGAACATTTATTTAATCACCGCTTTAAATTTGAAATGAATGACGGAGATAATTTTAATGGCCTTAATATACGTACGTACATTCATGCATACATAATAAATATATGTATGTATTTATGTATATGCTTGAACCACACAAAGGTATTAATGATCATGATCACTGAGGTTCTAATAAATTAATAATTTGTTGGAAACTAAATTTTGGTTGTTTGACAAACTAAATGATTAATGTTCGTAACTGATCAAGAATTTCGAGAGTAACTGAACATATACTCTAACTAACAGTTGCCTGTAACTGAAGAATAACGCGCAGATTTTCTAAGGCAACTGAAACCAGCTGAACTGAACTAAACCGAAGAAGACAACTGATCAGTTTCTAACTGATCAGTTGCTACATCCAGTTGTGAGCTTATCAGCTATTGCTTATCAGCTGATCCTTCAGCTGTACACATCAAGAAAAATACGTTCAACTGAAAATAGTACAAAAACAGACTGCAACAGATAGTGGGAGTGCCGCAATTCACCTGCAGTGTACGAATGTCAGAAGAATGTTGACATGGCAAACCAACGGATAAAAAGATTCAAATTCTATTACATGTTACCGTTGAAGAGAAGCCTATAAATAGCAGAGAAGAGCAGCTGAGAGAACATAACACATCAAAGTTCTGAACATCTAAACTCATCTATTCTCTAAAATACGCTGTTACTCTGCTGAAATAAAAGCTCACGCTTATCGCATATATTCGTAGCAATGAAGGCTACACTTTCGAGCTTTCTAGCATATTGTTTTCATTGTAAAACTCAATCTTGTAAGAGATCAGTTGTACTAAATTCAGTTGTATACTGTGAAGCATTTTGTAAACTAAGAGTTTCAGTTTTGGTAGTGTTAAGTTCAAACTGAAGTGGGTCTGTACAAACTTTTGTATCGATCAAAGTCTTTTAGTGAATACCATATCCTTGTTATAGAAGGGATGACGTAGGAGTGTTTAAAATCTCCGAACATCCGTAAAATCTTGTGTTCTTATTTCAGTTTATATTCTATCTATCAGTCAGTTTTATTCCGCACTTTATTGTTAACTGATTGTTATTGACTGACAAGATTCCGAGTATCAGTTTATCACTAAACTGAACTCAACTTTCGAAAAGTTTATAAAAGTTGTGAGTGTTTATTCAACCTCCCTTCTAAACACTCTTTTAACCAAGTATTCGATCCTATCTTAATTATTAACTTATCCATAAGCCAAAAACTAATTAAAAAATTTAAATTCTTATGGAATTTGGTATCGTTTGTGCTGATTACATGAGTATTATTTTATTTTTAAGTATTCATCGATATGGTATATGTATATTTAGTGATGGTTTGGATATTTATTTTATTTTCAGTCTTCGAACAATGAATTTTTGAGCCTAGAGTGATGAATTGATGCCGATATGCACAAACGAGCAATAGTTAGGGAGCGCCGGAGATTTTTCCGGCGTGACCTCTCCAACGAGTCAGATCTTGACTCAAGGAAAAAGAGAAACAATAAAGTGTGGTACGTAAAGTAGTGCTAAGTGAAACAATGTGTGTATGAATCAAACAATGAACCATACTTGGTTATTTTTAAGCATTGAGAGGACTAGTTACCATACCGAGAAGAAGTCTATCTTAGGGAGCTTTCCTCCGTAAAAGTAAATTCTTATCAAATCCTTGTAAATTCGAATATATCCCGGATATTTTGGTAAATTTAATCATATCGCGAGATTCACGGGATTCCCATGGATTTTAAAAAAGTACACATGTTGGTCAGGATTGGGTCTTGACTCGTATAATTTGTTCGGGCATTGCCCTATGCTCAGCCCTCATACTGGGACTTGCACCATATTCTATAATGTACTCCCTCCAATCTAAAGCCCAAGGTAATGGGGCTTTGTATATAAACTATTAGACTACTTTGAAACCGGGTCAAGTGTGTAGTTAGGCTCCGGATGAACAGAGCTCGGTCGGTCACGGGCTCGGCTGAGTAGGCAGGGGAGCTCGACCGAGCATGGCTCAGGGCTTCAGCCGAGCATAGGGCTCGAACAAGCATTGCCCAAGACCTCAGCTGGGAAAATAGGGATCGACCAAGCGTTTCTCAGGCGCCTCGGCCGAACACATGGGCTTGGCTGAGTATGGAGTATAGCTCATGATCTCGAGAAGGTTTAGGGCTTGGGAAGGGTTAAGTTTTTTTTGAAAAAAATTGCATTAGAAGACCAAAAATCATAATTTTAATTTTTTATTTGAAAAAAGTATTTTTTATACACTTTTTTATGAGATAATAACACCGTAGAACATCTTAATGTCATCTCTTTTACAACTATATATTGAAAAATCTCAATAATTAATAATATTTGATTTAGGAGGGTTCATGGACCTCGTAAAATTTTACAAATTCAATTCTTTTTAGTCCTGTAAGTAGTAAAAAAATGGTCTTAATCAAATAAGTTATTTTAAAAAAAAACTTTTAGATATTTTTTTTCAAAGTGCTGTCGTGGTGCCTGATGTTGCACAAAGAAATTTCCGATATGGTTCTGAATATCTCTAGAATATCCGACATCACGTCAGCATTCTCGGTGAAAAGAACAAAAATTAACGATGAAACCGACTTGTTAAACTAAGACCATAATGCGACTACTCAAAGTCTGAAATAAAACAACTTGGGTATCTATTTGAATTTGCAATTTTACTAAATATATGGTACACAGTAAACATTGCACGTATGGAACAGTGTAGTTGCTGTTAGTATTACCTTCAGTATTTACAATGGATGGATTCGTGAATCGTGGTCATGCACCTCAAGTGTCCTTTGTAGTTGGAGCACAGACTCGTGCATACTTGGATGTTGGCTCTGGATAACAGACTTTTTGCATGTCATAAATTTGTAGCCAGAGATTAATCAACTTCTGAAAGATTAATAGATAATCACGTTTTTTAAAGCATGCAAACACTTCCTTTATCAACTATGGAGAAGTGATTATGGTGTGTGTTAGAACATTTTAGGTTCGCAATCCTGACTTTGATATTAACAAAATTTGTTATTGTATTTGTAATATATTTGCTCAAGTATGAAGTTATTAATACAAGAAGGAAACTGAAACTGAATTTAACCAAACTGAATTTCTGGCGAGCTCGGTGTGTTGATGATATATCTTAAAATGACAATCCCATTGTAAGGTCCGAGATTTTATCATTTTAATCCGAGATTATTTAATTTATGATTTTGGAATGTTGAGGATTGAAATTGAATTTAAAAAAAAAAATTGTGAGGACCAAATTGCAAATAGTGAAGTTTCAGGGGCTAAAGTGCAATTAATTGGATTGAATGGGACACTTGGCTTTCTTATGCAACTTGATATGTCAAATATCATTTCCTTCTTCAGACTCCAGCAAGAACCGAACGAATTCCATAGCTATTCTCTTAAATTTCCTCAAAGCATAGAAATTTATTGTGCAAGATCCGTTTATCAGAATTTGAATCCGAACACAGTTCTGTGCTCCTCTCATCGACAGCTACAACCGGACGTAAGTTTTATTAGGTTATGTTATCATTTGAAATTATGATGTTGGAAGAATTATTATTTGATCATTATTATGTGTTCTGAAAATATTAGACATCGTAGAATCGAAGTCAGATCAAATAACAAATTGATTATGGAATTGTTATAATTTTTTGATTATATTGATTGGAAATTGTACAGATTTGGATTATTGACTGATTCTGAATTGTATTAGATATGGGTTATAGATTGTAATTGATATATGTTGATGTGGTATTGACGGGAATATCGAGATTGTTCCGTTATGCCGTTGATTTTGAGTTAGATTCAGATTGATCAGATTCAGTATTGAATTGGGAATGAAATATTGATATTATTATTCTCGATATGTCATTTCAGATTGATAGAGACAGTCTTGAATTCAGAACTTCCAATTCGTCAGACCGAGATTACAAAAGAAAGATATAAGTCAATGTGGTACCGGGAGAACGACTCGAGTATGATATAATTGAGTTTCCCTAAATCACATACTTATTGTTATTATTTACATTGATTTGAATTGATATGCTTGTTCTATTGATTTATAGAAGCATGTATTAGATGAGTATTAGACGAGTGATCTTGTGACATAAGTGCCGATAGTGATGGAATCGTCACTGGCACATTGCACATTGTCACAAGATAGTGAATTGGCGATAGTGCCATAGTCTGTGACGGATAGGTCAAGACACCGGATGTTTGGTTATATCGATGGAATATAATTGGAGTTTCTTCTATTACTGAATTCGATGTAGGAATGCCAACGTCTGGAAACCGGGATCCCTGGACTAGGAATGAGTCTAGTCTGAGACGTGGAGTCACGAGTCTGATTGACATTTTTATATTGATTATGTTTTCAGATTGATATATATTACTGATATGTGTTACATGCTTTTACATTGTTCATATGATTGCATGTTTCATTGATTTATACTGGGATTTTATTCTCACCGGAGTTATCCGGCTGTTGTCGTGTTTGTATGTGTGCATGGCAACAGGTGGGACATGATCAGGGTCGAGGAGATGATGAGAGACCGTGATTAGATTGGAGACTACGGACTTTGACGTTGCTGTAGATAGGATTCAGCACTTGACATTTAGTTGTTGAACCTTAGTTTGAGTTTGATGTTTGTTGTACAAGACTTGTACTTTTATACTGATATATATATTAGATTGAATTTCATTACGTTCCGCAATTTTTTTTTTAAAAAGATTTAGACCCAGATTAATTAATTGATCTATTTATCCCAATGACGATTAAGAAGATGATTAGCGTCCGGGTCCCCACAACAGGTGGTATCAGAGCGATAGATCCTTTAGACTGAGATAGGAGCTAGTGAGCGGGGTAGATTGAGTTTTCTTTCCTTGCTTTTGATTGCTAGCATGTTCTACTGCTTTATAATGCATGTTTATCTGCTTATCTGAATTGATTTGAAAACATGTGTTATTGAGAATGAATCAGAGCCGATTCTTGATCAGCAGTAAGATGATCGGAGGAGGACTGAAACAGACTTGTTGTATTTTGTTGCTAACCCTTTTGATAATCAGATATGCCTCCTCGAAGAATACCAGAACAGGGCAGTACTTCGAATCCTCCGATGGATGTCACAGCAACTCCGATGGAAACACTATTGAAGAGATTTCAGTCATTCCATCCACCGACTCTGAAGAGTACTGAGACTTCATTTGACTGTGAGAGTTGGTTAGACGACATTGAGATGCTGTTTGAGTCCTTGGATTACACTGATGAGCGGAGAGTGAAACTGATTGGGCACCAGTTACATGATGTGGCAAAGAACTGGTGGATTACAACAAAGCGGGCCTTGGAGTATCGAGATACGACTATTACCTAGAATGTCTTTAGAACAGAATTTTATCAGAGATTCTTTCCAGTGTCGTACAGGAAGGATAAGGGAGCAGAATTTGCGAATTTGAGACAGGTTCAGCTGAACATCGGGGAATATGTGGCTAAGTTCTCTACACTGCTATGATTTGCTCCACATGTGGCCGAGAATGTCGAAGCCGTTGCTGATCAGTTCATTAAAGGTCTGAATACGGAAATCTTTACCTTGGTGAATACCGGGAGACCAAATAATTTTACCGATGCTTTGAACAGAGCTAAGGGAGCTGAAGCCGGTCTGATGAGATAGAGAGGAGCTTCGTTTGTACCTGCAGCACCGAGACCACAACAACCACCTCCCCGGTTTGAGAGTGGCAGCAGCAGTGGCGGAAAGAAGGACTTCTTGAAAGCTAGAGGAAAGCAATTCAAGAAGTCAGGAAGCAGTTTTTCTAGCTCTGGGAGTCCTCGACAGAGCCAGAGCTATACTGGACCTTATTGCAGCACTTGTGGAGGGAAGCATTCCACAGAGCAGTGCCGAGGAGTGTTTGGCAGTTGCCGTATATGCAGACAGCAGGGACATTTAGCCAGAGTTTGTCCTCAGAGAGGTTCCCAGGGATTCCAGGGAGCAGAGTCATCTGGATCAGTGGCTCAGACAGGGAGACGACCATCAGTTGTTCACTCTTTTAAGCCAGCACCATCGACCCAGTCACAGCAGAGGCCAGGAGGAAGCCAGACTGTTAGCCAGCCTCCGAGACAGCAGGCCAAAGTTTTTGCTTTGACTAAGGAGTAGCCACAGGACGCACCTGATGATATTGTTGCAGGTAACTGTTCTATTTCTGGTTATCCTGCTTATGTATTGGTTGATACTGGTGCATCGCATACATTCATATCTGAGCGATTTGCATTGATACATTCTTTGCCTGTTGAGTCATTATCTGCGGTAGTGTCTGTCTCTTCTCCTTTGGGGACAGGTTTGATATCAGTGAAATCTGTTAAACATTGTATACTACAGTATGATGGGCATGAGATTGAGTTAGACTGTATTGTAGCTTGGGTTGTCTGATTTTGACTGTATTATCGGTATCGATATGTTAACCAAGTACAGAGCTAATGTTGATTGTTTCCACAAGATTGTGAGATTCAGACCGGATATGGCTGATGAGTAGAAATTTTACGGTAAGGGTTCTCGATCTAGAATTCCTTTGATATCCGTATTGTTTATGACTCGATTATATCAGAAAGGAGCGGAGAGATTCCTTGTCTATGCAGTTGATTTACTGAAATCGAGTCCATCATTGGCGGATTTGCCAGTGGTGTGTGAGTTCGCTGATGTCTTCCCAGATGAGATTCCTGGTTTACCTCCGATTCGAGAGATAGACTTCAGTATTGAGTTGATGCCAGGTACAGTTTCGATTTCGAGGGCTCCGACAGAATGACACCGATTGAGTTGAAAGATCAGTTAGAAGATTTACTGGCCAAGGGTTACATTAGACCGAGTGTGTCTCCTTGGGGTGCTCCAGTACTGTTCGTGAGGAAGAAAGACGGTTATATGAGACTCTGTATCGATTACCGGCAATTGAACAAAGCAACAGTAAAGAATAAATATCCCTTGCCTCGCATTGATGATTTGTTTGATCAGTTGCAGGGTTCTTCAGTATATTTCAAGATCGATCTGAGATCTGGATATCATCAGCTGAGAGTCAGGGATTCTGATATCTCGAAGACAACATTCAGAACCAGGTATGGACATTATGAGTTTATTGTCATGCCGTTCGGTTTGACTAATGCTCCAGCTGTGTTTATGGGTCTGATGAACCGCATATTCCAGAGGTATCTTGATGATTTTGTTATTATATTCATTGATGACATTTTGATTTATTCGAAGAATATGATTGATCATGCCGAGCATTTGAGAACTGTATTGAAAATTCTGAGGGCTGAGAAACTATATGCTAAACTGTCGAAATGCGAGTTTTGGTTGAGACAGGTTGTATTTCTGGGGTATATTATATCCGGAGACGGGATATCAGTTGATCCCAGTAAGGTTGAGGCAATGATTTCTTGGCCGAGACCGACATCAGTGCCCGAGATTCGCAGTTTTATGGGTTTGGCAGGATATTATCGGCGATTTATTAAAGATTTCTCGAGTATTGCCAAGCCGATTACGCAATTGACTCAGAAGAATGCTCCATTTGTTTGGTCTGAAGAATGTGAGACCAGCTTTCTTGAATTAAAGAAAAGACTGAACAGTGCACCGATATTGGCTATTCCATCAGGTACTGGTGATTTTGTGGTTTATTGTGATGCATCTCACCGAGGATTGGGTTGTATTCTGATGCAGCGAGGACATGTTATTGCTTATGTCTCGAGACAGCTGAAGCCACATGAGACTCATTACCCAATTCATGATCTTGAATTGGCTGCCATTGTATTTGCTTTGAAGATATGGCGACACTACCTTTACGGTGAGAAATTTGAAATTTATTTTGATCATAAGAGCTTGAAGTATCTGTTTTCATAGTCCGAGTTGAATATGAGGCAACGAAGATGGCTTGATTTACTGAAAGATTTTGATTGTGAAATCAAGTATTATCCAGGGAAATCCAATGCAGCAGCGGATGCACTAAGTCGAAATGTATGTTCCTTATCCTTATCGACGATTGGTGTTTCGAATTTGATAGAAGATTGCTGTTTGTCTGGATTAGCCTTTGAAACAGATTGTCAGCCTCTGAGATTGTTTACTATTCGAGCTGAACCAGAATTGATATTGAGGATTAAAGAGGCACAGAAAGTTGATCAGAATGTACAGAACTCAATTGAGATGGTCAGATCAGGTCATCGATCAGAGTATCAGGTACGTGATGATGTACTGTATGTGAATAATCGTATTGTTGTGCCGAATATTTCAGATTTGAGACAGCGGATACTAGCAGAAGCGCACAGCAAACGTTTTAGCATTCATCCTGGTGGCAGAAAAATGTATAATGATTTGAAGACACAGTATTGGTGGAAACAGATGAAATCTGATGTAACTGAATTTGTATCCAAGTGTCTGAATTGCCAACAGGTGAAAGAGGAAAGAAAGAAACTAGGAGGTCTACTGCACAGTTTATCGATTCCTGAATGGAAATGGGATCACATTTCCATGGACTTCGTGACGCAGTTACCACGTTCCTTCAGAGGTTGTGATGCGATTTGGGTCGTGATTGACAGATTGACCAAATCAGCATGCTTCATTCCGTATCAGATAACGTACAGATATGACCAAATGGTAGAAATCTATGTCAGAGAAGTGGTCAGATTGCACGGAGTGCCGAAGTCGATTGTATCAGACCGTGATCCTCGGTTTACTTCGCACTTTTGGAAGAGTTTGTAGCAGGCTCTAGGTACGAAGTTACATCTGAGTACCGCATATCATCCACAGATCCACGGACAGTCAGAGCGGACTATCCAGACACTGGAAGATATGCTGAGAGCTGTAGTGCTTGATTTTAGCACTAACTGGCAAGATGCATTGCCGCTTTGTGAATTTTCCCACAACAACAGCTATCAGACGAGTATTAAGATGGCTCCGTTTGAAGCATTGTACAGTAAGAATTGCAGATCCCCTCTGTATTGGGATGATATCTCTGAGGTACCTGAGTTTGGACCTGATATGATCAGAGATATGACAGAAAAAGTGAAGCTGATTCAGAAGAGAATGAAGACAGCTCAAGACAGACAAGCCAAATATGCCAATGTTCGACGTAGACCGTTGGTATTTGAAGCAGGAGACCGAGTATTTTTAAATATTTCACCTTTCAGAGGAGTTGTCAGATTTGGCAAGAAAGGGAAGCTGTCTCCACGATATATTGGGCCATACGAGATTCTCGAGAAGATAGGAGATCGTGCCTATCGAATCGCATTACCGCCTTCTCTATCTGGAATACATGATGTCTTTCATGTATCTATGCTGCGGAAGTATCTCCCTGATGATTCTCACATTATTCAGCCAGATGAGGCCGAGCTTGATGAAAGTCTGAGTTATATCGAGAAACCGATTCAGATTATTGATCGTAAAGGAAAAAACTCAGAACAAAGACCATTCCACTTGTGAAAGTGCAATGGACTCGTCATGGCATTGAAGAAGCTACTTGGGAGACTGAATCAGACATGAGACAAGAGTTCCTAGAGTTATTTCATTGATGTGAGCTTTCTGTTTAGCTTCTGTTATACCTTCTTATTGTTATGATTTGATTGCCTGCGATTTCGAGGACGAAATCATGTCTCAGAGGGGGAGAATTGTAAGGCCCGAGATTTTATCATTTTAATCCGAGATTATTTAATTTATGATTTTGGAATGTTGAGGATTGAAATTGAATTAAAAAAAAATCGTGAGGACCAAATTGCAAATAGTGAAGTTTCAGGGGCTAAAGTGCAATTAATTGGATTGAATGGGACACTTGGCTTTCTTATGCAACTTGATATGTCAAATATCATTTCCTTCTTCAGACTCCAGCAAGAACCGAACGAATTCCATAGCTATTCTCTCAAATTTCCTCAAAGCCTAGAAATTTATTGTGCAAGATCCGTTTATCAGAATTTGAATCCGAACACAGTTCTGTGCTCCTCTCATCGACAGCGACAACTGGACGTAAGTTTTATTAGGTTCTGTTATCATTTGAAATTATGATGTTGGAAGAATTATTATTTGATCATTGTAGAATCGACAACTGGAAATATCAGACATCGTAGAATCGAAGTCAGATCAAATAACATATTGATTATGGAATTGTTATAATTTTCTGATTATATTGATTGTAAATTGGACAATTTGGATTATTGACTGATTCTGGATTGTATTGGATATGGGTTATAGATTGTAATTGATATATGTTGATGTGGTATTGACGGGAATATCGAGATTATTCCGTTATGCTGTTGATTTTGAGTTAGATTCAGATTGATCAGATTCAGTGTTGAATTGGGAATGAAATATTGATATTATTATTCTCGATATGTCATTTCAGATTGATAGAGACAGTCTTGAATTCAGAACTTCCAATTCGTCAGACCGAGATTACGAAAGAAATGTATAAGTCAATGTGGTACCGGGAGAACGACTTGTTCCCTAAATCACATACTTATTGTTATTATTTACATTGATTTGAATTGATGCTTGTTCTATTGATTTATAGAAGCATGTATTAGATGAGTATTAGACGAGCGATCTTGTGACATAAGTGCCGATAGTGATGGAATCGTCACTGGCACATTGCACATTGTCACAAGATAGTGAATTGGCGATAGTGCCATAGTCTGTGACGAATAGATCAAGACACCGGATGTTTGGTTATATCGATGGAATAGAATTGGAGTTTCTTCTATTGCTGAATTCGATATAGGAATGCCAACGTCTGGAAACCGGGATCCCTAGACTAGGAATGAGTCTAGTCTGAGACGTGGAGTCACGAGTCTGAGTGACATTTTTATATTGATTATGTTTTCAGATTGATATATATTACTGATATGTGTTACATGCTTTTACATTGTTCATATGATTGCATGTTTCATTGATTTATACTGTGATTTTATTCTCACCGGAGCTGTTGTCATGTTTGTATGTGTGCATGGCAACATGTGGGACAGGATCAGGGTCGAGGAGATGATGAGAGACCGTGATTAGAGTGGAGACTACGGACTTTGACGTTGCTGTAGATAGGATTCATCACTTAACATTTAGTTGTTGAACCTTAGTTTGATTTTGATGTTTGTTGTACAAGACTTGTATTTTTATACTGATATGTATATTAGATTGAATTCCATTACGTTCCACAATTTTTTTAAAAAAAAATTTAGACCCAGATTAATTAATTGATCCATTTATCCCAATGACTATTAAGAATATGATTAGCGTCCGGGTCCCCACACCCATAATTTGACCGATTAGAAAACTCAATTTGAAACAAGTCGTATTTCACGTTAGTTGGGCAAAATCGGATTTTATCTAGGCCAAACTGTTCGTTAAATGACCAAACTAATTGCTCGAAAACAGCAATCAGTTGGGTATGAGCAGTTGTGGTATTTTGAACATATCTCTGAGCTCGGTTATTGGAATGAAGCGATTTAGTATGCGTTGGAAATATAAGATGATGATCTACAAATCATCTTCAGAAGGCAAAGTCTGAATCGAAGCTTAAGATGCTGATAAATGGCGATGGAACTACTAGTTCTGCGCAGCCTACCAGCTGAGCTGCGGTTGAGATGCTGACCAGATTGAACAGCTGACCAGTTTGAACCGCTGACTAGTTTTTAACCGTTGACCAGTTTCAACCGCTGATCAGTTCAGCCGATGACCAATTTGAACTGTTGACCAACCGTTAACCAACCAGTTTATGCTCGTGAAAATGTCCAGCAAAGCAAATTTGACCGTTGCAATTTCAAAAATCGTACAGAAACTTTTCAAACGGTCATATTCTTGTGTCTAACTTATATATCATTGGTGGACCTATAAATAAAACATCTTGAATATCAAACAAGAACTTTTGAAGGGGATTCAAAGCATGGGCAGCTAGCATGAAGAAATCTACTATTTGAGAGCACAAGCCTTTGTCTGAGGATACATTTGAGATCTACATTGTAAATGATAAATTCCTCATACACAATCACTCACACATATACAACATATTTGAACTTCAAAGTTTAGTTGAGTGAGTCTTCATATAAAGACATTAAAGATTGTGTTTGTAGTCTTGGCATAAGAGACGTTAAAAATTATGCGGATTGTGAGGTTGCCGCCTACAATCGAGAGTGTTCTAGGAGTTTCAATTATGCAAGAGATAATTCCTAAGTTGAAATGGTTTTGTGCAAGGTGTTGTATAAATCAAATTCTTCTAGTGGATCATTCCCAAGGGGAAGAAGGGATGACGTAGGAGTCGTTAATCTTCGAACATCTATAAATTTGTTGTGTCCATTTATTTATTGCTTTTACTTATCATTTCCATTGTTTTTAAAGATGCATTATTGAAGCGTTTTGTGTGTTCTTCGATTACCAAAATATTGCATACCAAATGTTTGATAAAATGATTCAACCAAATTATTTTTTACTCATTCAACTTGCATATATTTTAAATACTTTAAAAATTATAAATCAGTTTCTACGAAGATTATTTTGAGTGTCTTCTGCTTGGTTTGAAAACCTAACTCGATTTAATTCATTGGTGTTCAATATTTCAAGAACCGAGCTATCGTAGCTCAACGATGATCCCACTAATCGATCATGTCAGTGTGGATGGACCCTGGCATGAAAGAAACATTCTAGCACAACATATGGTCCAAAGCACATTTAAGGCCATTGCTATTTTGACAAATACGCTAAGTTTTGGTAATGACAAAAGCAATATCAAGTTATTTTCAGTCTGGCTTTCATTCTCATGTATTTGCAAGTTTGCAGCTGCTGTATAAGTCAAGTCGTGTATTGTTCTATTAGAAACCCAAGCTATCGACATCATCAGAAGATCATCACTTGAATTTGTTTTTAACAGGACTACTTTATCGAAAAAGCGGTTAGAGTCATACCGTTCAACTCCAACTGCACCAACCTGCCAGATATTAGCAGATCAAGATGGATACAAAAAATCAAGCTGTTCATTGCTATCAAATAAACTATCATGCACAATATCCTACTAACTCTCGATTTACTGAAATGTTTCCTAAAATGTCAAGATTCAATAAAATTTTAGAAGCTAAAAGTGCTAAAGATGTAAAAAGCAAATAAGCATTAAACGAGCATTTAATTAAGTAAAATATGAAGAGAACTTGACGATGCCATATTTTTGGGAGATATTATAGATGATCGATGAAAAAAGTTTCCGACCGTTGGAAGACTTTGCATATTAATATGAAGATTCAGAACTTCAAAACAACGAAAAATAAAGGACACAAGATTCAAGTTTTCAAAATCTACAATTTACAAGATCTCAAGCATACTTATTGTTCATATATCCATCCTCAATTTACCAATCAGATCATTTCAAGATGATTCTTTGCTCTACTCTAACTCTAGATGTCCAAGCTACCGGTTCGAAGGTTTATATAATTCTATTTGTAAGAACCAAGGGTTTTACAGACAAGCCAGACATTTTTGTCTTCATAGTGGTGATACTAAGAGTTTTGACTTAGACAGTGTGATAAGTCCTAGTCGAAGTATATTTTTACAATGATTGTATAAATCATCATCTTTTAGTGTTATCTTTCCTGACTGGAAGAAAGGGTGACGTGGGAATTTTTAATCTCCGAATACTTATAACATCTCTGTGTTATTTAATTTTCACTGTATGTACTTATTATCTGCTTTGATTCACTTCTAATCATTATGTTAATTGATTGATTGCATTGAATATATATATATTTCATCACTATTCTACCCGGATCATTTCTGTAATCAATTTAACTTTAGTAATCCAGTAAGTTTAGACATTTAAAAAAAGATTTAACAGATATTAACTGTTAAAGCCAACTCAAGTTTTGAAAAATATTTTGAAAGAGTTTATTCACCTCATCTAGGGACGGATCCAGAAATAAGAGTTGGGGGGCTTGAACTCAATATGATAAGATATATTATTAAAAAAATTACATTATATCGTTCAACGAAATTATGCTCTACGAGATTCTTAAAATCATCAATAATAGAATTTACATCAATATGTTTAGCTAAATCTCGTTCAATATAGAGTGTCAAATAATCGTCAAAAATAAAAACAAAAAACAAAAATTCATGATATTGAGTATTTAAAACTTGAAAATTCATCATACATATTTAAAAATTGTCATTCACATCATGCAATTCTTAAATAAGTACTGGATGGGTTCGAGTATCCTATTGTTCCTCGCAAATGTCAACCCAAAAAGAAAAACGAAACACAGTTTGTACATGGTAGGCCATGATATTGGAAAATATCAAAAAAATTGAAAAAATGGTTTGATTCCAGTTTTTGGAGAACGATTTTGTTTTGATTCAAGCAGCCGAGTCTACAACACACACTTTCTTACAGTTTGATCTGCATGTAAATGGGTTGGGCTGGGATGGGCTGGGCTGGACTGGACTGGACATTGGTGGGTGGGCAAAATTTTAACTTAAGTAATAAAAAAACAAAGTGGGCTGGACTACAGCCTAGTATAGCCCTTTAATGGATCCGCCCCTGACCTCATCTAAACTATATTTCAATCCCAACAAGTTGTATCAGAGCAGATTTTTCCTGAACTCTGATATTCATATATTATTAGTAACATCATTTAAAAAAATTCATATGTTTGCCAAAGAAGACTATGTTGATTAAAAATATGCATGCAGCCACGTCTAGCCACACAAGATGATGTCATGTGGTATGTCATCACTGACAGCCCGATGAAGATCCTTAAAGCCAACACAATCATAGCCATATCATAAGAATCACCACAACTTGTTAAAAAAAATCTTTCAGAGTAGACATCTGAGGATAAAAAAAAAAGTCAATCTGGACAACATGGCCAAATACATCTTCTACAAAACCCTTAACAAGAACATATTCAACAAGATTAAGTATTGTTCAACCGGCAAAGAGATCTGGGAAAAGTTGACCCAACTTTGCGAAAGAAATGATCAAACAAAGGAGAATGGGCTGACCATGGCAATTTAGAAATTTGACAATGTAAAGATGAAACCCGGAGAGACCTTAAATGAGTTTGATGAACATTTTAATAGTATCATAATTTCATTTGCTTCACTTGGAATAGAACAATCCAATAGTGAACTTGCCTTGAAGTTAATGAGAAAATTGCCAAGAAAATGAGATGTAAAAACGGTGTCAATGAGGGAGTCCAAGGATCTCAACAAACTCGAGCTGCATTATCTATTTTCAGATTTGAAAGCATATGAGATCGAGCTGGGGATTCGAAGAGAAGAGAATCCTTCCACTCCTCAACCCACAAAAGCTCTAGCCGCAATAACTCAAACTCCAACATCCAGTGAAGAATCTTCCAGCAGAAAATCTGCTGCTCAGATCAGCAATAAGGTCACCTTTATTTGTTAAGAAATTTGAAAAATTTATGAGAAATAATCAATCCAAGTTTAATTATTATCTTAAAGAAGATTAAGTTGATGATATTCAAGCTTGTTTTAACATTGTGAATAACGGTCATTTTATTGGAGATTGTAACAGGCCCAAGAAAGGCAATAAGAATCCATACGAGAAGAGACGATCTAAAGATGACAAAAGATTTTTCAAGAAGAAGAAGGATCCAAAATTTGTTTTTCTTAAGAAAGCAAGAGTAAAGGGGATGATTTAGATTTAGAACTTTCTAACATAAAGAGCTCAACCAGCGAGAGTAAGGAAGAACAAGTTCAATGCCTAATGAAAAATGTTAAGCCTGAAGCCACTAAAGTTGAGCTGGAGTTTGTCAAAGATATGGTATTTGATTTCAACTCTAGTGAATTTACACGTTAAAATATTTTCACAGTATTGCATGATGGGGTAGATGAGTTTAACAAATTATCTTAATCATTCGAGTAAGTGAAAGTACAAAAAAAAATCCTAATAAACAAGTCAAGGGACTGCTAGCTGCTCGCATCAAAAGAAACTTGGCAGTTTAAGGGTATAGTTGAACCTGCTAGCAACAGAGAATGACGATCCGCGTAAAGTGTTCCAAGTTACTATTAATGAAAATAAACGACAGAAGGAGTTAGTCAATTCTTCAAACAAATCTTTAGTTTATATTGAGAAAATTCAAGAGATGCAGAAACTAGCTTGGAACAAAAGTGGCTTGGAATTTGGAAACAATGAATGCAATTCTTCTGATGTAGGAAGTTAAACGTGTCTGGATAAGGACAAGTTTAAGATGATAAAATTTGTTCCTTACAGCACGATATATGAACATGATCAGCAGAAGTCCAACCTAGCTGCAATGTATCTTATAAGAGCAAGGCTAAACATAAAGGTCTTAGCTCTATGTTGAACTAGAGAGTTCTAAGTCCAATCAGATATGGATAAAACGAAGACAAGATCAAGCTAGTCACACCACCTTGAATTGGTCTCGCAAGAGGTCAAGTCCAGTCGGACGTTACTATGTGAAGGGGAAACTTAGCCATTACCACAATTGCAAGCCAATTCAAAAGAGATACAAACTGAATAAGGACGAACAAATTAAACAACATCTGGTGATAGAGTGAGAACACAACTTCACAAGGTTATATACAAGCTTGTACTCTTTTGGATACACACACTAGTAAGCTTGTTAGACTAATTCAAGTATATTCCCGAAATTGTTAATTTGATCATGACCCAACTAGACGTGGGTATCAAATTTTATTTGAATGATTGCATGCTTTAAAGAATCAGCTCATCAAGGAATAAATCAGGAATATGGATAGTGGACATTTTAGAAATATTACTAGTGATGTCAAGATGCTCTCTGAAGTCATCAACTACAAAGGACCAATATCACATTTGAAGACAACTCTAAGGGTAATGGTAAGATTATTCACGACAAATGATTAATAAATATGTATTGTTAGTTGAAAATATATACTAAAATCTGATTAGTATTAGCAAACTACGTGATAATAGATATTTTGTTGAGTTCCACACGCACACATGCACTGTCAAAACTATAAATGTAGTTATCATGCTAACCGGACTAAGAGAACAAAAACTTATAAATTGAGTCAATGATAAATATCTTGGCTCTCCAACGTGCTTTGTTCCTTTTCATGGTAATAAGAACTGATTGGGGGCATAAACGACTTAATCACTTAAATTTTAAGTATATTTTTAGTATGAGTAGGAGAGAGTTGGTTTCTGGTTTGTTTAAAATTGATTTTACAAAAATATAAGATCTGCACCGCATGCCAACTTAGTAAACAAGTTAGATCTAATTTTAAAAACAAATAGTACAATTTTCAACCAAATTCTTGGGTAAGTTGCACATGGACCTCTTTGGTCCTACACTAGTTAAAATTTTAGGGGGAATAAGATACAGCCTGATAATTATTGATGATTACTCTAGGTGTAACATCCCGTAATAAAATAACTAATACTACTTTAAAATATGAATTTGCGTAAAATAAATTTTTTTATTATTTAAATAGTAAATCCAAACCTTCTGAATTTAAATAAAATGATCGACTAAATTTTTGAAAATAATCCAAGTACAAATATTTTAATGGCATAAAAAAAATATCATTCATCACTACTCTAAAAGCGTTATCCAAAACGAGCATTTGAAATACTTGTTTGCCAATAAAATTTTGAATAAATAAAAATCAGAGTAAGAAGTTTATAGTGCATAAAATCATTTCATAACAATACCGGTCCTCGGGTTTGCACTGCACGTAGTCCGAGCAAACCCGAGGACCACTATTGTAATGAAAGGCACACAATCCGAGCAAGATCACAAGTCAGCACCTCCTGTCTTCTCAAAAGCATCAACATCTGCATCGATCAAGTCTAGTCAACTTAATGACTCAACATGCATAAACCATGAATAGCAAATAGTACTTAATAAAATCACATGCATTTGAAAGTAGCGTGTACGAAATAACAGCTGAACATACATAAACATATACGTGCCATAACTGCAAAAATATTTTCATAAAAGTGCTTCCATCATAACATACATAATCATATTTAATTTTGCGTAGAAATATGTTCAAAGCATGTGGCCCGTAACATAAATCTCCTGATCAGACTAAACCATAGTACTGGGCTGGCAGGGATCACCACAGCCTTTCGACAGGATATCCACTCCCACATACATAAATTCTCGGTCATACTTTACCGGGTGGAGAGGTCCCCGGTCATGCTTTACCACTTTCCAATGCCATAATCATACATCCCTAGTCGTCATACTTTACCGGGTGGCCACAAAACAAATCACATACATCCAAAATAAAATATTTTTTCACGTCGATCATACTTAAAAACATCAAGGGCTTTGTTGGAATGATCTGTACATGCTTCCCCAACCATAGCAGCAAAGATCCAGGATATCCCAACGAAGCCTGCAACCAAAACTTGAGAAAACGTGAAGAACATGCACAAATTTTCACAGCTTGAGCGGTTTTACGATAAAAATCATATCTCACTCATTTCTTATCAGAAAATACTATATAATCGAAGATCAAACAGAGTACTAAAAATCATATGTTGAAAACATTTCCAGAAAACTAACCTATAAGTCACAGAATTCGAAATAACAGAGGGTGATGGGTTTTGTGACATAGAAATTTCATAGCTTGTGGTTTTACGAAAAAATTATATCCCCCTCGGTTCTTATCAGAAAATTACGAATTTACTATAGAATCAAATATAACACAGAGTACTACAAATCATATGTTGAAAATCCAGAAAACCAACCTATAAGTCACAGAATTCAAATAACAGAGGGTGACGGGTTTTGTGACACAGAAATTTCACAGCTTGTGCGGTTTTACGACAAAAATCATATCTCCCTCGTTTCTTATCAGAAAATTTCAAATTTGCTATCAAATCGAAGGTGTTACAAAGAAATAAAAATCATATGTTGAAGACATTTCCAGAAAAACAACTTATAAGTCGCAGATTTGAAATAACCAGAGGGTGACGGGTTTTGTGACACAGAAATTTCACAGCTTGTGCGGTTTTACGGTAAAATCGTATCGCCCTCGTTTCTTATCAGAAAATTACGAATTTTCTATCAAATCAAAGCTATTACAGAATACTACAAATCATATGTTGAAGATGTTTCCAGAAAATGGACCTATAAGCTGCAGGAATCGAAATGACAACAAATGGCGGGTCTTGTGACTCAAAATTTTCAGAAATTGTTTAAATCATAACTCATCAAACTTTGCACATAACAAACAAATTTTCATGCACAATATACATCAAAATATATAATATGATGAGATCGATGCGTAAAAGAAAATTTTATACATTCCTTTGCGTATAAACGCTCGAATAAACGAATACCGACGCAAGGGTACATGGATGATGAACGGAGGATGATTCCTTGACGTTTTTCTTGATAAAAACTCACCAAAATCTCCAGAATATTGCTAGGATAAGTGCTCAAGAGGCTGCTGTCAAGAGAGGAAAAACCCTAGCTTTTTCCTCCAAAAGTAACGTGTATGTGTGTGTGCATTGTTATGTGTGTGTTTAGGTGTACTTGTGTATGATTTGTACAAGTAATTAGGGTTAGGAAAAGTCTAATAAAATAAATTAATAAGCTAATCTCATACTAAATTAATTATTTAGACCCACTCAAAAATTTAATAAAATATTCAAGTACCAAATTTTTAGATTAAAATCTCCAAATTCCGAAAATAGTTAAAAGGAGTATTTAAAAATCCTTTTTTAACTTAAATACTAATTAAATACATTAATTAAGGCATAAAATTCATTTTAAAATATTTTACACCCAATTTAAGGATTAAATCTCCAAATTTTCAAAATTTAAATTTAAAGCGCTTAAAATCTTATAAATTGTCTTATAATTTAAATTGAATTTTAAAATGCTAAAATTCATACATCAGTTAAAATAAATAATTTCTTGGATTAAATAAAAATATAACATTTTATTAAATCATTTACATTGTCTCTGGTCTCTTTTCCTCGATCCCGCATCGCATATTCTCCTGAAAAGTTGAAACTCGAGAAAATATTTTAATTTGCATAAAAATAAACGTATAAACATTTAGCATCAATTAAAACATGTAACATACACCATTTAACTCATTTTAAATTAATTAAACAAGTTAACAAATTAAATCATGCATGGGATTTACGTGTATTGATTTTTGTGTACAAGTTAACAAGATCACTTTAAAGGATGTTCCCAATCTCCAACTGCCCAAACCAATAAATTTCTCTGTCATTGAAACATACAAAAAGAAGAATATGCCAACTGGACACGAGATGTTGAAAATCGAAAAGGGTGTGACAGGATCTGTGCTGGGCACCTGGGAGGGTGCTTCAAATAATATTCTCAAAAAGATGCAATAGCTCGTGTTCTAAGAATGTGAACACCGATGAATTAAATCGAGTTTGGTTTTAAATCAAGCGGAAAACACTCGAAATAATCCTTCATTAAGAAAGCTTATCAGTTTAAAGCTTTTAGCTTGTGTAAACTGAATAACTGAAATAAGGGGGATCTGTTCGAGCTTGTATCAGTTCAGTTATGATGAGAACTGAACTGATCAAATCAGTTTTAAAACAATAGTTAAACAGTTAGGAACACAAGATATGTTTATAGATGTTCGAACACTTCAACTGCTCCTATGTCACCCCTTCTATCACCTCGGGTAGGTTCCACTAGAAGAATTTTATTTATTCAACACCTTATATAAATCCACTTAGCTTAGGGCTTACGCTACTATCTAACTGAACTCCTAGCCTGGACTGAAGGCAATACCTTCCAGCCAACACTTGTTTAACGTATATGTGTTAAAGACTACAGACACAAATTTAATGTCTTTGCGCAAGACTCACTCAACTATTCAATAGGCTCGATTCTCTGTATATGTGAGTGATGGTGTGTGTGAGAACTGACCTATGAATACAACACGAAAGTGTTCTCACACACTGAGTAAATTTTGCTTCTAATCTAAGCAGATAACACGTTGAAGTTTTCCTTCAAATCTGAGCTGGTTGCTTCTTGTAACCAGATATGCATTATGCATGACCTATCTTCCTCTCCTTTATGTACTTCACACACACTTGTTGATGGTCTTGGTATTATATTTATAGAGGCAATGTCACCGTACATCAAGTCTCATCAAATGTGTTCGTTGCAGTTTGAATTCGTTTCTCGAAATTTGTGTCTTGTCCTTTCTAACTGCTATTCTGGAACTTCCCGTTTTTAAGCTCTGTTGCAACGTTCATTATTGTTCTTTGATTGGATAATTGCTTTTATACACTTGTGCACAGCTGGATTCCACTTTGGTAAGCTTGTCGTGTTCTGCAAGCTAATCGGCTCCTAACTGATACTCTGAACTGTTCTTGAACTGGTGTAGTGAAATCAGTTGGCTCGTCAGCTGAAATGATTTTACTGATTCAGTTGAACTGGTCAGCTGGGCTCTTCATCGGTTGAACTCTTCATTAACTGTCCGGGTTTCTGAAGGTCTTATGCTGAATCACCTATCAACTTAACATTCAGTTGAACTGTTCTTTGATATATCAGTTGGGCTGGTTTAGTTTGGTTTATTAGTTGGCACTTTAAGTTTGCATCTCGATAACTTAAGTTTTGGATCGGTAACTGATCAATACGAAGCCTGATCAGTTTCAACTTTCTGCGCACTTAGGTAAATTCATTTGAAACAAAACAACAATGATGGATTGGTTCGGGCACCTGTGAGGGTGCTTTAAACACAATATTCTCAATGAGCTGCAATAGCTCGTGTTCTAAGAATGTAAACACCGATGAGTTAGATCGAGTTTGGTTTCAAACCAAGCGGAAATTACTCGAAGTATTCATTTTTAAGAAAAACTGAAAGAATTTAAAATCTAATGACTTGTGTAACTGATCGACTGAAATACAGGGAATCAGTTCTAGCTTCTATCAGTTTTGCTATGAACAGAACTAAACTTATATCAGTTGAACTAATCAAGTCAGTTTAAAACACAGTTAAGCAGTTAATACACAATATATGTTTATGGATGTTCGGAGACTTTAACTGCTCCTACGTCACCCCTTCTACCACCTCAGGTAGGATCCCCACTAGAAGACTTTGATTTATACAATAGCTTGTACAAACCCACCCAGCTTAGGACTTACCCACTGCCTAACTGAACTCCTAGTCTAAACTGAAGACAGAACCTTCCAGTCAACACTTGTTTAACGTCTGTGTGTCAAAGACCACATACACAATTTTTACATCTTTGTGAAATACGATATTTTGAGTGGGGGTGTGTCTGTATGAGAATTGATCTATAAAAAAAATTCAAAATGTGTTCTCACACACTGAGTGAAATAAGCTTCTACACTAAGCTGATATAACTTGAAGTGTTCCCTCGATTGGGCTGATTGCTTCTTTGTAAGCTGATATGCAATAAGCGTGCCCTTCCTTTTCTCTCTTGTTTTTCCACCTCTTATTCATATATCTTTGTTGATGGTCTTGATCTGAACCGATTGATGATCCATCCCCTTCATCTCATCCTCCCACTACAAAAAACCCAACCAAAGAACTTCTAGAGATGCCGCTAATCTCTGTTGATGAAATTGTTAAGTCATTGTCACAATTTGACTTCGATCTGTTGAAAATAGACCTTTGCTCTCCCATGGATATTGATACTAAAATGATCAAGAAATAAGGTGTCCAAATTGAAGTTGTGTTAATGATAAACTCATCTCCCACTACTCTAGCCTGTGAATCAATGTCACTGGAGAAGATTATTTATCCAAAAAATCTAACCAAGAAGGAAATAGTGATTCACACCACCTTACTTCCTCCTGATTTTCAATATGATGATACACATGATCAAACTAAAACCATGTAATTATGATCGAGCCACAATCTCAACAAGAACAAGCCACCAAGGCTCCAATTTCACCTTTCACAAACCCAGCCGTTGAAACAACACAAGAAATGCTTAAAGATATTCCTTCTGCTAGCAGCATAAAATTGTCATTCATGCAACCTCTAAACTTCAAAACAACCAGCCAAATTCTTTCAGTATTTTCAAGTCTGACCTTTCAATATCCCATGGCAACCAAATATCTGAGCCCGATGAAGAAAATGATTTATAGCCCATGCCACAACAGTTATTGAATCAATTGCAAGATGTTTGTAAGTCCATCAACGACTTGGATGTCAAGCAATTTTCTCATACAGTGTCTTTCGACAATTTCGAATCACAAGTTCTCAAGGACATCTTCATTGGGAAACACTGACACAATTGCACTTCCAACCAATTCAAGATGAAGAGTCAAAACATTAACATGAATGTTGAACTATCAGTATAAATAAAACAAGTTAAAAATCACATAGATGCATGACTTGATCACATTTAGACTACCCTTGATAGCCAGCTGCAAGAAATTCTTGAGTTTATGTGCGTGGTGATGAAAAAAATGGGGAAACTGATTATAAGAAGCTAGAGGAACAAATGATAAGGGAAAGAAAAAGATAAATATGAAGAGGCCAAGAAAGCCGAAGATAAGAGAAGGCAAGATAATGAATCCATAAAAAAGACAAATGGTGGTGGTGGTGGCAGTGGCAGTGGCAGATCAAGCTTTCGCAGATAATTTTGTTTTTGTTTTTATAGGTATAATAGGTTTTTAATTCCTTGCAGTTGTAACAATGTCATTTTATGTACTCAATGAAATATATTTTCTATAATTGTCTCTGATACATAACAGTGTTTCAATGTAACAATTATGCTTAGTTTTGTAGCTAGGTTTTTTCATCACCATAAAAGGAAAAATTGTTAGTTTGACAAATACCCTAAGTTTCTGTAATAAAAAAAGGATCAAGCTACTTCAGATACAATTATCATTCTTATGTATTTACATGTTTCTATTCGCTGAACAAGTTAAGCCGCTTCTCGTTCTATCATAAGCTCAAACTGCATACATCATCAGAAGATCATCACTTGAATATGTTTCTAACCAGACGGCTTTATCGAAAAATGTTCAGAGTCAGACCGTTCAACTCTAACTGCACTCAAACCGTTTAGACATTAGTATATGGATATGGATACAACAACTCAAGTTGTTCAATGCTATAAGATCAAGTGTCGTGCACAATATCCTGTCAAATACCGATTGACATATATGTTTTTTGAAATTTCAAGAGTCAATCAACTTTTCAAAAGCTAAAAGTACCAAATCTATAAAAAGTAAAGAAGAATTTAATGAACATTTAATGCAGTATATCGTGAAGAGAAGTTGATAATGCAATTCTATTTGGAAATAGTACAGAAGATTGTTGAAAATTTTTTCCAACCGTTGTAAGACTTTGAGAATAAATAAGCAGATTCAGAATATCAAAACCACGAAAAGTAACGAACACAAGATTCAAGCTTTCACAATTTGCAATATACAAGATCTCGAGCACAATTATTATTCATATATTCATCCGCTCAATAGCAGACGCTGAATTTACAAATGAGATCATTTCAAAATCAATATGTGATCTAGTCTAACTCTAGCTGTCCAAGATATCAACTAGAAGATTTTCGTAATTCCATTTTTCTGAACAAAGGGTTCTACAGACAAGCCATAAAATTGTGTCTTCGTTGTAGTGATACTAAGAATTTCGACTTAAGTAGTTTGATAAGTCCTAGTCAAAGTGGATTTATACAAGGATTGTTCAAGTCAAAGTTTTTTAGTGACATCTTTCCTAATTGAAAGAGAAGTAACATAGGATATCCGAAGATCAATAACATCTCTATGTTCTATAATTTTCACTGCATTTATTTATTATTTGCTTTGATTCACTTCTAACCGTTTTGTTAATTGATTAATTGTATTGAATATATATTATATCACTAGTCTAGCTTGATTGTTCTCCCAATCAAAGTCATTTAAGTGGTGAGATAAGTTTAGCCCTTCAAGAAATGACTTTACGACTAATAACTATTAAAGCCAGCTCAAGTTTTGTAAGTTTTTTTTAAAAATATTTTACTTACCCCATCTAAACTATATTTCGATCTCAACTGCCATGCACCTCTGCTTATTAATTTTTGTCACAAAATTTACTACTTACTTACCATGAGAGCATTTCCGCGAGATAGATCTTTGTAAACATACTTAATGTGATATGATGACTTGATTTTAACCATTTTCATGTCCTTAATTCACAAATATATATTATATCACTAGTCTAGCTTTATTGTTTTTGCACTCAAATTCATTTAAGTGGTCGAGTTAAGTCCAATCGTTCAAGAAATGACTTTTAATTGCTAACAACTATTAAAGGCAGCTCAAGTTTTGTAAAATATTTTAAATTATTTTACTTACTCCTTCTAAACTCTATTTCGATCCTAAAAGCTATGCACCTCTGCTTTTTAATATTTGTCACAAAATACACTACTTATGTGCCTAGTGGGTGTCGTATGATTTAAAACCATTCATAGAGTGTTTATTTTAGTTTACATTTGCGTTCTTAACGCTGATTTCAACTATCCAGTTTTTATGCAGTAATAACTCTTCTTATATTTCCCTACGAACGATCTACTAGAATAAAGCCTTCTTCGATTCTCCAAATTATGTCCATGGTCAGAAACTGTCCATCGTCAATATCACACTATAAATTTTGACAAACTTTGAGCATTGAGAACGAGCCGGAATTGTGCGATTTCGACTGCAGTGCGCCAACAGTCTTTTCCAAGATGCGGTGGGGAAAGAGAAAATCACAGTTCTTGAGTAGATTGTGTTGATTAAATTGTGTTATATATATATGTATATATTTAAATATATATGTATATATTTACTTTTGGTAACATGTTTTTTAATGAATACACTCTCTCAATCCTATCGCGATTCTTCTTAAATCATGATTTTACTTGAATCAGGATTCTATATTTTTTAGTATTTAAAATTTTCATGTTGTATTTTTCATTCTTGGAAATATCAGGTATAATTAAATACTTATCAGCTCTTAATAATATATGATATAGTATAATTAAATAATCATTATTTAATCACTTAATCAATTAATAAATTAATTTTTGAATTCTCTAGAATATTGCATGGAAATCTTACATACTATTCACTACTATTCAATTATTACTTAATTAACATATTCCAAATTCACTAAATAATTAAATAATCATGAACTCATTATAATCCCGATTGACGATCGGACAGTGTCGATGTGATAAGAGTACAAATCTCGTTCATATAATGAAAAACAAAAATTTTGAAGGGAATTTTTCTATTGATTCATTTTGGCAACTGCATATTTTGTTAACTTCTTCACTGAATTAGACAGTTGCACTATCCTAACTTAATTAACAGTTAGGTTAATTAATAGTTAGGATAACTTCCCCAACTTCCAATAATAAATCTATTTATAAACTCTTTTATAAGCAATGTGTTTGATTTTCATCAAACTACAGTTGCCAAATTCAACTCTTGAATTTTTTACTATCTCAACAGGAACACAAAATCCGATATTTGTATGATCCTAAATGGTTCAGGTATACATCTAGCCAATCTTCGCAACTTCAAGTGATTAAGGAAAATATTTGTCTTTATTCAGGTTTACCCTAATTAGCCTCATTCTTTTCATCAACTCCTTAATCAAGAACGTCATAACTCAAGTCCAGTTGCACTAATTGGGTCATAGTAAGAAAGCATAGAAGCACCACCCCATGATTCCCTGGGTATCACTGATTGATATCACTGATAGTGTCTGCAAGAAACAGTAAGTTATGATAAGGGTACAATGTGGTCCCTTCAATTCATATATCCTACTCAAATCTACAACAATTGGTACATCGAGAGTTGCAAATAAATTCGATAACAATTTGATGTATCTTTGAATAAGAATAGTGACACGTATATGCAACTAGGAAAACACATTTCCTTAAAGCGTGTGTCTTGCTCTAGCCAAAGATTCCTTGCACTATTCATTTTTCAGATCGCATATGATATCTTCACCCATACACTTCCTAATAAATTTCATGATCCACATTGAAAGACACAACTCATTGTATTTCATTATATATTCAAAGACTTTATCTATCTAGTTTACATAAGTATACAAATAAAGTATATGTCATAATAAGATAAAACCATAAAATATCATTAAAATAAATATTGTTTTATATTAGAGCCAATAAAGCTCAAGCCACAAGTTATCTTGTTGGCCACCTACTAAACTTCATCCGATGTTTTACATTTAAATTAGTAGTGAAAATTGTAATTTCGACTAAAAAATATTTGTGTTTTTGTGATTTTGATCATGCATATTGTCAAATTTCAGCCTTAATTAGCTATCTTTCTTTGTTTCTTTTTCAAATTTAGTCATTTTTCCAACGTAGCATTGATGTGACATCGATTCAATATTGATTCATTGACATGATGCTGATGTGTGCAGTTTCATATCGACTATCCCAATTTAAAAGAGTTAAAATTTAAAAAATCATACTGAAATTTTTGACATCGTGAAAGACCAAAATTACGAAAAAAATTTGATCTAAATTGCAATTTTCATAAATTAGTGTATATTTTAATATATATATATATATATATATATATATATATATATATACACATATAATTGATGTGAGTAACATCAATATATCAAATTTTTTTGCTCCGTTTTTGTCCATGACCTTTAGCATATACTAGCCAAAAAAAATCAAATTCTAATTTTGAAAGTAATATTTGACAGTGGACATGAATGCTAATCTTTCAAGATTAGCATTATGTTTGATGGCCTATGCTTTTTGAAAACTTATATCTCACTCATTACAAAAAATACAATCGTTTGATGGAGAAAATTTTTAATTTCTTATATAATTATTTTAAGAAAAAATTTGGGGATATTAGTAAAATCGGTCTGTAAATTGATCTATGTTAGGTTTTGATCCTCAAATTTGTCAATATTTGATTTTAATTCATTTTTTTTCAACTTTTAATCTGCTACTGTCAGAGTGTTCATTACATCAGATATTGTTGACTTGCATAATAAGAGTTGCAAAAAAGGAAAAAAAAAAAAAACTTAAATCATAGAATGATTTTTGAAAATTTTCCAAATAAATCTTAATATTATGTTTCTAATAAAAGCTAAATTTCTTAACGTGCTTCTAGTTAATAATGCCTTAATGCAAACAAAATGAAGCAATCTCCACCGGTTATTTTCTATTTTAATGATGAGTTGTGCCTCGACGTGAGAAGACTCAATCATCATTGACACCAAACCATTGGGCAATATATATGCATGCATGCACCAATCCATGAACAAAGTCTTGCCTACTAAAGTTCCAAGATCTTTTAAGGTTTTCACCAACATGGAAAAGCAAACTTAGATCATCATGTTTATTTTATGTTCTTATTTAATATAATCAAGTAGTTAATTGGCCTACTTTAGCTTCTTTTATTCAATAATTTCTTTGACCACAAAAGAGTGTTGCATGATTGAATCTTTTTTGAATCATCTGAATATTCATTCTCATTTTTCTAGTAAAAAGGGTCTCATTAATTATATGCCGCCTCTACCACTCAAAGAACTCCATTTACACTGTACATTATGTTTTTTTCACCCTTACTTTCGTAAAAATAATTTTCCTAATTTATCAGATGAATATTGCTGCGGCGGAGTTACCTTTTTGCTTCTGAACCTCATATAATCTCTAAATTTTAACTTCTTGCACTTTATCTAGTTAGATATATTCGAACTCGTATAAACGAGATGAATTATACTAGGCTATCCTTATAGTTTCGAAGATCTCGGCGTCGCCTACATGTCTTTTTTTTTTTCTTTCGTTTAATTATACCTGCCTAGAGACAATTTAATTTAACTAGGAATCTAATTAATAAATAATAAGGGACATATTGATGCATATTTCTTGGTCGAGAAAAGGGAGGTTTGCTTTTGCATGCACTATTATGTTCAATAAACTTTTGACAAATTATCCTTATTGGTTAATAGAATCCACCAATCGAGTTTAACTTTAATGTTTAATGCACTAAAATGGACCCCTCCAAATTATAATGGCGTTCATGTTTTGACCAAGATTAACGCATTGCTACAAACGTGAGACTAATAATAAATTAATTAAGGTTGAGTTTGGATTGATTAATTTAATTTAGAGGGAGAGATTTGATTTGGGGAATGATTTGAGAGATAAATTTAAAATGACATTCATATTGAGTTCAAACAAATCATGTCAATCAATTATATATAAATTGATGAAGATGTAACATACACTTAATTCTTCATATATTTATTTAAATATAATTATATTTAAATATAATAAAATTTGATACTTAAAACATAAATATATCAAAAAAATAATAAATTATATAAAGTTAGAAAGTTAAATATAATAAAAATATATTTTCTAAAATTCAAATTGAAACGTCCCTTAATTTTAACTTTAAAAATTTAAATAAATACCAGGACTTGCTCTCACGTGAACCACAACTGCACAGTTGCGGCTTTCCATGCTCAGCCTCTTAGCTGCCACTCCAAGCCATGAATAACCACCATAAAGAGACTCATCCTAGGACCCTTAGACGTGCACCAGACCCTAGCCCCAGGCCCCAGCTGACCCATACACCAAACCGCGCCATAAAAACATCACTGCGACTCAAAACCAAACCTCACACGTGGATGACTTCCCACGACTTCTTGGTGTTCCAGATTCGGTTCCAGTCCTTACCAGACCCTCTGCACCATCTAGACACACTCCATAATATAACCATACACCGCAGCAATAAGCCAGAGGGATCCATCGAAGGTTCGAATCAAGAAAGCCAAGAAACTCAAGAACAACAACAGTTTCATGCACAAGAATTTTCATAAAACGTTTCACAATTTGTTTTGATCTTAATTTTGCATATAACCACTAATTTTAGGCAAAATTTGACAATCACAATAATATGGAATGAATGGTGCATAAAGAAAGGTTTAAAAACATGTCTTTGTGTTTAAAACACTCGTAATAAGAATACAATGGAGTCGGGTGATCATTGTTGGAAGGAAGAACGAGGAAGAAAATCGAAGAACGATGAAGAAAAAAATTTGAAATCTTCCCTTGAAAAGCCAAGGAGTGTTCGACCGTAACTTTCCTCTTCAATTTACTTTACGTGAATTTGTGTGTGTGTAGGTGTGTGCATGTTTAGGGTTTAGAGCTTATTTATTTTAAAAAAACAAAAGGCTTCTTAATCACTTAATTAATGGGCTTAATTTACCCTAATTTTTAAATAAAAAATTAGGTCTATTAAGATTAATAAAATCATTAGGCCTCAAATTTAAAAGATTTAAAAATACTTCTTTCCAAAAATCATTTATAAAATATATAATTTCCTTGCTCCCACTAATAAATTTAAATTTGACCTTAAAAACGCAAAAATTTTAAACTATTTAGGATAAATATTTTCTTAACTAAAAATAAAAATTTAACTTTTAAATAATTAACACCTTAATCGCCTCCAGTCCTCTGTTCCCGGCCAACACCGATATTCATCTGAAAATCTTTAAATTATAAAATCGAGCAAAATTACACAATTAATCATTAGTCACTCAAAATATATCTTTCATGCATCCAAAATCATTTAATTAAAATATTTTAGCAATTTAATAATTTTCATGCATGCGGTGTACATGGACTTATTTTCGGGCATTACACAAATATCCTATCAAACAAGACTGTAATATTTTAGGTATTTAACACGAATCTATTGTTAGGTTCGGAAGATTGGTTTAGGATTATTAGGATCGAGAGATTGGTTTGGAAAGATGGTGAATAAACAATCTCAACAAATTCTCAAATTGATTCGGTTGGGTTAGCAACACTGAATTGAAATTCTTATCGGTTAGACTTCAATAAACTGGCAGTTGGATACTGCACATAAATAGGCTAACTGAAACGACTGAATATTAAAAACGGCAAGCCTAAAAAACAGTTAGGCTTGCAAAATTGAATGTAAAGGTAAGTGCACATATAAATGTTTATGGATATTCGAAGATTTGAACTTTTACGTTAGCATTTTTCACTCAGGAAGTATTTCACTAGAAGGTTTTGGTAATTTACAAGCCTTTTACAATAATCCAATTGAGCAAAGCTTATTTTTAGCCTACTGAAACAAGTAGAAAACTCACAACTTAACCAATATGACCAGTAAGACTCGTACTGTAAATTAAAAATATTTTTTTAATGAAAACACCGGCACAAATTGATCCTCGATTATCAGATAAAAAAACTTAAGTTTTGCTTGAAATATGCTTGATCAATTGGACTCTCAAAGACTTGAATTTCATAATAAAGTTCGTAAATCAGAACATGTCATCAAAAACTGAAAGTTCGATCAACTGATCTATTTATAGGCATGGATTGCAATATTCGACTTTCTCAATCTGTTACAATCTTTCTAAAAAACCCCAAAAATTTAAAGCGTTGTGCAACTAATAATACTCCATTATTCGAACTAACTTTCAACCAAATTATCTACTCATTTCAAGTATGCATTTCAACATTCAACATCAATTGACCAAGCATTTTTTACATGTGATATTCAGATTTATAACAACCTTGACAAAATATTTATCCACTGTTCAGCCTTTAGTTCATATTTGAATAGACCATTTAACTAACCATTATACAGACAATTAATGACAAATTTATGACCATAAATTTAATGGTAATTATCATGGCAGAACCTCAAGCTTCCATGCACCCTATAAATGTATTTATCTTGTGCATGATGGCATATTACCAAAGAAGGCTCAAACCCTTGTTAACCTTCCGGACAGCATCAGGCTCGCGACCGCACGGGATTTTGCGCACCCGCACAAACCAAGTTAGATGCCCAAAATTTAATTATATATTTTTCATCGATGTAGCTCATCAATATTCAAGGACTTGTCAGTATTCGAGGAGTTGTGATCATGTCATGCTCATGAGGGACATATAGGCTCAACTTGAAACTATTGAGGTTGAGATATGTAAGATATTTCTGGTTCACTCACAATACTTTGAACACTCTCGCTCAATATTATGACTCATTCAGATCTTCTAAAACACGCATAAGGTTAAATGGTTAATAAATGAGTCTTTGACCATATGTGTTTAAGAAGAATACGGACTGTTATGGAAGAGGGATAATGTGTGAACATGACTATCCAAATCTCATTAGTAATGAATATAATCTGGTTAATCATAATCATAGAATTTGGTGGATTAATTATAACTCTATAGTCCATGTTACATATACCTTGCAAGGATTACAAGACTTAAGAGAGTTATTAGGAAGTGAATCATGCATTATCTATTTAGTAAACTAGATGCTCTCATGTATGGAGGTTGTTGGGACTTGCAAAATAGTTTTCCATTGAGGTTTTTTCTTTTTGTTGAAAAATACTTTCAGTTTCAAATTTAACTTGAAATTTGATTCCATACTAATATCAAATGTATATTCCTTAACTTTTCTTTTTTATCATTGAGTTTATTGTATGCATATGATATCTTAGAAAATGATACTTTTTCTAATATCTTTTTCACATTAATTTACAAAATTATATTCACAATTTTGCATTGCATGTTTAAGAAAATATTGGTATTGAGATGTAAGGTCCAAAATTAAGACGATGTAATCCAACAGCATGCAAATCTAGGAAATATGAAAAATAGCTAATTAAATTATTTTAATAGTTTAATTGATTATGTGACATGTTTACATGATGTTTTAGTAGTTTTATACTTACATGCATTAAAAATGTATTTTTAAAGATTATTCGAGTTGCGATCGAGGAACGGAGACCGAGGGCTGAAGAAAGTAAAATGTTTTTTATTATTAAATAATTGTTTTTAATTATTTAACATATGAGTGATGTTTTTCATATTTTAAAAATAAGGGGTTTTGAGGTGATTTTATATGCCGAGACGTAAATTTTATCAGTGTTGGTATTTCAACAAAAATACGAATGTTTGGCAATCCGGCTAATAAATTCACAAACTTTATTAAACAAAATTATTTTTAATATTTCAATTAAACACTAATGGGCCTAAATTACCTACTTAATGGGCCTAAGCCTTATTAGTGGTCTAGTTAAATATTTATAAGCTAAAACCCTACCCTAAACCCCACAAAACTCACGCCACTTTTCAGAACCCTCCACCAGCATATACACGACACACACACATCTTAGTTTGAAGAGAAAAAGTCAAAGCTTTCAAGGGAACAAAAGCATAGGACATCCTCGTCGTCGTTCTTCGTCGTCAACGTAAAATCGTGCGTTTAAACGCAAAGGCATGTCATACATCTCTTTTTTCTCATCGATCACATCCTACTACTGTTTTGATTAAATTTTGCATGAAAAACATGATCCTTTTGAATTATTTTCGTTTTACTACATGTTATGCCAATAACTTGTGTTGTTATGTCCAAAACGTAATTTATACCGTGCACGAAGAGGACTGCCATGGGATAGGGTGTTAAGGGTCAAGTTTACACGAGAGTTAGAGTCCTAGAACATGCACACAAACGCTGCACATCAGAAACGATCAAGCTGAATTCACATTCTGTCATGTGGTCTTGAGGGTTCGAGCTAGGGGTCAGGTCCTTGGGTGCTTAGGGTCCAGGGGGAGGCTGGCTCGGTGTCATCTCATGATGGCTCGAGCTTGGCTCGATGATTAATCGAGATGGCTCGAGGGTGAAGGGTTGGAGGGGTTAAGGTTTTTCTTTGTGAAAAATAATTGAAACATAGCTCACGGGGGTCGATTCATGGTTCACGAGGGCCAAATAATTATTGAAAGTCTAAGTTTTAAAATTTGGAATTTTAATTTAAAGTTTGAAGTTATTCGGGATTAAAACACAATAAAAACGAATAATCACGAATTAATTAAATCGAGATTAGAGTTGTGATCCGGGCTTAGAAGTAGAGATGTTGTTCAACACATGACATGTAGTTGATAAACACTAGTTTGTTATGACTTTCTTTTGAACAAGTTATGTACCTTTGATCATGTTGTAGATATTGAACTTGATCTTGTAAATTGAATAAGATGGAATATAACTTCTTGTAGTATTTTGTACACCTGCTTATGAGATGCTCAACTTAAAAAAAAATTTTGACCTAGTTTAATTAATTGATCCACTTAATCCCAATGATGATTGAAGAAGATGAGTTAGCGTCCGGGTCCCCACACCATCCCTCAAACACGTGCCCTTCAAGCCATACGCGACCCAAACGGCAGCAACATTCAACCTCACATTCGAGCCCCTGTACAGACCATCTAGGACCATGACTAGACTCTCTTAGGTCCCTTGAACACATCCCAAACAGCGGCCCACAGTTGTACCCTGCTAGAACCCAAATTCGAAACCCTAGTCCCATGCAAACCCACACTACAAGAAAATCTTAATTCAACAACACATCAAAGACAACAGTTTTAAAAAACCATTGTCTATTAGCGTGTTTTTTTTGGGCTACGACAACGGTAACCGTTGTCTATTAGCTTGTTTTTTGGGCTACGACAACGGTTTTTAAAAACCGTTGTCTATTAGCTTGTTTTTTGTTGGCCTACGACAACGGTTTTAAAAACTGTTGTCTATTAGTGTGGTTTTTTTGCTACGACAACGGTTTTTAAAAACCGTTGTCTTATAGCTTGTTTCTTTGGGCTACGACAACGGTTTTTGAAAACCGTTGTCTATTAGTTTGTTTTTTTTGGGCTACGACAATGGTTTTTCATAACCGTTGTCTATTAGCGTTTTTTTTTGAGCTACGACAACGGTTTTTAAAAACCATTGTCTTTCAGCTGGTTTTATTAGAGCTACAACAACAGTTTTTTAAAACGTTGTCTTTTCTTAGTGGTTTTATACGCTTAAGGACAACAGGTTTACAAAAACCGTTGTGGTAGAATTTTTTTTAAAAAAAATTTGTAATGTTATATAATTTTATTATCTTTAATTAGGCTATATAAATAACTAGTGCATCAGCACTACTTTTTTTTGTAATTAATTTAAGTTAATATTTTGTTTTTATGTCAAATTTAATTCAGTGAATAAAACACTTGACTGTTAATGATGTTGACTTCAGCCTCCCAACGACTCCAACCGAGATCTTGACCCAAACTGAGATTAGCTATTTTGACGCATGGGAGGAAGCAATTCCGGTGATGCAGAGGGTCGAATCTGTTAGGGATTTAAGGGCCAAGATGCTCGAGAAACTATGCAAGGAGAATCTCCTTGATCTAAATCCGAATCCGGATGTTGGGTGGGTGACGAATCTACTCGAATAGGTTTGATTCGAATATTGCTGGATAAGGAATCGCCATTTTGGAATCCAACTCTGTAAGTATGAAAATGTTGTAATTATTGCGACGGTTTAAGAAACTGTCGCAATTTACTGCGACGATTTTTAATAAAACCGTCGCTATGTAAACAAGCGACGGTTTAAAAAAAATCGTCGCTTGTGTAGCGACAGTTTACAAAAAACCGTCCCTTCTTTGGCGACGGTTTAACGACAACCGTCGCTACTCTAGCGACGTTTTAACATAAACTGTCGCTAATATTGCGACGTTTTATCCACTAATCAAAATAAGCGACGGGGTTCTAAAAACCGTCGCTTTTACAGCAACGGTTTGTAGTCAACCGTCGCTACTGCAACGACAGTTTTTTGGACAACTGTCGCTAATATTAGGCGAAGGGTTTGTACCTGTAGCCATGTGCGACGGTATAACACGACCCGTCGCAGTATACGACGACGAATATACATAAACAGTTTTAGTAAACCGTCGCCGATCTAATCTGCGACGATTTTTATAAATCGTCGCCGATCTGATCGGCGACGGTGTTTGAAGTAGCCGTCGCAAGTAGCGACGGTTTTTTTGTAGCCCGTCGCTCTAACTCTATATATACCGAGGTTCGCAAACATTTTTCGTAAACGATTTTCGCCTATCTCTGCGAATTTCGTTAAACACCGTAGCTATATTAAGCGACGGTTTTTATAAAAATCCGCCGATTAATATAGCGACGGTTTTTGTTATATCGTTGCTTACAATAGCGACGGTTGTTAAAATACTGTCGCTATATGTAGCGACGGTTTTGTAAAACCGTAGCTTATTTTAGCGACGATGTTATAAAACCGTCGCTTAATATCGCGACAGTGTATTTATGACCGTCGCTAACATTAGCGACGGTTCGCTATTTTTTTTTTTTTAGCCACTAGATTAAAACCGTTGCAAAACTATTGTCAATAGTGCTAAATAACAATGGTTTAAAACTGCTGCGAAAGTGTTGTCGTTGGTAGAAAATACAACAGTTTAAACCCATTGCAAAACCGTTGTTGTTGGTATAAAAGACAACGGTTTAAAACCCTTGCAAAACCGTTGTCGTTGCTAAAAATTACAACGGTTTAACACCGTTGTCGTTGATAGAAAAGACAACGGTTCGTTGATCCTAAACATGTGGGAAAACGTCTCATCCCATAACCATACCATGGCAGCCCCTTTGTGCTACGTATGTAAGAGTTTTAAAAGATTAAAACTCTAGTTTTGTTAATGTATAGCCATAAAAACGAAAATATAAGAAGTATATCATTTTTTCATGCAAATATGTATCAAAACATATAATATGGTATGAACGATAATTGATGGAAGGTTAAGACGTGCCTTTGCAAACAAGAAACACGATTTGCAATGTGAGGACGGAGGGAGGACCTTGCTGAATTCCTTCAATATTCACATGATGTGCTTCTCAAAAATCGTGTGATGTGTGAGTTTACATGCTGATGGAGAGTCTTAGGATTTTAAGTGCTTGTGTGCGTGAGTTGTGTAGTAAAATTAGGGTTTTGGGGCCTCAAATTTGATATAAATACTTGTGTAGCAAGGTAGGATTCAATATCTAGGTATAATAGGCTCATTAGGCCCATTAAATAGTAGGTGAAATATTTCGTTAAGGAAAATTTTCAAAAATATTAGCCGAGTTCACAAAAGAGTCCCTATTTTCGTCGAAAATCGATTATCAGTTTAAAATACGACTCGACGTGTAAAACACCTCAAAATACCACATTTTCGAAAATGATCATTAAACTATACCATATATTAAATAATTATTTAATTAAAATATTTTTCTTTTATGGTCTCCGGTCTTCGTTCCTCGATCATATCTCGAATGATCTTTTAAAACACTTTTTTTTTGCATTCCTAGTAGAAAACTACTTTTTACACATGTAAACATGCCTACCATAACTATTTTATGTCAATAAAATAGTTTAATTAGTCATTTTTTATTTTTTCTAGATTTACTTGCAGTTGAATTACGTTTCGTATTTTGGACCTTACACTCAGCTAGGGCTTGCACAAGATGAAAACCCTCCGAAAATCCATCGCTGACTCATCTCGCCTGAAAAATCACGACTCCATAAAAAATAAGTCATTAAAATCCTTAAATTTAAATTTAAATTTAACCAGATAAATCATATTTTGCATTAAAAAATTCATGCGGTCTAGGTGGACTTTTAAATTTTTGGCTGTTAAGTTATAACATTTTTAATCACCAAAAATTTATATGTAAGATCATATAATTTTAAAAATTTTCTGTCGAGTTACGATATTATCCCGACCGAGGTGCGACACGCATAAGGAAATTGAAATAATTGTGGTTAATTAATGGAATAACTCTCATTAATTAGTGATTGGTAATAAGTTCGTTATCGTATGCAAGGGAAAAGTAAGAACGACCTTTTACACAAGTGAGTGAGTGGAATACACATTATGTTTCACCTAATATGGTGGAGTGAAAAGGATTCAACTTCATTATATTGCGATATATATAATTTTGAAATTAAAAAATTTGCACCATTCATATATAAATGGCGGATTTAAATTTATCTAAGTGGTAAAAAGCTGTAATAACCTGGCTGATTCTAATATCAATGAATTTTATTTTCTAGAACAAAAAAGTATTTTAGCTGGATTACTCAGAATTTAATTCAAGAATGCTTCTAATAAAGGACAAAACAGTCGAACAGTGTTTCTCTTACTTGGTAGCTGGTACAACATTTATTTGCTGTTCTCGTGGTATGAATTATCTCATACTATTTTCGGAAACGAAGACAAGAGACTTGTGACATTCACTGCACAAAATTCAGCTGATGTTTGTAAAAAAAAAAAACCAAGTATTGAAGGAAACAATGAAGCCTCAAACATTTAAGACATTCTCGCATTCACTACAAATCAACCCAATTGTTCTACGTATTGAAGCATTGTTTTATCGCTTTATCTGATTATTAAGAATCAAATGCACTGTTTTTTTACTCTTATTATTCGTACTAACACTACAAAATAAAGGCAAAAGACAACGATTAAAAACCATTGTCACAGGTCAAATAAAACCGTTGTTAAAGCCCCTGTAGTTAAAGGGTGCGCTCAAAGACAACGGTGAAAAACCGTTGTCGTAGATCTTGTAAAACCGTTGTTAAAAGCCCTGTGGTTAAATGGTGCACTCAAAGACAACGGTGAAAAATCGTTGTTGTAGACGTCTAAAGACGACGGTGAAAAACCGTTGTCGTAGCATTGAAAAATCGTTGATAAACTAAATTTTGCGACGGTTTTTCTAAAATAAACCGTCGCTATTAGCGACTGTTTTTCATTAGCGACGGTTAATTTTCCGTCGCTAGGTAGCGACGGTATTTAATATGCATTCCGTCGCTAATTAGCGACGATTTTTCATATGATTTCCTTCGCTATATTTTTCCGTAAAATAAAAAAAAATTACTGTTATAATTTAATAATATTTACAATCTTACTAAATTAGAATTGGTCGTTAACAAAAAAAACCTTACAATCTTACTAAATTAATAATATTTACAATCTTACACTTAGAATTGAAAATAGTTTTTTTTTTCTTGAAACAAGAATTGAAAATAGTTGAAGAGAGAAGAATTTGTTGTGGGAAGAAATGACTAAGGATGCGGATATTTATAGGCAATTTGCTATTAACGACGGTTTTTGAATAAACCGTTACTAAAAGCGACAGATATAATAAAACCCATAGCGACGGTTTAGCTAAAGCCGTCGCTTTTAGCGACAAATTTTATAAATAACCGTCGCAAATTTTAAATTAGTGATGGTTGTTTCGTCGCTAAATGAAGTGACGGGTTTTTTTAAATCGTCACAAATTTAACAATGTGACGGATAACACCGTCGTTAATTTAAATTTGCAACGGTTATTTAGAAAATCGTCACTAAACATAGCGACGGTTTAACAAAAAACCGTCGCTACATATTAACCGATTTTTTAAAAAAAATTAGAAACTACGACTACGTTTTTTCAAAAACCGTTGTCGTTAACTAAATAAAACACTAAAAAACGACAACGTTTTAAAAAACCGTTGTCGTAGTTAAAAAAAACCATCCGAAAGACAACGGTTTGTGCAAACCGTTGTCTTTGACCCTTGACAGAATCTTATATAGACAACGGTTTTTGAAAAAACGTTGTTGTAGCCCAAAAAAACCATCCGAAAGACAATGGTTTTTAAAATCGTTGTTGTAGCCTAAAAAAACGTTCATACACAACGGTTGTTAAAACCGTTGTTGTAGCCCAAAAAAAAGCTCTTAGACAACGGTTTTCAAAAACCGTTGTTGTAGCTAAAAAAACGCTTATAGAAAACGGTTTTTAAAAACAATTGTCGTAGACACATCAAAGACATCGGTTTTTAAAAAATCGTTGTCTATGAACAGGTTTTTTAGGCTACGACAACAGTTTTTATTAAAACCATTGTTAAAATAAAAAACACAACGGTTTTAATAAAAATCGTTGTCGTATGAGTGTTGTTGATTTGTATTTTTCTTGTAGTGCATGAGAACTTCCATTGAAAGATTGAACAATTGTAACTTTTAGAAGTTCTTGCTGAACATATTTGAGAAGTTGTGGTAAGTTGCCAGGAGTTTCTCTTTGAGTAGAGTTAGAGCAATTCCAGCCTATTTTAGGCAGCAACTACTTAACATTCTAAGGTGTCATTCTGCACTGTGGTTCACCTATTCGCTAGCAAAGCACTGTCAAATTCCAGCCAAGGAATTTGGGTCACATTCGAGCTACGATCAAGCCACTTGAAACAAACTTAGTTCGGCCATTCTCAGTTAACCTTCTTCACGCTTTTGAATAAATTGTTAGCAGGTTTATGTATTATTTAAAAATTATATGTATATGTTTTAAAACTTGATCAAATTATTGTATGCCTAGTTTGTTTCCACTCGTTTCGTTCTGATTTGTTATCAAATTACTGTATGCTTTGTTATGTTTCCTTTGTCTCTTTTTGTTATGTTCTGGTTTGACATTCATGTTTTGTTAATATCTGAATAATGAAGGAAAAGGCTTCATAGAGAACCTAGATGCGATAAAGGCTTTAGAGAGAACCCAAGATTGGGATAGCCATTAGTCGTTATGATAATAAATATATGCATAGTTTCCTCTGCTCCTACTATTTTTGTTCCAATGTAGTACACTCTTCTCACTTTGAGTAATGGTGCATGAGAAATTTTGTAAATGAAAAAGGTCAAGAGGGCATCCGGATGTGGGAAAGGCCCCTAGAGATAACCTAATATCGAGATAGCCCATGGTAGTTACGATGATAAATATATGCTTCGCTCTTCTAAACCTTTTCATTCAATTTATTCTAGATATGGCCTCCCATACTAGGGCTCAAGACACGCTTCACATGTGTCAGCTTGCTATTGATAACCAAGCTAGGGATATTGCAACACTTAAGCCTCAACTAGTTAAAGAAATACAAGAGAAGCAAGAACTCATTGAGGCCAAGAATCTACTCCGGACTTATGTGTGTGTCTCACGCATCACCTTGACCAATCTGAGAGTCAGCTCGCCCTAGCCTATAGAATTCCATCTCACGTCAACTCGCCCTAGCCTATAGAATTCCATCTCACGTTGTATGACTAGTCACTCTTAACCAAAAATTGATAGAGAGGATTGAGGCCGAGAAGAACCTTGTTGCCGGCTCTTGTCACCAACTTGAAGACCTTGCGAACGAGCAAGAACTCTACATCTCCATACTTCATGGTGCTATGGATAGGCTCCAAGAGCAAAATAAATACTATTACCTCGTTGTGGATAACATGAAAGAAGAAGAGGAGGCGCCATTGAAAGTGATTGAGGAAGATAATGACGATGGCGACATTATAGACTAGGATATACTAGTATTGCACTTGTAATAAGAATATATTATCTAAAGCTTGAAGTGTAGCCTTTTCCTTTTCAAATAAAAGCTTGTTTATTGTCAACCGAGTACCTTGATATTATAATAAAATCTTGAACCTATTAAACATTTTACGAACCTGCGAGTTAAACTATTTTCTTCCCCTTCTTAGGTTTAAGACATGGATGCCAAAGCCATCATATCCTCGAACTCCAAAAACAACTCCGAGCCAAGGATGCAACACACAAGCATTGAAGGAAAGAAACATCAAGCTAGAAAGGGATAACTACCAGCTGAATGAAAACAACATATGCTTGGAAGATGATCTTTATCAAGCCCGCATGAAAGAGAAGAATTTGTGTGATGAGGTTATCATCTTGAAGCTGAAAGACAACATGAAATCACTAAAGGAAAATTGGAAAAATTCGAAGACATGGTTACTAGATTCATGTGCCGGGAAGACAAGTTTAATAAGCCAATTTACCACCTTAAAGTTAAAATAGAGGAAAGTGAACACCAAGAAGTAGAATACCAGCGAAAATCCACGAGCTAAAAGAACTAGTGCCCAAAATGACCATAAAACCCCTTTATAGAATTGCATTGATCGACTTCAAAATGACATGATAAATTTTGAAGATCTTGAAGGGGATAACGAATAAGACCTCGAGAAAACATTGTGGAAGAGGAAGCTATTGCCTATTGGAGATATAAGAGATGGAGAAGTCCTAGATAACTAGAATAGACCTCTAGAATAAACACCTATTGTAATAGGATCATTTGAACCATTTATTTTTTGTATCTGAAACTTGATTGTAAGCCTTTATTCGTGAAATCAATGAAAATTATTCAATAATTCCTTTATTAATTTCAACATTTTACGATTCTTTTATTTCCCTTATAAACGTCATAGAAAACTTTATTCTCATAGGCAATGGTAGGCAGGCCACAAAGAAACAATCGTAACCCGGGCTACGCCAACCTCAACAACAATAATTATGAGGAGTAGAACATGTCTTCACCGCCACCACCGCCTCTTGTTAACCTTTGCCAAGAAGACATGATGGCATAGTGGTTGCAACACTACAAGGGTTTATAAACCAAACACAAATGTAAATCAGCCTCTAACAGAACCCCAACAACATGGCATTAAATACTACGAGTCCCTTCGAAAAATCGAGTCCCGAATTTTGACGGAAACCCTGACTCGGAAGTTGGACATAAATGGCTTAACAACGTGGAAACCCGACTCCATCTGCTAGAGGTGCCATAAAAAATTAAAGCACAGGTAGTAACACCATTTCTAGAAGGTAGAGCATGCAACCTTTGGGGAACAATGTCACCAACCATGGCTGATGCTGGACAAATCACATGGCAATTGTTCCGAAGAGAATTTTTGAAGAAATATTATCCGACATAATTTCATTTGAAAAAATTTAGGTGATTTCAAAAGTTTTACTAAAACTCCTGACATTTCAATGATGAAATATACCTCAAAGTTCAACGATCTCCGAACCTATGTTCCAACTATTATGGACAGATGAAACCCTGAAGATGCACAGTTTTAAAAAAGGCTTGACCAGTTGAATCTAGTCAGCCTTAGCAGTATATAAACCTACCATTTTTGCGGACTTAATGGGAGCATCCATTTTAATGTCTGAAATCCGTTGACGTAAACCACATGCTTAAATATTAAATATACTAAAAAATTAAATGAATGATATAAATAAATAATTTATACAATTTGGAAGTAATTATATATTATGTTCGAAATTTTGTTACTTTATTGAAATTTCTGATTTTCAGGTGAATATCTGATTCTTGAACAAGGGAAGGAGATCGGAGACGATTGCGATAAAATATTTTTTTAAAAAATTATTTTTCTTATTATTAGGAAGCTCAAAAAAATTTATTTAGAGGTAAAACATTCTAAATTGTATAATTTTAGTATTTATTTGCAAGCGATAGTTATTTCACTCTACAAAACGAATTTCGATAAAGTATGAGACTTTTTGGAAATTTGCACCATAAATTCAAAAATTTTGATATTTTAAAATTAAATGCATATTTTATTAGGTTTAATGGGACTAAATAACTAGAATTGAGATGAGTAAATTAAGGCATATTTTTACTAAGCTTAAAAGGAGCCAAAACCTTAAGCCTGGAAGTGGATTTTCAAAAAAAAAAAAAGAGAAACTGAAGGATCGTTTGTTGGGCACCTAGAGGTGCTTCAAATAAAATATTCTCCAAGAGCTGCAAGAGATCGTGTTCTAAGAAAATATACACCGATGAATTAGATCGAGTTTGGTATAAAACCTAGCGAAAAACACTCGAAATAATCCTTCGTTAAGAAACACTGATATATTTTAAATCTTGTGTAACTGAATGACTGGAAATTACTAGGGATCAGTTATGACTTATATCATTTCAGTTATGGACAGAACTGATGATATCAGCTGAACTGATCAAATCGGTTAAGAACAAAACAAGCAGTTAAACAGAAAAGACACAAGATATATTTATGGATGTTCAGAGACTTCAACTGCTCCTACGTCACCCCTTCTACCTCCTCAGGTAGGTACCACTAGAAGACTTTGATTTATACAACTACCTGTACAAACCCACCCAGCTTAGGACTTACCCACTGCCTAACTGAACTTCTAGACTAGACTGAAGGCAATACCTTCCAGCCAACACTTGTTTAACGTCTGTGTGTCAAAAACTACATACACAAGTTTATTGTCTTTGTACAAGACTGTATTGAGGTGGTGTGTGTGTATGAGAGAACTGATCACTGAAAACTACCCGAAAGTGTTCTCACACACTGAGGGAAATATGCTTCTAATCTAAGCTGATAACACGATGAAGTGTTCTTTCTGGGCTTATTGCTTCTGTAAGCTTATATGCAAAATGCATGCCTTTTTGTGTATCTTCACACACATGTTGTTTTTCTCATTCACTCTCTTGTTGCTTATGGTCTTGGTCTGTATTTATAGCAGCAAGATGACCGTACACCAAGACTCATCACATGTGATCGTTGCAACTTGAATGTGTTCTTTGGTATATGTGTCTTGACTTTTCTGACATGCCTTCAGGAATCTCTTGGCTTTAATTTTTGCTGCAACGTCCATTATTGTACATTTAATCGTACAGATGCTTTTGTATCTTTGTGCGTAGCTGGAATCCACTTAGATAAGCTTGTCTTGATCTGCAACTGATTGATTTGTAACTGATGTTCCTAACTGGTCATCTGAACTGATCTTCAGTTGGGCTGGTGAAATCAGTTGACTAGTTAGTTGAACTGATTTCACTTTTTCAGTTGAACTGGTCAGCTGGGTTCTTCATCAGTTGAGCTCTTCATCAGCTGGCCGGGCTTCTGAAGGTCTTCTGCTGAACTACCTATCAGCTGGACAATCGGTTGAACCGTTCACTAAGATATCTGTTGAGCTGATTCAGTTTGGTCGATCAGTTGATGTTTTCAGTTTGCATCTCGATAGCTTCAGTTTTGGCTCGTTTAACTGATCAGTTTGAAGCATGATCAGTTCCAACTTCCTGCGAACTAAGGTAAATCATTAGAAACAAAATAACAAGTTTTGTTAACATCAAAATCAAGATTGCGAACATGAAATGTTCCAACAGAAACCTTGGGTTCCTAGCAGCTGCAGCTGCCGAGATCTAGCTACACAAAAACCAGTAGAAATTGTGAATTTATAGTGAGGAAAGAGAAGAAAAGTCGCTCCCAATCGTGCTCTCCGCTTCTTTGCACCGGTATTCGAATTTCGAGCGTTTTTAACGCAAAGGAATGTCCTAATCCATTATTTTTGCACCATTCAAATCATATTATGTGAGTTATTGATGTCTTGCATGAAAAATGATTTGTAGCCATGTTTTTGGGCAAGGAATTTTAAAGAGTCCAAAAATCTGAAAATTTCAGCAAGTTTCAAATATTACTCCTGGTATTTTAAATTATGTGATTTATACGTTGCTTTTCTGGAAATCTTGTCAACTATTGATTTGTATTAATCGGTGTTATCTTTGATTTCAGAGTAAACTAGAAATTTTTGAGTGAGAAACAAAGTCCAAATGGTTTTTCTCATAGAACTGTTCAATCTGTGTGAAAATTTTACGTGTCATCCCAGCATCCTCTGTTATTTTAAATTCTATGATTTATAGGTTCATTTTCTGGAAATGTTGTCAATTGATGATTTGCATTACTTGGTTTCATATTCGATTCGATAGTAAATTTGAAATTTGGGAGTGTGAAACTAAAGAAATACAGTTTTTCTCATTGTACTGCTCAATCTATATGAAAATTTTATATGTCAACCTATAATCATCGGTTATTTTAAATTCTGTGATTCATAGATTAGTTACTGAAGATTTTGTCCACTGATGAATTGTATTCATCGGTACTATCTTTGATTGGATAGTAATTTCGAAATTTTTGATTGAGAAACTAAGGAGATATGGTTTTTCTCAAAGAACTACTCAATCTATGCGAAAATTTTACGTGTCAACCAATCATATTTTGTTCTTTTGATCACTGCGATTTATAGGTTTATTTTCTGGAAATGTTGTCAACTGATGATGTGTATTACTCTGTCTTATCTTCGATTGGATAGTAAATTTGAAATTTTTGAGTGAGAAACGAGGCGATATGGTTTGTATTGTAGAACTGCTCAATATGTGCGAAAATATTATGTGTCAACCAATCATCCTTAGTTCTTTTGATTATTGCGATTTATAGTTTCGTTTTGTGGAAATGTTGTCAAATAAATATTTGTATTACTTTGAGTTATCTTCGATTGGATAGTAAATTCGAAATTTTCGAGTGAGAAACGTAGGAGATTTGATTTTTGTAACAAATCTGCTCAATCTGTTCAACCTGTTTTTTTGTATATGCACGGTGGGTCGTGCATAAGACACGGATTGTAAATGTACTTTTTAAAAATGTATATAAAGTATATGGAAGCGTCAAGGCATGTTTATTATATGATTTATTTAAATGACAGGAAAAATAAAAATATTTTGTAGAATGTGAATTGATTGTGACTAGGAGATAGTGAGGGATCCGTCAAAAATGGGGGCGACGAACACGCAATGAAAATGGTGAAAACCATCGAGAACGGGGACGAAATCTCACATGGTTAATGGATTTGTTGATATCGGAAACGGTGAACTTACCATATGATGGTTAGAGGGATTTGACTGTAACGAGGTCGTTAAACTCTGCCAGCTCAGTACTATAGTTTATAGATTGATCAATCAAATAGAAGAGTCACTTTGAATGAACAAACTTCACAAAATATTTAGAGAAGAGGTTTATGTATGAGTAAAAAGTATTTTTAAGGTTAAGATTGATGTGGATGCATTTGATTTAAAAGCTAAAAGTATTTTCAGTTAATGTAATTTTCAATGCATGTGATTTTATATATATATATATATATATATATATATTACTTGTTATAATTGTTTAAGCGTGTAAGTCGTTAGACTCACTAGGTTTTGTAGATGAGGATGATATTGAGATAAGAGGGGTTGACTACTAAGAAAATCTGGATTAAAGGTAGTACATTCCCAAAGACCTTGCATTCTGCTGTAATTTAAAGTTTAACAAACGTTGACGAGAGAATTTTTATTTAGCATGGTCGAGATCTTTTTTTTATTTGCTGAATTTTATTGCATATTGAGTATTTAGAACCTTATTCAAATATTACTCTGATATTTATGCGTTATACGGTTAGTTTTAGAAACTTGAAATTTTTATTTAAATTCTGTATCGATTTAACTTTTCATTAAAATTTTATCAAACCGAGGATCCGAATATTTTTTTTGTGAATAGTGTTTTCATGAGTAGTGAAAAAAATTATTGTGTTATTTATTTAAAATTGGAGTTTGGGACGTTTCAATTATTGAGTGAGAAACGAAGGATATTTGTTTTTTCTCGTCGAACTGCTCAATCTGTACGAAGTTTGTTCATTGAAAGTGACTCCTCTAATTGATTGATCAATCTGTAAACTGTAGTACCAGGCTGGCAGAGTTCAACGACCCCGTTATCGTCGAATCCCTCTAACCACCATATGGTAAATTCACTGTCCCCGTTATCAATGGATCCAATACCCATGTGAGATCCCCGTCCCCGCCCCCGTTCTAGAAGGTTTTCACCATTTTCATTGCGAGTTCGTCGCCCCCGTTTTCGACGGATTCAACACTACCTCTTAGTCACTGCCAATTCACATTCCACAAAATATTTTTCTTTTTGACTTTCATCTAAATAAATCATCTAATAAACATGCATCAACGCTTCCATATACTTTATATATATATTCAAAAATGACATTTACGGTCCGCATCCTAGGCACAGACCCCGTGCATAAGAAAAAAAACAGATTGAGCAGTTTTGCTAGAAAAATCATATATCCTTCGTTTCTCACTCAACAATTTCGAATTTACTATCAAATCAAAGATAACGCCGAGTAATAAAAATCTTCATTTGACAAAATTTCCAGAAAACGAAAATAAATAGCAATAATCAAAAGAACAGAGGACAATGGGTTGACACGTAAAATTTTCGTACAGATTGAGCAATTATACGAAAAAACCAAATCTCTTTCATTTCTCAGTAAAAAATTTCGAATTTATTATCCAATCAAAGATAACACCGAGTACTACAAATCAACGGTTGACAACAATTCTAGATAAGGAATTTATAAATCACATAATTTAAAATAACAAAGGATGATGGGTTGACAAGTAAAATTTTCTCATAGATTGAGTAGTTTTATAAGAAAAATCATATCTTCTTCGTTTCTCACTCAAAAATTTCGAATCTACTATGCAATCGAAGATAACATCAAGTACTACAAATCATAAGTTGACAATATTTCCAGAAAATAAACCTATAAATCACAGAATTTAAAATTACAGAGAATGATGGGTCGACACATAAAATTTCACACAGATTGAAGAGTTCAACGAGAAAAATCATATCCACTTTGTTTCTCACTCAAAAAATTCAAATTTACCATGCTGTCAAAGATAAAACCAAGTGATACAAACCTATCAGTTGACAACATTTTTAGGAAAACCTATAAATCACATAATTAAAAATACTAGGGAGTAAATTTTGAAACTTGCAGAAATTTCCAGATTTTTGGACTCTTTAAAATTTCTTGCCCAAAAACATGGCTACAAATCATTTTTCATGCAATACATCAATAGCACACATAATATGATTTGAATGGTGCAAAAATAAGGTTTAGAACGTATCTTTGCGTTAAAAATGCTCGAAATTCGAATGCCAGCGCAAATGAGCGGAGAACAGGATCGGGAGATGACTTTTCTTTCCTTTCCACACTATAAATTCATGTTTACTAAGGGTTTTTGTACCGCTAGGTTTCGGTAGCTGCAGCTGCTAAAAACCCTGGGTTTTCTCCCTTTTTTAAAAAAAAAATCCCTCTTTCTAGGCTTAGGGTTTTGGGTTCTTTTAAGCTTAGTATAAGTATACCTTAATTAATAATCTCAATTCTAGTTATTTAGACCCATTAAGTCTAATAAATCTGCATATAATTTTAAAATATCAAAATTTTTGAATTTATGGTGTAAATTTCCAAAAAGTCCTCTACCTTACCGAAATTTGATTTTTAGAGTGAAATAACTATCATCTTGCAAATAAATACTAAATCTATACAACTTAGAAATTTCCTTCTCTAAATAAAATGTTTTTGAGTCTCCTAATAATATTAAAAATATTTTAAAAAAAATTATCGCAATCGTCCCCGACTCCTTCTCTCGGCCAATAATCGGATATTCGCTTCAAAATTATCAATTTCAATAAAATAACAAAATTTAGAACATAAACATATAATTAATTCCAATAATATAAATTATTTATTTAGATCATTTATTTAAATTAGTAGATTTAATATTTTTAAGCATGTGGTTTACGTAAGCGGATTTCAAACATTATGATTCCTCCCCTCCACAAAAAAAATGGGATTTCGTCCTCGAAATTAAAGCTTGAAATAAATTTGGGTAACATCTTCTCATAACAGTCTCAGTCTCCCAAATAGATTCCTCATCAGAGTTATTCAGTCACTTGACTTTGATCCTCTTTATCCCCTTGTTTCGCAGCTTCTTCTCCTGTCTGCTTTATATCTTGCTTAGGCCTCTCCTCGAATGACAGGTTTGGACAAGCTGTAATGGCTCGAAATATCAGAGTAGGTGCCAACAAGTCAACTTATGGCTCGATCTTTATTGACACAAATGTAAAAAAATCTTTATTTTAGGATTTTATTTGATTATGGCATTATACTTTAACTGTATACTCATGCAAGCTGCATAGATAAAGTCCTAGAATATACAATAGGTACCATGAGACCTGCCTCACAACGTAAGATCATGAAACTCTTTAGGAAGTGTATCTGATAGGATCGATTAACGTATCAAGAGTGTTTAGAAGGGGGGTTGAATAAACACTCACAATTAAAACTGATCTTTTCGAATTTTGAGTTCAGTTTGGTGAAAAACTGATTCTCGGAATCTTGTTGGTCAATGACAATCAGTTAAACTAAAGTAGTTGCGGAAAGTAACTGACTGAAAGATAGAATACAAAAATAAAATACACAAGGATTGTTTCTGGATGTTCGGAGATTTCAATTACTCCTACATCACCCCTTCTATCTCAAGGATAGGATTTCCACTAAAAGACTTTGATCGAATACAAGATTTGTACTGACCCACTTCAGTTTGGACTTATCACTGCCAAAAGCTGAAACTCTTAGTATTACAAAATGTTCTCAGTGCGTAACTGATCTTAGCACTATCGAATTTAACGATTATTGCAAAGTGCTAGTGAGCTCAAATTGTAGCCTTGACTGCTACGAATAAATCAAATAAGAGTGAGCTAAGATTTTGGCAGAATAACAGCAAGCTTTGAATGGAATGATCTTCTTTATCTTCAGCTGTTCTTCTGTCATATTTATAAGCTTCCCTTCCAACGGTAACTTGAGATATATTTGAATCTTTGTATCCGTTGATTGCCACTTCATTATTGTTTGCTTCATTTATTGTAATGCGGCGTCTTAACTGCTTTAGCCGAAATACGTTGTTCTAAGCTGTATTGATTGAAGTGCGGCGTTTCATATTCAGTTGCAGTCTTCTATGTCTCTTTGTCGGTTGAATGTTCTTTTCCGAGACATGTTCAGTTGAAGGATGCTTAGCTTAAAAGCATACGGCTGAATGTATCAACTGATCGGTTTCCAACTGATCAGTTTTCTTTATTAGATCAGCTGATTTCAGTTGTTAAGTCCAGTTGCTGAATATAATCGCGCGTATCAGTTGGTTGATCAGTTTGTCAAACTCCAGAATTTAGAGTCTGGTTTTCAACAATTTCCCCCTTTATGGTGTTTGACAAAACTTAGCAAATAATAATAACTGAATACTGAACTTTATGTGGATAAAATAAGATCTGAATTTCTTGAACTGATAGAGGTCTTGATTCAATAACAGCTGAATCTAATAATCTGATTAACTGCTTTTTAACAAGATGGTTTCTTCTGCTGTTTCTCAAGATGCTCTTTGATTTCTTCCCCCTTTTTGTCAAACAAATCCATCTTCTCAGATAATCTTCGAACGTCAGTGGAAAGAATTTTGACATCTGAGGAGATACTTGAGACAGCAGATTGTAAAAGAGTCTGCAGTAATTCCATTTTATTAGAAAGAAGTTTCCAATCGCTCAACTCGTTTGCTGATAACGTCTTGAGTGATGGAGAGACTCTCAGCCAAACCTCTGTTATTTTTCATCTCAAGCACAGTTCGGGTAAGAGACTCCATGTTTGCTTGAATGGCTTTCAGTTTTGCTGAATCAAATTCAATTGAAGAATCCAATTTGACAGTATGAGACAATTGTGTGGATTTAATTTTCTTGATTTCAGTAATCATCTGCTGCATATTGTAAAGCATATTCTGGATTTCTTCAACGACAAGATCCATTTATGTGGATTGAAGAGGAGGTGACTGATCAGATGTTCTTGGTTCATGTGAGACTTGATCAAAGACCACCATGGTCCTATCAGATAGTATCGTTTCAGAAACAGTCTGTGCTGGAACATCTGTTTCAGTTACTGCTACTTGGACTGGAGGAGATGAGGATTGATGTTGATCAATAATTGGGCTTTCCTGCTGAATAAGATCTTCAGTGAGAGGGTCATGAACTGATACATCTATTTGATAGTCCTCTGATATTCGTGCTGGTTCATCAGTTGGAAGTTTTTCAGAAGAAATCAACAATGCCTCCATATTTTCAGCAATCTGTTGATTTGGTGATTGAGTAGGCATCATTCTTGGATCATTTGGTTCAGAAATGGCGGCCTTAACTGGCTCTTCAGTTAAGATTGGATTCTCTTTAGCTGCTTGATCAGCGGAGTGATCACTGATAAAGGTTTATTAATAACAGATTCTGTCACCACTGCTTGAATAATTTCATTAATGTTGGCAAAATTCAACTCGGCTTCAGAGTACATCTGATGTTCCACAGCAGATGATTGTGGCACATCCTGAACTGTTTCTTCAGTTGTAACAATAGTTTGTTCTGAGGATGGCTCTTTCTGCTGAGAGGAGGGTTCTTCTTCTTCTTCTTCGGAGGCTTCCTCAGGAAGAACTAACTCCTGATCCATTTCCCACATTTTTATCTGAACTTGCAAGCTAGTAAGATCTGTATCTAGCTGAGTGATCACAACTCGATCATTATAAGCAGTTGGATTGGTGGGAATGTAGTTTGCCTTCAATTTCTCAAGCAGTTGAGATAGCTTCTTAGCTCGAATTTGGTCAAAAAAATAGGTTTTCCTCTCCAAATCCTGTACAATTGTGGCAGCTTTGACCATCTTGAGGACAATTGCTTCCAGTTTGATAAACTTGTTCAGCTGGGATTTCTTTTTCAGCTGCTTAGCAAAAATCTGAGTTCTGTAAGCGGTCCAGGCATCATAGGATTGAAGTTTTGATGCTGCAAAATTATTAACCTGTTCCCAAACAAGGTCAATATGAGTTTGAATGGGATTGGATGGCCTGGGCTCTTCAATCAATTTGCCCTTGCCTTTTTCAGTACTGAGGATGTGTGGAATTTCCAATCCAGTACGAGTAGTATCCACCGGTTCTATAATCTTTATACCTTTGGGTCTGGCAGGTGCTAGAACAGCAGGACGATTGATATGGATTAGAGGAGCTTTGATCCTAACTGTTTCCTTTGTTGCACCAGCTGAGATTTCTGGTGGGATGATCTTCAGAGGAATCTGCTTCGATAGACTGTTGGGCATCCGAAGATTTCAGTATTTCAGTAGGAATAGATTCTACTGTGGTTGGTAATTTTGTCCTTTGTGTTCTTGGTTTCTTGGCAACTTTTGGAGAGGGCGTCTTCTCGGAATCGGATTCACTGATAATCAGTTTTCTTTTAACTGTCTTCAGTTGAGCCAATGTCTTGGCCTGTTTAACTGATTTGGGAGCTGCCTGTTGCGTCCCAATCTCCTTCTTGATCTTCACGAACTGATCAGGAGAGATATCTAATTTAGTCTTGAGTGGCAGAACATTCTTCCCATTGAAAATTTTGAATTTAGATAATCGCTCCGAATCATCAGCCACCAACCCTTTGACTTTCATCAAATAGCTCAGCGGCACTGCAAATCCTTTGGATTGCTTGGTGGAGGAAAACATATTCTTCAAGATACTGAAAATAAGTTGCTTCCAGTTGAATGTTCTTCCAGCCATAATAACCGTAATAGCTTGAAACTTTTCCAAAGTCAGGGTGGCATACGATCCTGCCTTAGCCAATAGCCCTTTAGCTACGATATCAGCCAGCAACTGAACCTCATGATTCAGTTCCTTCTTAGGATCGGAAACTCTGATTTTCCATCCATCAGCAGAGAGTGCGGTTTGCATTTCTTCAATATCTGATGCTTTAACATCAACAAGGTGTACCAGTCCATCAGAAGGTAATGAAAAGATTTCTCCGAAAGAATCTTCAGAAATGGTCACCAACTGACCATTAATAGTGGAAATGATGCTTCCATCAGAGTTGATATATCCATTTGAGTAGAGGTCCTGGAGTTCTTTTGGGTAAATCTCCTGCGAGTATTGCCCCAAGAATATCCTCAGCCCAGCTGATTCAAGATTCAGAAATACATTTTCACATCGACTTCTTCGACTGATAAAGCTGATTCAAAGTTGATAGCCATAGCATTCAATATATGAGCAGGGATCTGATTTGCCATTGCTGAGAGTAAGGAAACCAAAAATTTTGCGAAATACAAGCTCTGAGTGTATAAGTTTGCTCTGAGAGATGATGTACGCGTAAGAAAGAAAACTGAATTGAAGCGGGGAATCATTTATATGTATGTGACTGTTTAAATTCTGGACACGTGTCAGTCCATCAAAATTTTGAATAAAAACGTGTGTACGTGTGCTGTAAGCGTGTGTACAATTTAGACGGTTCAAATGCTTCCACGTTTTTAAAATAAGATTCATCATTAGATAGCAGACAGTCACGTCACTTGATTTGGAATATAAAATGGTTAATTAGTTAACTTATATGAGAAGATTAGTGAAATACCCAACTGAACGATCAGTTGTAAGACTGTGTCCTTTCAGTTGAGAGTTTACTAACATTTGTCTTCTCAGTTAACCTCTTGAAACCATTATTCCCCCTTAATCGGTGCATAGAATAATTAAAGTGACGATATAAAATAAATTTAAAGGTCAGAAAGATTATCGTTTGCTGAAACGTTGACGGCCCTTCAGCTTCCATGATTTTCGTCTATAAATAGAAGTAACACGGTTAGTTTCAGTCATATTGGTGAAGATATTCAAGACAAAAAGAATGGCAGATACGAGTAGCTCGAGTGCTTCGCCGTTTGCTCTGGAGACCAGGAAGGCTGTTATAGAAGATGAAGTCTTCTATAAGAGTCTTCACTACTGGGAAAAGTTACAGAAGCTTGAGTTCCTGTATAATACTGGAGATGCTACCACTCCCGAACTGGTGGCAGAGTTGAAAAGAGTGCAGGAGCACTTGAACATAGCTGTGTGGGTGGACATCTTTAAGGATGGTCATATCTATCAGCTAATGCTTCGAAAGGAACTGAAAATCCTTAAGAGCATAGCTGTTTCTCAGAGCTTTGTCAAGACATCTACCGCACCTTTATCCACTTGGTTGAAAATGTGGATAATTGTTGTAGAGGAAAAATATGATGATGTAATCCGTGCAAACGTTTATGGTTGAATGAAGTATTTATATAAGCTTAATTTTGTTTTTCTCTTTCCTGCAAATGATAAATTTCATCAGTTGTTATATAAGAATTGCGAACTTAAGCAGATGAACTGATGAAAGACTAACTTATATAAGTTGACTATGAACTGAAATCAGTTAAGCATTAAGTAATAAATGACAAACTGATATCAGTTGATAATGAACAACTGATAAATAAGAAGCCTTGGTAAATGAGAAAAACGCTTCGGTTGACTTGAGACTCTTTGGTTTCTTCAACGGCATCTGTCTATAAACAAGACGAGATAGATAAAATGTGAGACAATAACAGTTCAATATGTCGGATTCAAGTAATTCTGATGCATGCAGCAGTACGCATATTCAAGTTACTGAACAATTAAGTCCTTATTTAGAAGAGTTGAAGAACACGATGGAGGAATATGTCTTGATGAAAGTGATGTCAACATGGTTCAAAATTCATGATTTGCAGAGGATAAGTAGTAGTGGTGCTGCTCCTTCTCGTGCTCAAGTAGCAACAGCAAGAAAATACATTGATCATTTTGAAGTCAGACATGTTACAGACCTGGTTGATGACAATGTTCTGTTACAAGCAATGCTATGGAAGGAATGGCATGTGATTGAGAAGATTTCTACAACTGAATCATTTTCTAGAATCCGAATTTATGAGTTGAATAATTGGATTACAGAATGGCAAGATTCAGTTGGTTCTAAGTTATCTTCTGTAAGATGGAATCGATTTTATTCTTAATAAAGTATCATTTCCAATTTGTTGTTGTGTTCTTATTTTCTGCAAAGAATTTTATTAGTAAAACAGCATCAATAATAATTTTTAGGACAAGTCAATTAAACCAAGAATATTGCGAAAGTAAGAAAACTTAGTCTCGGATAATGGTTTGGTGAAGATGTCAGCTGCTGGTTGCTCAGTTGAAATATACTCCAGTCTAATGTCCTTCTTCAAAGCATGATCTCTAATGAAATGGTGCCTGACATCTATATGCTTGGTACATTGAGTGAAGAACTGGATTATAGGTGATGGCAATTGTGCTCGTATTGTCACAAAATATGGGCGATACATTTGTAATTACTCCATAATCTCTCAGTTGTTGCTGGATCCAAATCAGTTGTGCACAACAAGTACCAGCAGCAAGGTATTCTGCTTCAGTTGTTGAGGTAGCTATGGATGTCTGCTTTTTGCTGAACCAAGAGATCAGTCTGTCTCCTAGAAACTGACAAGATCCACTTGTACTTTTAAGATCAAGCTTACATCCTGCATAATCTGCATCTGAATATCCAACTAAATTGAAAGTAGAGTCTTTAGAATACCATAACCCAACATTTTGTGTACCCTTAAGATATTTCAAAATTCTTTTAGCAGCTGAGAAATGTGATTGCTTAGGATTTGCTTGAAATCTAGCACACATACAGACAGCAAATACAATATCAGGACGACTGGCAGTTAGGTACAACAATGAACCTATTAAACCTCGATATAATGTCGCCTCAACTGATATTCCCCCTTGATCAGTGTCCAATTTTACTGATGAGCTCATGGGAGTATTTGCAACTGAACATGATTCCATGCCAAATTTCTTCAGCAGCTCCTTTGTATATTTAGTTTGACTGATGAATATACCAGTCTCCAATTGCTTCACTTGCAGTCCAAGAAAGAATGTCAATTCACCCATCATACTCATTTCAAACTTATCCTGCATTAGCTTAGCAAACTTTTCGCATAATTTGGGATTAGTTGACCCGAATATGATATCATCAACATAAATTTGAACTAATAAAATGTGATCATTCTTGGCAAATTTGAACAAGGTCTTATCAACTGATCCAACAGAAAAATCATGATCAGTTAGAAATTTTGAAAGAGTTTCGTACCAAGCTCTAGGAGCTTGTTTAAGACCATATAAGGCTTTGTTCAAATGATATACATGATCAGGAAAGTTGTGATTGACAAAACCTGGAGGTTGTTCAACATATACTTCCTCTTGCAACTGGCCATTTAGGAATGCACTTTTTACATCCATTTGGTAGACTTTGAAGTTCTTGAATGAAGTATAGGCAAGGAATATTCTGATTGCCTCCAGTCTTGCAACTGGTGCATATGTTTCATCGTAATCAATTCCTTCCTCTTGCCTATATCCTTGTGCTACGAGTCTTGCTTTATTGCGCACAACTGAACCATCCTCGTTCAGTTTATTTATGTATACCCATTTTGTACATATAATAGTTTTTGAAATTGGTCTTGGAACTAAGTTCCAGACATTGTTATAAGTGAACTGATTTAGCTCTTCTTGCATTGCATTTACCCAGTTAGGATCAACAAGAGCTTCATCAGTTTTCTTCGGTTCTAGTTGTGAAACAAAAGCTGAATAGATAAATAAATTTAGCATTTGATTGCGAGTTCTTACTGGATCAGATGGATTTCCTATTACCAGTTCAGGTGGATGTGATTTTCTCCATCTGTACTCAGTATTTGTTGTATCAGCAATTTCTTCAGTTGGTAACTGAACACAGTTTTCAGTCTCAGTTGGTGCTTCGTCAACTGGTATTTGAATGTTATCATTATGCTCTATCAACTGATCATCAGCAACGACTTCCTGCACATCTGATTGGTCCAGTACTTCTGGTTCAGGTGTTTGAAATATGTTTTGATTGCCATGACTTTCATTTTTGTCATCATCTTCCAAACTGATATCTGTAAATCGATCAACTAGCTCAACTTGATCAGTTGGCTTATCAGTTAGTTCAGTTTCATCGAAATCAACATGAGCAGATTCTTCAACATTTAGGGTTTTCTTGTTGAAGACTCTATAAGCTATACTAACTGATGAGTATCCAAGAAATATTCCTTCTGCAGATTTAGCATCAAACGCTTTTAAATAATTTTACCATTATCAAGAATAAAACATCTGCAGTTATACCTTTTCTTCCATGCCAGATCTCATATGGTGTTTTCATATGATTTTTATTAATCATTGATCTGTTTTGAGTGTAACACGCAGTGTTTACTGCCTCTGCCCAAAATCTTTGAGAAATACCAGAATCAGCAAGCATCGTTCTAGCAGCTTCTTTAAGGGTCCGATTTCTTCTCTCAGCTACACCATTTTGCTGAGGAGTTCTGGCTGCTGAGAGCTCATGCTTAATTCCAGCATTTTCTAGGAATTTTGAAAGAGTTTGATTGATGAATTCAGTTCTTCGATCAGATCTGATTCGATCAATTCCAACTGATTTTCATTTAAAAGTCTTTTGAAGAGCTTTATTAGTTGCGAAGCAGTATGGTCTTTAGATTTGAGAAAAATAACCCAAGTAAATCTTAAAAAATCATCTACGACTACCAAGGTGTATTTCATTCCCCCTAAGCTCATGACTTGTATAGGACCAAAGAGATCCATGTGCAACAGTTCTAAGCATCGGGATGAAGATTTACAGCTCTTGTTTTTTTTAAAAGAAGATCGTACTTGTTTACCATACTGATATGCTGAGCAAAGTTTTTATTTTGAAAAGTCTATTTTGGGCAAACCAGTTACAAGTTCATGCTTACTCAGATAGGCAATGGATTTAAAGTTTAAATGATTTAGTCTCTTATGCCACAACCAGTTTTTAGATGATTTGGAAGCAATAAAACAAACTGGTGCATAAGTTTGATTACTCCAACTGACTTTATATGTGTTTCCACAACGTTTGCCAGTTAGTATGATTTTATCAGTTGAAGTTTTGACTGAACATGAATTTTTATCAAATTGTACTGAGAATCCACTGTCGCATAACTGACTGATGCTAATCAAGTTATACTTCAGGTTTTCTACTAATAGAACATCTTTAAAAGTAAAGTTACCATGGATAAGCTTACCCTTACCCACAGTTCTACCTTTGGAATTGTCCCCGAAACTGATGTTTGGACCACTGTATTTGATCAGTTGAGATAACGCACTTGCATCTCCTGTCATATGTCACGAACATCCACTGTTCAAATACCATATTGAGTTCTTGTTTGTACCTGTTACCTGCAATCACACACATAATATAACTTGGTACCCATATCTATTTGGATCCTGAACGGATTAGTCCCTTAGGAACCCACACTTGGATTAGTCTAACAGACTTTCCAGTAGTTGTATTCCAAATGGTTTTTCTCGGCTTTTGTGTGCTTGGTGTGTAGTGTACAGATGATACAATATGTGTTTTATCTTTATTCAACTGATTGTTCAGTCTATATCTCTTCTGAATTGGTTTGCAGTTATAGTAATTGAAATAGCTATTCGAATAGTTCTTGTGAAACCTCTTTGATGACTGACTTTGTGAATCAGTTGAGAATTTTTGACTATAACCAATCTCATATCTTCTAGCCTTGTTCATATTCTCAGTAGGTTGCTCAATCAGTTTACTGGGCTCAATTTGTTCTTGTACCTCTGCTGTTTTGACAAAATGAATGTATTTTCCTTTGTCTGTTTTTAGCTTTGGTTGAGTATCATTTGGATACATTTCTCCTTGAGTGTTGAACCCTAAACCGGTTTTATCAGAAACTGATTTTTGTGAATTATGCATCTCATTCAGTGCAGTAGATGACTTGTTCCAAGACTGAATGAGCTCAGTATGTTTTGAGTTTTCAAGAATTCAACTTCTGGATTAATGACTAATTTTTGTCTCTGTCTGCTTTTAACTCAGCAATTTCCCTTTTTAGACTCAACCCATCAATTGATTATCAGTTTTGGTTTTATTTTCTGTGGGATCAGTTTGCTTTGCTTTGATTTTTTCAAATGATGATGCAAGCTTTTGATACTCATTTACCATGTCATGTAGTGTTAGAATGAGTTCTTCTCGTGTGAAATCAGTTGAGCTGAAATCAAATACCTGTTGGCTAGATGATTCTTCTTCTGCATCATTAGCCATCAAGCACTTGACTTCCTCATCATCACTAGAGCTGCATGAGCTTTCTGGTTCTGACTCTTCACTGTCAGTTTCTGCCCATTTAGATTTGTTTTTTTCAGCTAAGAGTACCTCATGTTTCTTTCTGAAGGACTTCTTATCTTCCTTGGGTCTTCTTTTGTGCTCATATGATTTCTTTCTTCTATCAGTTGAGCCTTGACTATCCTTCTTGGGTTTAGGACAATCAGCAATAAAGTGACCTGATTTGCCACAGTTGTAGCAGGCATTTGATTCATCTTTGGAGCTGTTTCTTTGGTATGGCTTCTGGAAGTTTCCTTGATTCTTTCTCATGAACCTTCCAAATTTTTTGATGAACAATGACATAGCATCACTGCTCAACTGATCAGCAAATTTCTTGACTGAATTGATTGGTTCTGTTCTGACAGCAGCTAGAGCAGTTGTGGCTGCAGGGGTAGATGGTTCTCCTTCTCTGGTCTGCAGCTCAAATTCATAAGCCTTTAAATCAGCAAATAGATCATGAAGTTCAATCTGATTCAGATCTTTGGACTCCCTCATTGCCATGGTCTTGACATCACATTCCTTGAGAAGACCTCTCATTACCTTCAGTGACAATCTCTTTGTTGGTATACACTTTTCCAAGTGCATTTAACTCATTGATGATACAGCTTACTCTTTCATCATAATCGTGCATTGATTCTCCTGCTTTCATTTTGATGTTATCAAACTTTTGAACAGCAACAGAAAGTTTATTTTCTTTGGTTTGATCATTTCCTTCACACAGCTGGATCAGCTTTTCCCAAATTTCTTTGGCTGTCTTACACATCTTTATTTTGCTGAAGGTTACTTTGTCCAGCGTTTTGTACAGAATGTCTTTAGCCACATTATCAAGATTTGCTTTTCTTTTATCTTCAGTTGTCCATTCATCTCTGGGCTTTTCTATTCTTTGTGGTGCCCCTTCTGTTATGACAACTGCTGTATTTGTTTTTAGAATCTTCATGGGTCCATCAGCTATAACATACCACATGTCATCATCTTGTGCAGCTAAATGAGCCTGCATTCTGATTTTCCAATCATCAAATTCTTCTCTGGAGAACATAGAAATTTTGTTGAATGAAGTCATGCTAACAAGTTTATAGATCAAAAGTATTCAAGAACAAGATTCAACCGCTCTTATACCACTTGATAGGATCGATTAACGTATCAAGAGTATTTAGAATGGGGGGTTGTATAAACACTCACAATTAAAACTGATCTTTTCAAATTTTGTGTTCAGTTTGGTGAAAAACTGATTTTCGGAATCTTGTTGGTCAATGACAATCAGTTAAACTAAAGTAGTTGCGGAAAGTAACTGACTGAAAGATAGAATACAAAAATAAAATACACAAGGAGTGTTTCTGGATGTTCGGAGATTTCAATTACTCATACGTCACCCCTTCTATCTCAAGGATAGGATTTTCACTAAAAGACTTTGATCGAATACAAGATTTGTACTGACCCACTTCAGTTTGGACTTATCACTGCCAAAAGCTGAAACTCTTAGTATTACAAAATTGTGGCGCCCCAAACCTCGCCACGTAATCATGCAACATGTGACGTCATATGCATAAAATTTTTTCTTTTCGACGACGTAATAATATAATGCATATACGCCAAAATAGTGCAATCACCACACTATCTACGTCAGTGTAGCAGAAACAGTATAATAAATGCACACATACAACTCAAATAAGACAATAAGCTATACTGTCTCTATCTACTATCAACTACAAGACTGTTTGACTAGACACACCTAGTCCTTCACCACTATCCTGTCTCACGCATAGTCCTGTAACCTTCCCAACAGAAACAGCCCTCAAAGGGTGAGCATATACAATCATCATCATCGTAATACATAACAGTTATATTAACAACATAAAATATAACTGAAATCATAATAGAAATACCCCCTTTGCCGTTTCTGGACAATCAGCCAACAACAACCTCAACAACATCACAATGCAACAACATCGACGATACGTCGCACCCCAACACCGGCGACAGCAATATCGTCGAACGAACAACAACATCGACGATACGTCGCACCCCAACACCGGCGACAGCAATATCGTCGAACGAATAACAACATCAACGATACGTCGCACACCAACACCGGCGACAGCAATATCATGGAACGAACAACATCAACGTGACAACATCAACGAGACGTCTCCCAACAACGATAACCAACAACATCAACAATAATAAACAACAAATATAATACCAAATCACCCAAATTCAGTGATTTATCGTCGTTCAACACAATAGTATTCATCAATACTAAACAATAACAACATATGCTCGTACGTCAACACGTACCTGATAATCGAGTATATATACAATATGGCTATTTCTTTGATCCTGAGACTTGTGATGTATCTAAATAATTCAACAATAATTATCAGATCATTGTCACAGTATCAACACAGTTATAACAGCCTCATTATATGACATCAAATAGCCCAACAACAATTAATTCAACAAAATATAAAACTCGATTATAAATTCGTATTGTTCAACAATTTAATAATCTGGTGTATTTAATTCACAATACTACCATCAAATACACCCTAATTAATTAACTTCAAATAATAGGCTATTTTACAACATCCGTCAAATTACGAAAAATTTATATCAACGTGTAGCCTATACTTCGTAGACTCCGAATATATAATCAGAATTAATAACAACTGACAAACAACTCTTCAATCTCAATCCAATGATTAAAAATCCCTAATTATAATAAATTAGGAATAATTCAAAACAACAACACAATAATCTTCTCTACTTCGTTAAAATCATACACTACTCAACAATCTTCAATTTCAGTATGATTTAACAATTTATTGGATTTATTCCAGAAATCGACGAATTTCAAACATCACCAAAAATATAAAATTTATACCTCAAATCGAAGACCTCGTGTCAACGATCCCAGAACTGAAGTCGGTTTGTCGATTGGATAAACCAATAAATCGCACGATCGAAAAGAAAATCAAAAATCGTATCAACTCTTTTCTCTCACCTCTCGTAAACTTACTGTAAGAATGAAAGATTCATTCTTTCTCACGTGATTCCATCTTTATCTTTTTTTTTAATATTATATTATATTATATTAATAAATAATATAATATATAATATTTAATATTTTAACACCGGTATATCCTTTTGGACCAGTCAAACAATCAAATTTTCAAAACTCAAAACATGAAACTTCTATATCTTTCAGTTTTCTATGTTATATCCAAATTTCAAATAATTTGGACTTCATATGACCAGCATATGTCATATTTCATTCTTTAAAAATCATTAATTATTTAGTAATCTCATATTACTAAATCAACAACTTGTGATATTACTTCAGGCATTACAAAAATGTTCTCAGTGCGTAACTGATATTAGCACTATCGAATTTAACGATTATTGCAAAGTGCTAGTGAGCTCAAATTCTAGCCTTGACTGCTACGAATAAATCAAATAAGAGTGAGCTAAGATTTTGGCAGAATAACAGCAAGCTTTGAATGGAATGATCTGCTTTATCTTCAGCTGTTCTTCTGTCATATTTATAAGCTTCCCTTCCAACGGTAACTTGAGATATATTTGGATCTTTGTATCCGTTGATTGCCACTTCATTATTGTTTGCTTCATTTATTGTAATGCGGCGTCTTAACTGCTTTAGCCGAAATGCGTTGTTCTAAGCTTGTATTGATTGAAGTGCGGCGTTTCATATTCAGTTGCAGTATTCTATGTCTCTTTGTCGGTTGAATGTTCTTTTCCGAAACATGTTCAATTGAAGGATGCTTAGCTTAAAAGCATATGGCTGAATGTATCAACTGATTGGTTTCCAACTGATCAGTTTTCTTTATTAGATCAGATGATTTCAGTTGTTAAGTCCAGTTGCTGAATATAATCGCGCGTATCAGTTGGTTGATCAGTTTGTCAAACTCCAGAATTTAGAGTCTGGTTTTCAACAGTATCGTATATTCTAAACAAGTTCCTAGTAGAATCAGCCACCTAAAACAAGGATAAAGGTCCCTCGAGCTCGAGACTAATATCTGTGATATAAACGTAATGTTTCTTTGGCAACGGCATGGAAATGTCCATTTACACAGATGGGTGATCATATGATGATGCACTGAACAACTCTCCCTCGGACTGTCCAAGTGGTTCTCATTTATTGAGTAGAATAGTCCGCAGTTATGATTGTACAACATTAGTCCTTTGACCCGGGATAGTGTAGGGGCTATACATACTGCTTTGATCCGTTTACCGACTCCATTGAAGGTCATCCGGTGGAGAGGTTGTGTGTAGTTTCGAAATACATAGGAGCAAATGTATTGTAGTCGGAGATTCATCGTTTGCCTACGGGTAAAGATATCTTATGTGGTCTGATGAGTTAATAGTGTAAGGAATCTCTGGCAGAGTAAGACATGTGTAGTTTGGAAAGGTGTTTTCTCAGAGTCGCATACCATAACACTATTACTCATAGATAAATCACATAGTTATCGAATTTATATGTAACTCTCGATATATCAATGGTTGCAGATTCGATCTGGATATATGTGTTGAAGGGACTGTACTATACACTAGCCATGACTAAGGATTCTTGCAAGCACTATCAGTGATACCTAAAGGGTCATGGCGCGATGCTACTAGACTCTCTTATCATGATCTGATGGGTTCAATCAGAAATGAATTATGACATTCTTGATCAAGGAGTTGATGAAAATAATGGTGTTAACTAAGTTAAACTCGAATAAGAATAAATGTTATTCTGAATCACATGGAGATGTGAACCTACGGCTAGTTGTATCCCTGAATCATTGGGGGTCACACAAATATCATATTTTGTGTTTTTGTTTAGATAATCAAATTTCAAGGAGTTGAAATTTGGCGACTAAAGTTAGCTTGATTGCTAATTAAGGAAGGAGAGTGGAACTACCTGTTTTGTGAAGTAGTTCACTAAAATCGGCAGATGTCCAATATGTAAGTGAAAATTTTGATCTTTGAAATTTTCAATTTTCATTATATTAACAAGACTTGTATCCTTCATACATCGGCGCTCTCGGATCATCGATCGGGGCTATAATGAGTTCGGAATCATTTATTTAGTGAATTTGGAATTTACAAATTAAATGTTGGTACTAGTAATAGTGACTACTAACATGTACATATATTATTATTATTATTATTATATATATATATATATATATATCATGTGTTATCCAAACTTGACGAAAACATAATATAATAAATAATAATATAAGAATTTTTAATATAATGAAATTAGAGTCCTAGTGTAAAGGGCCTAAAACTCCTTTCTTGAAAATTTGCAGAAAATTAAAAATTTTTCTTTTTTAAAAGAACTTAAATGGCCTCATTCATAAAATCGACTGATGAATCAAGTTCAATGTTTAAAATAATAGCAGCGGAAGAAAATAAAGTTTTGCCAACAATAACAATTTAAAAATTATCCAACGACTGATAAAAATTGTTTGCGGAATAAAATAACAACTGCTGCATTGAGGTCCTCGGGTGCCACTACTGCCGACCCAAGCTGGCTCACTGGTCCCCGCCCTCGGCCCTGGCCTCATCAGTACCTACAACAATCAAGTCTAGTGAACCTAAAGACTCAGCATGCATATATCGCATCTAACGAGTAAAAATCGGAATTAAAATATGCATGGGATAAAATATCATGTCCTGAGGCATGCTGAAAATAATCTGTACTGAGCAATTATAATACGTGCATAACTGAACTGAAAATCACTGTAAAAATATTTGCTCCTTGGAGCCTGTACTGAAATATCTGGTAAAATTTTCTGTTGAGATTATGTTTTACGCCTGTGGCCACTGCACTAAGCTGAACTGATCGGTAACTGGCTACCGGGGAGGCTGAAACTGAACTGAGCTGGCCGGTCACTGGCGACCGGGTGGTACCATACTGAACTGATCGGTCACTGGCGACCGTATAAAATAACACTCCCACATAGTGAATGAACCACAAGCCATATCGCATAAATCTCAAAAATAATCATTTTCTATTTAATGCACGTAAAATAATTAACTGGCATAATGAAAATTTTCCGTAATTTTACCAACTGGATTGGATTGGATCGTCCCCAGGCTCGCTGCAACTTAACTGTGCCATGAAAAACATGCAAATGCTAAAACTTGACCAACTATGCAATTTACGTTCAAAAGATGCGACTATGACGCCTAATGACTTCGCATTTAATCATGACTCCGAGCCAACCTGAACTGACACCGAACCGACGTATAGTCATGATTAAAATACGCTGAAAAATCATAAAATAATGCTCCTAAAATGATAGGGTCGAAATCTAGGTGGAATGGAGGCCAAAACACGAAACGCTCTTTCGAGAGTCAATTTGGCACATTGCACCGTAAATTCTTGTACGACCTCAAAAATGATCCGAATCACGAACGATAGAAAACATGACCTTCCCAACACAATGAGGCACTGTCCAGTCCAAGGCCATGGGCTAAAAGCCAACCAAGAACTCAAACGAGCCTTCTAAACGACACAGCAACTTGCTGTAAATTTCCAGCAGCTGCACACCCGTGTAACTTGTGTTGTTTTCTAGACTACCGGCCATTGGGGCGTGAACCACCAACCAGAGACTCTTACCAACATCCCAAGGAATGATTTGAACCATGGCTAAGGGCCCTAGGCCAGCCACAATCCGCATCATACCAAAACTCAACCGAAGGGTCTAACCGAGAGCCAACGTGCATGCGTGTGTAGTGTTTTGCTTAGATCGATGTCTTGCGTCGTTCCAGTGGCCATTTGATTGACCATGGCACAATCTAGACATCTAGGAGCATGATATGAACCGTGGCTAAGGGCCATAGGCCAACCAAGATCCATACCAAGCAACCAAAAGAAACGAACCGAAAGCTGTCCAACCGAAGTAGCCGAAGGGGTATAGGGGCTGTTGTGATGTTTTTATTAAAAACCGATGAACCATGGACCAAGCCACCAAAAGGGTGACTTAGTCACGTCTTAGACATGTTAGGGAAGTGATCCAACCATGGCTAAGAGCCCTTAGGGCAGCCAAGATCAGATCCAAACCCCTTGACATAAAAACTGAAATTTTCGAACTCAAAAAGGGACACAAATGGTTTTGCTGTCATTTCTTGCTTTCCAGCGAGCATGGGCTGAAACCGATGGACAAATGTGGTCCTAATGCATCCTATTACATGTATATAAGTCGCCTTGGGAGCCTGGAGTCGATCCAATACCTGAAACTCACAAACCAAAAGAAACCGTGAAGCTTGCCAAGGAAAGTCGAAAATTCTGCATGTGTTGTTTCAAAATGTTTTGACATGGATCTCGATTTTTACTTGAATAAACATGATCATATACTGAAAAATAATTGATAATATGACTTGATTGAGGTTTGAAAGAAATCTAGACATGCCTGGTTTCGTTTCGAAAGAAAACGAACGAAACGACGACGACGCGGCACGGAGGAGATGGAGCGCTTCTCTTGTTCTTTCTAGTTCTCGATTTTTTCTCCCTTTCTCCCTAGCTATTATTCACGTTTTTTCTACTGAAAAGGGGTCTGATTTCGGTGGGGAGGGAGTGTGATGGAGTGGTTATGAGGGGTGAGGAGGATGGTGCAAGATATAAGGATCATATCAAGACCAAGTCTTCATGCATTTGAATTTTGAATTTTGAATTGCTATCAAATGATCTCTTGGGTGATTCTAGAGTATAGTGGCCGATTTTATCATGCCAAACAAGGGTTAGGATAGTGGTCTAGTATTAATTAATTAAGGTGGAAAAATAGCTAAAAGAATTAGCATGCTAATCAACCAAGAATGGGTCAAAGGTGAGTTGGCAAGTCCTAGTTTGTTCTTCTAGGGGAGTGGCCGAAAATGCATGATAAATGGTAGGGGAAAATTGATTATCTAGTAATTTAATAACCCTTAAAAGCCTAACTAATCTTTTAATTAATTTAGTGAGCTAACCCCTTAATTAAATAACTTAAATGAGTTCATTTCTTAATCACCTCAAATAATTAAATTAAATCATCAAACCTCCCTTTCTAACTTAAATGAACTTAGTTGCTAACTAAATTAACTTCGGGAAATATTTCTCGAATCTTAAATTCTATCTCAAAACTCCAACTCCGGTCCGACCTCACTGAAAATAACTGAAATGCTAAAAATCAAACTATTGAACTGAAATAATAAATATTAACTTCAAACAAATGCATTTAAAATAATTATGCAATGAAGTCAATTAAATTTAAAAATCTAGAATTATGCATGGCTTATACGTCTACTGATTTACGGGTTCTACACCTAGTACCACAAGGACTTGGAGTCCTTATGGGAGAAATGACTCTGAATTGGATTAGGAGTCAACCATTATATATACACCATGAAGGCTCATAATTTACACACAAGTTTTTGAACACAAAGTTGAAATAAATACCTCTCCGTCTTCTCATCAAGGTTCGGCCACCCCTTGTTCTTGGAGAACAAAAATTTCGGCCCTCACCTTCCTTCCACCACTGCACCGCCATAGCTGCACCGTCTCCGGATTTTAGAAATTCGAAGTCCATAGTTTCAACGCACGAATTGCTTGGAATTATTAGTGCAATCCAATCAAGGAACCCAATTTCTGATTGTGGACAAGATTAGGCGATCAAATGGGTGATCTGTTCGTAGAGATTTACAAGAAGAACTATTTATGTATAAAAATCGGAATAATTTGGAGTCCAGCGTTTAATACGCGCAGTTATAATAGCTTAACACCCTATGAATGGTTTGTTAAACACACGATGTCCAAGCAGCGTTTTGATTGTTGAGACGAAAATATTTTAAACTCCTGCTGCATCTTGAGTGCGAGAATTCGATGTCCCACACATTTTATACTCCTACAAGATTAGGCGGCAAAGCAAGTCGGTATACCAATGCTCCTACTTTGTATAAGATCTCAAGCGGTCCAATGGATCTCGGACTAAGCTTGCTCTTCTTGCAAATCCCATAACACCCTTCATGGGAGCTATTTTCACAAATACATGGTCTCCAAATGCAAACTCGAGATCCCTTCTTCTCTTGTCAGCATAGCTTTTTTGTCGGCTCTGAGTAATCTTCATCCTATAACGGATTCTGCCTACTACATCGGCAATCTGCTGGACAATCTCTGACCCGATTTCAGTTCTCTCTCCAGACTCATCCCAATGAATCAGCAATCTACACTTCCTTCTGTAGAGTGCCTCACAAGGAGTCATTCCTGTAGATGATTGACAGTTGTTATAGGTATAGTCCACTAAAGATAGCTTTGATTAACAACTTCCTTGAAAATCGATCACACGTGCATGCAGTAAGTGCTCTAGTATCTATGTCACTCTCTCTGACTGACCATCTATCTGAGGATGAAATGTTGTACTTAATAATAACTTAGTCCCCAAAACGTAATGTACACTCTTTCAAAAGGATGATATAAATCTTGGGTCTGTGTCAAACATTATATAAACTGATATTCCATTAATCTAACTATCTCATGAATGTACAACTTTGCATACTGTTTCATAGAGAAAGTCATCTTTATCGGCAGAAAGTCTGCTGATTTAGTGAAACGGTCAACGATCACCCATAAGGCATTAAGGCTCTTTACTGTCCTCGGCAATCCAACTGCATAATACATCGTAATGTTCTCTCATTTCCACTCGAGAATAAGAAGAGGTCTAAAGTACAAATCTCGTTATTGTAATGAAAAACAAAAATTTTGAAATTTCACTGACTAATTTTTTGCAGCTGCCTATTTTGGAATTCCTTCAATAATTAGGGAGTTGCGCTCTCCTCACAAATTTAACAGTCAAGCTAATTTCTACGACTTCCAAATATTGAATACACTTATAATCTCTTTTATTAGATATATGTTTGATCTTCATCAAACTTACAGTCTCCAAATTCAAGTTCTTGAATTTGACTATCTCAACGAGTAAACAGAATTCAATACTTGTGTGACCCTAAATAGTTCAAGGATATAGCTAGCTGTGAGTTCAAAACTTCATGTGATTTAGGGCATCACTTGTCTTTATTTGAGCTTATCCTAATTAGCCTCGTTCTTTTTATCAATACTTGATCAAGTACGTCAGAATTCAAGTCTGATTATACCCATCGAATCATAGTAAGAGTGTCTAGTAGTATCGCCTTATGATCTCATAAGTATCACTGATAGTACTTGGAAGAACTAACAAATAGGTTACAGTTAGCGTACAGTACAGCTCCTTCAACCCATATATTCCGAACGAATCTGCAACCATTTATATATCTAGATTTGAAAATGAATTTGACGACGATGTGATGTATCTTCGAGTGATCATAGTGACACCGTATGTATAACTAAGGAAACACCTTTCCATAATGATATATCATTTCTGTCCAGAGATTCCTTGCACTAATAACTCATCAGATCACATAGGATATTAATACTCGTAGGTTAGTGGTGAATCTCCGACTACAATGCATCGGCTCCTACATATGTAGGGACTACACCCAATCTCGCCACCTGGTGATCTCTTGGAGCAGGTAAACAAGTCAAAGTACAACGCTAACACGTAGAGCATCCATTTGTCCCGGGTCTAAAGACTGATGGTGTAGAACGATAACCGCGGACTAATCCACTTGATAAGTTATAATCACTTGGAAAGTCCGAGGGAGAGTAGTATAGTGGTGCAATCATCTTATAATGACTCATCTGTATGATTGAACATCTGTAGTCTAAAGCTTGAGTGACCTTTGTCCCCCTTTTTTGGCTTCTAAATTGACTAGAAATGAATTTAGAATATACAGTATACTTCTTAATGAATTTCATGATTTGCGTGACTTGTAGACCTCATAATACTTATAGTATATTCAACGACTTTATCTATGCAGCTTGCATGAATATAGATATAAAGTAAATCTCATAATCAGATAGAACTGTAAAAAAAATTATTATTAAAATAAATAATTTTTTCAATAAAACTCAAACAAAAAATTGACTCGCTGGACGCATACTGATCGAGCAAAACTTGCACAGTGAATAATCCCAAAATTTATTTTATAAATGAAAGCTCGATTTAAATATCGCAAGTGCACGATAGTCAAGTTATAATAAACGTAAGTAAATACGAGTATCGTTCCACAAGGACTAGCGTTACACTATTTTTATTTTCAATTAAAATTTCTTTAGCAACGATAAATTGAGTTGATGATTAAACTAATGTAAAGTAAACAATTAAAATAATTAAAATGCAAAGAAAACGTGTTCAAGAACGCAATGATTAATTTGGATTAAATCAAATGAGAAATGAATTTGTTGGGAATTATCAGTTCACCTACCGCTCGTGTTTAACTAATTACACTCGACTTTTACTCGTGCGTTCGACGGAATTCCCTAGACTAATTAATATACTCTGTCGAGCTATATTAATACTAATCAAAAACATGCAGTACTCAAGTGTCCTCAAATATTTAACAGTTCAAGATTGCATTACATTCTATGGAATCCACTAGCTTTCATTCGGGTGAACTATCACTATCGACACGTACCCAATTCCGTATATCTACTAAAATTGTAAATCCGTGGATTTATACTATTTGATCGTATTGTTAACTATTCTATCGAACTCATCAACAACATGAAATAATCAAAGGAAGTTAGCTAGGCTTCGATTGAAACACGAAAGAACAATAGCATAAACAAATCACTAATAAAAACGTCGAGAAATAATGTTCAACACCGAGTACGGGGTAGGATCCCCTCAAATCCCAACAAATCTAGAGTTTAGCTACTGAAATTCATGATAAAAACCAACAATCAATGTAAGAAATAAAATACTGAATAATGAAAATACTAAAGATAACGATGGATGACGGCCACGACGCGTGGAAATCTCGAGGTCTTCGAAATCTCCTTTGCTCCTAGCCTCCTCTCCAAAAAAAAATGATGAAAAGTCTGATAAAGATCAAAAAACGGCCGCTGCTCTCGTGTGTTAGGTTATAGTGTAGGATAGAGTCCCTAGAAATTTGGAAACAAATCTTTCTCAATCTCGCTTCTCGCTAGGGCGGTATATTTTGACCGCCCTAGCGAGAGGTCCTCGAATAAGCTTCCTCGAGCATGTCCCTGGTTTCGTGACCGCCCTAGCGAGACACTTGCGCAAAATAATCCTCGGCCAGACCACAATGCTCGCTGGGGCGGTCACTTTTGACCGCCCTAGCGAGACCTCTTCGATATTATGCCAAAGTTTCTCCCACTTTTTGGTTCAATTCCTACAAAATAACCACAGAATACACGAGATTAGTCAAATGCTCAATAATGCTAAAAAATTGCAAAATTCAACTAAAACAAACTAATATGATGCATGAACGCGACTCAAAACCAACACTAAAAACACGTAAAAACGAGTCCTATCACATACTTTAACAAAATGAACGAACGTCTACATCATACTAAAATAATGCCTCATTGTAGAAATATTTATTTATTGTATTTTTCTCCGTAAAAACTAGATAACGGTCTATCTGATCTACTTCATAGATCATTAGTGCCAACCGATAATAGCATTTATTGCACTATCGTTTTTATCACTTCACACACATTCCATAAGTTAATGTTTTTTTTTGTAGAATGTGAAGTTGTGTTGATTGTGCGATTGTTGATTTGTCATCAAGATCGTGTTAGTTTCTGTTTTTGGATTGTCTTCAAAACAAAAGTCGTTGGTCAGGAGTCTCAGTTTGAGAATGTGACGTTATTCACATATTCATCAGTTCGCTTTTGTTTTGTTCACATATTCATCAGTTCACTAGCAAGCATATATTCACTCATCTCTCGAACATCTTCCCCACCGAGAATCATTATAGTGTTTCAAATTGAAAGTAAAGAAAAACTTGCAAAAAGCGATATCATTTTATTCACTCTCCCTCTCAAGTGTTGCACGGATCTTAGGAGTTATAAAAACAATACGGTAGGAGTAAGATTTGTCAGCATTATTATCAGTTTTCTCAGGAAATGACAAAAGAAATATAGGATACAATTATTGTCGTGGCAAATGACATGAGTAGAATAATTACATCCACGTTAAACGTATTTTAATAAATTTAATAATTTATAATATATGATAGATATAATATAATATGACAAAAATTTGTGTGAGACGGTCTCACGGGTCGTATTTTGTGTGACGGATCTCTTATTTGGGTCATCCATGAAAAAATATTACTTTTTATGCTAAGAGTGTTACTTTTTATTGTGAATATCGGTTGGGTTGACCCGTCTCACATATAAAAATTCGTGAGATCGTCTTACAAGAGACCTACTCATGTAATATACGCAAAATATGTGGATTACAGATGGCTAAACGTAAAACATTTAGCCAGGCCGGAGTGGTGAAGAATTGGGCCTAACCACGGGCTCGGTAATATCTCTTAATTCAGGTCCACAATTTGGCAGAATCCAGCCCAACCCAAATCAAAATAATTGATTTGAAATTGGGGATGTTATCTTCTCTAGATTTTGATTTTACAAAGTTTTAATCATTTATACGAAAATATGAATTATATTATCATACATAATTAGGTTTTTTAATCATTCTAAAGAATAATCATTTGATCAAATCTTATGCTAAATACGATTATAAAATTAAATATGACCAAAATATATATTTATCTATTAAACAATCAGGCCATTCTTATAAAATTAATTTCGATGAGATTCCAAATTTTTGACCTCGTGTTAAAATAAAATAAAATAAAAAACATCTAACGATCATGGTTTCAGTCATACTTATAAAACCGGACGAGACCCGTGGTTGAACCGTATAATCCGTGGCCGGGGCGCAGTAATCTTGTTTCAATATAAAAATGAAAAACCTAAATAAACCGATTGTTAAAAACTCACGGGATCATTTTTAATAGAAGCATTGTTTTACATCAATCTAATCCGTTATAAGATCAATTTTTTCAATATCATTTAAAAAATTATTGGATGTTTTTTTTATTTATTCCATCTTTTAAACCTATGTTTACAATTTTTTTTACCTCTCCGTTTTCTTTTATTTTTGTTTTAATTTGATGAAATGATATTGATGGTTTGCGTGTTGGCATAATATGTTGGATTGAATATTATATTTTAAATTTAAAGAAAAACTGATGTTCTTTGTTAATTATTCGCCAATATTTAATTAACATAGTTGGTGTTTAGGGCAATTCTTTTTAAAGATTATGAGTACGTAAAACTTGTGGGACGAAGTTGGCGAGGTTTTACATCGAGAAAAAGTGGTCAAATAATGCGATGTGAAATTTCTTAGAATTTTAAAGAGTCAGTATACACACACATGACAGTAACATCAGTTGGAGTCATCTGTGGAAAGTTGAAAGAAAACGAACATAAGATGGTTTGAGAAAGATGTGCAGGTCGCGGAAGAGGATGTGATGTAAGGTCCAAAAATAAGATAACGTAATTCAATTGCATACAAATTTAGAGAAAATGAAAAATGACTTATTAAATGGTTTTAATGTCACGAACTAATTATGATATGCATGATTACATGTTTAAAAATAGAGATTACTGCTAGAATGCATAAAACTGTATTTTTAAAGGTTATTCGAGACGCGATCGAGAAACGGAGACCGAGGGCTGAAAAAGAGAAAATAGTTTTATTAAACAACTGTTTTTATTTATTAAAAATATGGTGCATGCGACATGATAACTCTGAAAACGGGGTGTTTTGAAGTGATTTTATATGCCGAGATGTAATTTTAAACGATATTCGATTTTCGACGAAAATATGAACTTTTTGAGAACCCGGCTAATAATTTCACAAACCTTCCTAAACTAAATATTTTAAATATCATTTAATGGGCTTAATAAGCCTATTATACTATGATAATGGACCTAAGCTTGCACACACGAAATTTGAAGAGGAAAATAGCCACGATTTTTTAAGGGAATTCATCCTAGGGTTTCTATGTCGCCATTCTTCGCATCGACAAAACATTTTCGTGCGTAAAATACGCAAAGGCACGGCTTAACTTTCTTTCAAACATCTTTCACACCATATTATGTATATTTGTTTAACTTTGCATGAAAAATATGTTGCACAAGTTGTATTTTCGTTTTATTGAATATACATGCATACATCTCAAGCTTTGTTGATGTAAAACTCTACCTAATGATGCATATGGGGCAGCCATCATAGGGCAATTGGAAGGAATGAGTTTAGGAGGGTTTGATGGCCTAGATAAGCTGATATAAGGCTGAAATCACCAAGTGACAGGAGGGATGAAAATAGACTCCTTGTGAATAAGGACTCTTCGGCTAGGGCATGCGGCGGCTTTTTGCTGTCAAGGGCACGTCCATGGGGCTTAGGAGGGTCGTGCCATGGTCTTATACAGGTTGCACGAAGGCTGGAACGAGGGCTAGATCAGGAGAGTTGCACGTAGCGCATGGTCAAGAACTTAAGGTGGCTCGGCCTAGGCCTCGGGTGATTCAGGAATGAAGGTTGTGCGGGGCTCTTTCTGGGTGAAGGGCTGGGCTCATGACGGTCCTAGCCTCGAGCCAAGTCGGACCACGCAAAGCTGGAAGGGGCTTGAGGAAAGTTGAGCGCAGCTTGGACACTTCCTAGCTGCGGCTGTGCGATTGAGTTAAATATTGCACGTTGTCGTGTATGGGCCAAGGGGACTGGGCTAAGAGGTTCCTATGGTTTGCTTAGGGTCCTAGGAGGGTCGACCAGGGTCTGGACCAAGTGGTTAGGGGTTGGAGCCGAAATAGGAGAAGTTCGAATCCTACTAGAACTAGGACACCTATGAAAAACTTTAGTAGCTGGTAGGGACGTGTTCAAGGGACTTAGTGGGGTTGAATTGGGTTGAATATGGTTTAGTTTGGTGTTATGGAGCTTGGGTTCAAGTTTGGTAAGTTTTGGTTAAGTTTCGAGTCCAAACGAGTCAAAACTAGGATGTAGGTCTAAGTTTAAAAACGAATCGAGGAATCTATCTAAAAGCTAAGTTTTAAAGCCTAAGGAATATTTATGGGAGTGTTTTAATGTTATATCTTAAGTTTGGATTGATTTGGGACGTCGTTTCGAGGTCTAAGGATAAATATGAAAAGTTATGTTTCTAGGGGTAAAACGGTCATTTTACGCCTGAAACACTTTAGACGTCCTGGCAGTGTCTTGAATGCTGTAAAATATGGTAATATGTTTATTTTAAATGTTTACGAAATTTTAGGATGAAACATTAAAGCTAAAAGATGTGTTGCATACTTGGTTTAAAAGAAAAATGATATATATATATGCATGAATTTTTAGAAGTGATGAAAATATGAAAAGTTGAAAGAGGTGAAATACTTGTAACTGATACGATGATTATGATGATACGATGATTATGATGGTGATGATATGTAAGGCCAATGCTCAGTTGACGGGTGAGAGTGTCGCTGATGTCCCCGCCGCCCAGTAGTGTGGTTACACGTAGATGGATCCATCGACCTTCAGCTGATACGAAAGTCTCAATTAACGATCCGAATTCAATAAAAGGAAAACATACATGTATGTGATGAAAAGAAAAATGTATATGATAAAAGGAAAAATGTTTAAGTTTATGCATGATCATGAAAAGTTATTTTATGTAAAAGTATTTTCACTGTTACATGTGATTGTATATGTATTATTTGCTATCAATGTTAAGGTTTGTTTGGTCAATAGACTCACTAGGTGTGATCGATGCAGGTGAGCATGATATTGATGTTGTTGAGGGACTTGATGGTTGTTCTTGCTGGACGGAAGGTGCATACAACCCGAGGACCAGCACCAGCTTTCCGTATTCAAATTAAGTTTATGATTTGAGTTTACGTTAAGGATTTTATTATTTTTATGATGCTTTTGGGAGGTTTTTGAGATGATGTTAAAGTTAGGTTTATTTTGAAATATTGCTAGGTTGGGTTTGGCAAACGATTGACGATTTTATGTTTTGAATTACTTTCCTTTGGATTTTCAAATGTAGTTTGTTGTTTTAATTTTAAAATGGTGTATAAATATTATATATTTATATATATACGTTCGGCCGAGGATAGTATAGGAAGGAAAAAAAATTCGAGTATATTTTAAAGAAAAACGAGTAGTGGACATTTCAGTTGGTATTAGAGCGAAGGTTCCTGCAAAGGTTTGTGTCACCTCCAGTTCCGGAAAGCTCAGTCGTCAAGCCTCAAATTTGTAAATTTAAATGCTTTATATGATCTTATTGTTAGCACCTGCATGATAGCATGAATTACATGTTTAAAATGCATGTTTATTAAAATTTAATGATATTCATGTTTAAAGCCAAAGGATAAAGGAAATTTATATGCTGCATGATTAGAACATTAGATTTAAATGCATGTTGGTTACGTTTAGAATTTGGAAAACATTCAGATATAATACCTCCTAGATGAGCACCTAGTACTGATAGGCAAGCTGAGATTACTGAGGATCGTCAAGGGAATGCACCCCCACCTCCTAATGGAGATGCTACTATTCGTGTACTAGAGGGCATGGCACGTTTCTTTGAGCATCAGTTTCAGCAGGCTCCGAGACCACAGCTTGATATTTATGGTCAGTTTTGGAGGCTCGGTCCGAATGATTTTTCTGGTACTACCGACCCATTTGCTGCTAAGGGTTGGATTCGATCTCTGGAGGTTCAATCCCTCTATCTGAATATGGGAGACGCTGACCGAGTTACGTGTGCTACTTATATGTTTAGAGATGATGCTTCCCTTTGATGGGAAGGGGCGGAGCATGGGATTGACTTGGCTACACTTACTTGGGCACGATTCAAAGAAATATTATATCAGAACTATTTTACTGCCGAAGTCCGAGGACGCTTGAAGATGGAGTTTATGAGTCTCCGCCAGGAGGACACGACTGTGGCTGAGTTTGTGAGGACTTTTCTGAACACTTATTTGAATTTATTCATTGGGTCAAATCATGTGCTTCCAAAAAAAAGGGAAGAGGATGCTAGAAAAGAGCATAACCAAAGCAAGCCAAGCAGACACCATACGAGATCTAATTGCGAGTAAAGATGAAATTAATGACGAGGAACATCATAATATTTTCTTTATTGTATTCATTGTTTTGATCTTGATATTTTCATCTTGTTTATCTATGCTTTATCACATATTATCTGCTTTATAATCTTCAGGGTTTTGGCATCACTACAAAGGGAAAAATTATCGAGGTCTTCTTAATTGTGGCGATGTACTAGGTAAGAAAAAACCAAAATTTAAGAGAAAACTAGAACATTATGGAAACCAAAAAAAGCAATAAACTTCGTACTAATATTAGCATATCCGATTAATATCAAATCATAAACTCACTACAAGAAAATATTGAATACACAACACTTAAAAAACAACGGTTTTACAAAAAAACTGTTGTCTTTTACTTTTTAACAACGATTTTAGCGAAAACCGTTGTTATTGAGCATTTTTTTGAGCAAAGACAACGATTTTCTAAAAAACATTCTTAGACCCCCAAAAAAGCTAAAAGACAACAGTTCCAAAAAAGGCTAAAAGACAACTGTTTTTAGAAAACAGTTGTCTTTTAGCGTTTTTTTTTAATCAAAGACAACGGTCTAAAACCGTTGTGGATTAGCGTGTTTTTTGGACAAATAACAACGGTTTTGTTTAAACTATTGCTATTTAGTGACGGTTTTGGTTATCGTCGCTATATTTAACGACGGTTTTAGTAAAATCATCGAATTTTTAAAATAGCGACGGTTTAAACAAAAACCGTCGCTATTAATAAACAACCTTCGCTATATTTAACGATGGTTTTAATAAAACCGTCGAATTTTTAAAATAGCGACGGCTTAAACAAAAACCGTCGCTATTCATAAACAATCGTCGCTAATAGCGACGGTTTATTCAAACCGTCCCAATTTTTCAAATAGCGATAGTTTAAAAAAAATCATCGCTATTTTAAAAATTGTGACAGTTTAAACAAAAATCGTCGCTAAATATAGCTACGGTTAAGAAAAACCATCGCAATTTTTTAAATAGCGACAGTTTAAACAAAAACCGTCGCAAACTGTCTATAAATATTCACGTTTTCGATCCATTTTCCTCCACAACGCTTCACATCTACGATAAATGTTTCTCTATTAGACGATTTTAGTTTCGATTTAGGGTAAGTTTTTTCGCTTCAATTCTTGATAAATTTTTAAGTATTAGTTAAGATCATAAATATTATGACCTTAGTCAGATTGTAAGTTTTTTTGGTATATTTATTAAATTATAAAAGTAATTTTTTTTTATTTTACTTAAAAAATTAACGACGGATTATGTCTAAACCGTCGCTAATTAGCAACGGTGTTTCTCTAAATCGTCGCTAATTAAAACCGTCGCTAATTAGCGACGGCTTAGTAAAAAACTGTCGCTAATTTTAGCGACGGTATTTCTTAAACCGTCGCTAATGAGCGACGGGTGCGACGATATATCATAAACCGTCGTTGTTTTTCTTGAAAAACCGTCGCAATATGATAGCTACGACAACGGTTTTAAACCGCTGTCGTTGAACGCACTTTAAACAACATCATCAATTACAACAATTTTAAATGACCTAATATCTGTTGTCGTAAAGCGTTTTTGTTGTAGTGATTTCTTAAAAAGGGACTAGTGTTAAATATTTTGTATGTACTTTTATCAGAGAAGGAGTCGTTCTTCACTGAACATTACAGATCAGCTATATAAAAATCTCTTAATGTTTCACAAAAACTCTCCAACTTTGATTTTATTGTGAAAAATCGTTAAAAAAACTCAAACTTTTAGTGTGAATATAAAGTGTAAATATAGAGTGTGAATTTTAAAAAAAAAAACTAACACGTACTCATTGTTTCATCTACTATAAAGTGTGAATATTTATAATATGTTAAAAGATTCTTTCCCAGAAATAAATCGATTAAGATCTTAAATTATAATACTAGAAGTTTTAGTAGGAAAAGATAAGATTTACTGAATTGGGTTTGTACAAATGTGTACTAATCCAAGTCTTCTAGTGATAACTTCTGGAAATGGAAGAATGAGAGACGTTGAAGAGTTTTGTCATTTGAACTTCCAGAAATAATTTTTGTGTTTTATTGACCTACTGCATTTAGTTTCTAAAATGTTGTGGACTGTTTCTGCACTTATCAAAGTAGTCTGCTGCAGTTTTCAAGAACGGAGCAGCTTCCGACTTCTTAAAAGATTTCAGAAGCACACTTTTCAGAAGCAAAACTATTTGAAGTTTGAAATGTTTATTCAACATTCCCCATTTCTGCACTTCACTTATCCTAACATGACTTAAAAAATTGTTAGAAATTAATTGTTTCTCATAATATTTACGAAAAATTACGCTCAAAGTAAAAAAGAAAACATTTATCTAAATTAGTTCGAGTAAGTTTCGTTAGACGATTTTACAAATATATATTCATGGATGAGTCATCTCGGTCCATATCTAGAGTGAAAAATAAAAATTTTGACATAAAACACTATTTTCATGAATCGGGTCAGGTGAAAAATATGTTTCATAAATTGACTCTTGAGACGGTCTCATAAGAGTTTTTGTAAATTACTTTTAATATTTTCTAATATTTAATAAAATAAAAATGTATAAAAGACATTGTATGTTTATATCAATATTTTAAAAAATCATTTGAAGACATATTAGCTATTTTATATTAAAGAAAAAATATGAATTGTATTTTTAAAAAAGAGTAGTGTAAACAACACTTCATTAAATGTTTGCATTGATCATATCATTTAATTTAATTTCGATTACAGTTTTAGAATTTTTGTTACTTTTATATATTTAGTTCTCTATACTCTCTAAAATATTAAATAAACTATCAATTTTTTATATAATATTATGCTTTTTAAATTTTTTGTACCGTGAATTTTTGTTATATTAACAGTTCATATATCCATATTATTATTATTGTTATTTAAATAGAAATTTAGTATAAATATTTTTTAAATGTTCAAAAATTAATTTAAATTTTTATCGAAATTTCATATGATAAATGATTTTTTATTTTTGGAAAAAAATTTCTTTATTCTTTAAAATTTTGACAAGTAATATATGATTTTTTAAATATTTTTTTCTTCTCTTTTTAAATGATCACTTGATCCAATGGATCAATATATCAAATGCAATTTAAATAATTCAAGGACGTCATAGTTAATATGATTATTTAAATATGATCTCAAATGTTATAAATATTTTTATATAATAATTAAATTTCATTATATTAATAATTTTATTTAATCATTTAAACATTGTATTTAATAATTTTAATATTCACGGATAAGATACTAGTATATCATTACATAACAAAACCAAAAGATCATATTCAACCACCATTTGTTTAAAAGGAATAAAGAAATCAACACAATTTCGCTGAAATTTGCAGGAAATTGAAGCCACCACCATTTTCCACCACAATTTACCAATCATTTCCTTTATCTGTCTCCCACTATAAATTTCTCAACATATTCGCCTCAGAAAACACATTATCTTTATCAGAACAAAAATGGTGTTAGGAAAAAAGGTAATCGATGAAGTTTCAGGGTGGCTAACGGTGTTCGAAGATGGCTCCGTCGACAGGACATGGACCGGACCGCCGGAAGTAAAGTTCATGTCGGACCCCGTGCCGCCACACGACCATTTTATGGACGGTATTGCCGTAGCTGATGTCACCACCGATCAAGAATCCAGCTTAAAACTTCGTATTTACCTACCGGAGAAACAGGATGACGACTTGCAGAAACTCCCCATTTTGCTGCACTTCCACGGCGGAGGATTCTGCATCAGCCAGCCCGACTGGTATATGTATTATGCTGTTTACACGGGCCTTGCACGCGCCGCAAGAGCAGTCGTGGTGTCCGTCTACCTCCGCCGTGCACCGGAGCACCGCCTCCCTGCAGCCTGCGACGATGCCCTCGAGGCCCTCCACTGGCTCCGCTCCGTCGCGCGCGGCGAGTCCCATGAGCCCTGGCTCAACGACCACGCGGATTTCGGACGGGTTTTTCTCATCGGTGACAGCTCCGGTGGGAACATAGTCCACCACGTGGCGGCGTGTGCAGGCCAAGAGGACTTGAGCCCATTAGCAGTCGCCGGTGCCATACCAATCCACCCAGGATTCTGCCGCTCGAAACGGAGCAAGTCGGAGCTGGAGCAGCCGGAGACGCCGTTCCTGACGTTAGCCATGATGGACAAGTTCCTAAGCTTAGCGCTGCCGGAGGGCGCCACCAAGGACCACCCGCTTACTTGCCCGATGGGGGAGGCGGCGGTGGCGCTGGAGAAGCTGAATCTGCCGCCGTATTTGTACTGTATAGCGGATCAGGACCTGATGTTGGACACTGAAATGGAGATGTATGAAGCCATGAAAAAGGCGAAGAAAGATGTGGAGCTGTTGGTCAGCCATGGAGTCGGGCACAGCTTTTACTTGAACAAGATTGCAGTGGATATGGATCCTAACGTTGCTGCTCAAACTCTCAAACTTTTCCAAGGGATCAAACAATTTATCCAAACCCATTGACGCTTTGTTTTATATGTAATAATAACAACTGGTGTGATCTTTTTCTTGGAATCGGAATAATACTTTGAAATTTTTATTCATACGCCATATTTTATATCCATGATTTTTGTGTTTAAACATATTCATTCAAAAAATAAATGAAATATTGTACTCTAAAGAGCAATTGCTTAATCAATATTAAATTAAAAGCTACAGACCTTTTAGATCACCTTCTATGAATAAAATATGATTGATTGTATGTACAAGTTTAGCAAAACGACTACATCGAATTCAGATCTACTACGTACGTAATAGAAAGAAAAAAACGCATTTAAGATTACCAATCCAAAAGATAAATTAAGCTTTTCTCAAAGAATTGCCTCATGCTCAGAAAAACTCGTGTTTGGGGCTCTGACCTATGCTTGGCCCGTCTTAGGCTGTAGCCCAACCTAATTTTTTTTTTTACAAGGAGTTATAGAGATTCGAGTTAATTCTAATTTTTTTTGGTAAATATATATAGAGATTTAAGCACAGTCTAATTTTTTTAAAAGATATCACGATGCAAATAACTCATAAAAGTTAATATCTAGAATACCTATTTAACTTTCATAGTGAATAAATGTAGATTTTTTATATTTCAAAAGAAGTTTGGTGCAAATAACTCATAAAAGTGATAAATTTATTTTATCAATTCTTTTATCTAATAGGATTTAATTTTGAAAGCATGTTTAAAATATATTAAAAATAATTTTCATATTAATATCTCATATATATATATATATATATATTAACTTATTATATTAAGTTCAAGTCCACCTCAACTTTAATTTCTGGATCCATCCCTGGCTCTGCTAGTTTTAAACGAGGAACGATGTTCATTGACTAGAACTCCTGCAGAACAAAGCAAAGATTGATGCATACATAAAATCACAAGCAACGAAAAACTAATATACCATCATCGCGTAAACTTAGTTGGAAGAGTCTCAGACAAAATCACAATGTGAATAAGAGCCGTTTAACTTATGTCACAATGAGAAATGGCAGCCAACTAAAAACCAAGAATTTTGTAAATCAATCGCACCACCTCGAATTTAACTTTTTTTTTAAAAAAAAAAATTTACAATATAAATGAATCGGAACGGTGGATGATTATTACATTAATTATGGTTCATTGATTCCAAAAAAGTTTCACGACACAATTGGTAATTAATTTTTTTGAATATCACACTCATTGGTGTTTAATTTGGTTGGGATGAGTTTTCCACGACTTTTCGTTGGCTCGAGTTGTAAGCCTAACCAAACACCACCATAGCTTTTACCAAATAATCAAAATTCACAGAGACCAAAGAATAATTCAAGAAAAAAACTTGTAATACCTGGAATAAGAGAAAATTCACAGAGATCAAACAATAATTCAATTAAAAAAAAAAAAAAAAACTTGTAATACCTGGAATAAGAGTTTGCATGCGTAAGGTAACTTCATGGTTGACATTTTATCCCCACTCTTACACATTGTACAGAAGCCTGTATTTAGATTAAAGTTGTAATATCCCAGCAGACCACACTTCCGGCACACCTGCAAGCAGACTAATTTAGCAATTTATGGAAAGGCGTGATTTCAAATCTTTTTCAGACCTTTCAGGAAAAACAATATGATATTGCAAGTGAAACAACATGAACGCTACATCGTGCTAAAGCAACACGATAACATGTAATCCGTATCCACACAAAAAATGGGTGATTACGAATGGTGATACATCTCTCACGTGCCATGTTTCCACTAAAATATCTGCATTCACTGGTCTCGATGTATGAACGCTACATTGTGTTTGAATATTATCTTGGTGTACTATTTCAAGAGTGGGTGTTCTAGTATATCCTCGAGTTCTATCATTCCACCTTTCTATGTAATATAAACTTCTTCTCCAAGAAAGTGAGTATATCCTCGAGTTCTATCATTCCACCTTTCTATGTAATATAAACTTCTTCTCCAAGAAAGTGACATTCCTTGAAACAAAGACATTTGTTTAATTGGGATCATAGAAATAGTATCAAATGGAATTCTTTGAATATTTCGCAAAGTAACGTAAGTTGGCTCTATTGACCAATTTGTTTGCCACTTCATATTTCACATAAACAGGACATCCCCAAATTATTAATAAAAAAATATTTGGGGGGTTTTCCCATTCATATCTCTTATGGAGTTTTATTCATTCCATTTTTTTGGACTTGTTTCAACAACATTGTCGTGGTTTCAAGCTCAATCTCCAAAAAGATGACAGAAATTTAGTGAATTTCATCATAGATTGAACCATTTCCATCAATGTTCGATTACGTCATTCTGACATACAATTCAACTAGGGTGAGGTAGGTGGGCTCCACTGTGAGAGAATCCAAATCTCTTAAGATAGTCTTAAAATTCAATATCTAAAGTATTATCCACCTCGATCAGATCGAAGTGTTTTAATACTTTTTCCTAACTATCTCTACTTCAGCTCTGAATTCTTTGAACATTTCAAAGACTTCAGACTTTTATTTCATTAAATACACATACCATACCTCGAGAAATCATCCGTAAAAGTAATGAAGTAAGATTGACCATATTTCTTGCTAACACTTGGCGGTCATCACACATCTGTATGGATCAAATCCAATAGATCATGTGCATGTTTCACTTTCCCTAAGAAAGGAAATTTGGTCATCTTTTCTTTCAGACAGGACTCGCATGTTGCAAGAGAATTTATATCTGACATGTCAAACATTCTCTCTCCCACTAACTTGTACATCCTTATTTGGGAAATATGTCATAGCCTAGCATTCTACAAGTGTGCGTGATTTAGATTATCTTGTTTTCTTTTGTTTGTTGTTGATATCGTGTTTACTTAGGCATCGTTAATTAGTTGGAACATATTTTATTTTTAAGTTATAGATATTGTTTTGCAATTCGTCTATTCCAAATAAACATTCAATCTTGTATATATTACAAATACCTTTATCAAATAAACAAGAAAATCTATCTTTATCAAGCATAGAAATATAAACAATATTTTTAACCAAGTCAAAAACATATAAAACATCTCTTAAAATTATTGTTTAATACTAAGTAAATGTCTCATACGGCCTTCGTAGCAACTCTTACTCGATTGTCCATCCTCAGGAAGGTCTAACTATCCCTTAATATTCTACTTCTCATCATTGCTTGCCAAATCATTGCATAGATGAGATCAACATCCAGTAGTTAATACCCAAGAAGTTGAGTTAATAGAAATATTTATTTCAATATAAAACATACTGATAGGATCGGTTAATACAGCTAGAATGTTTAGAAGGAGAATTGAATAAACACTCTGAATTTTTGAAATTTTTTGAGTATGAATCATTCTTTTATTGGACTGATCCTAAAATCTTGTTTGTTGATATAAATCAGTCCACTAATGATAGTGCGGGATTAGACTGAAATATAGTTCGAATACTGAGTGTATGGTAATGTAAAAACTGAATAGATAATAAACTAGAACACACGATTTTTGTGGATGTTCGGAGTCTTCAAATGCTCATACGTCACTCATTCTATCCCAAGGATATGTTTTCATTAAAAGAATTTGATGTAACAATAGATTGTAATAATCCACTTCAGTTTGACTCATATACTGCCAAAATAAAACTCTTTGTTTTTCAAATACTTTACAAGCAAATAATTGAATCGCTCTTAACGAGTAGCATAAATGTTATGAATAAATACAATGAAAATAAGAGCTTAAGTGTGCAATTTGTAAACTGATAAATTCTTGAAGAAAGTATTGCAACTGATTGATGATTGTCGATAGTTTGTTCTGTGCATTTTTACCAACATTCTTCAACTTAATCGATCATCTATATGTAGTCTTCGATCCCAACGATCACATTGAATGCATATAATGACTAATATCTGTTGAATCGCCGTTTAGTTCAAGTTGATGAATTTATCTGACAGTGGTACGAAATATCAGACTGTCATGCTCTGTTTCATCTGTTCTACTTTGGTACGAACTGTCAGTCTGTTGGCTGATACTACAACTGATGACGTGGCTAATTGATCAGTTATTAATAATATATTTCATGAATTATAAATAATAAATGACTATCGATAACTGAGAAATAATTGATCCATATGTGTCAGATATGGATCCAAGTCCAATACCTAGGTAAATGAAGGGATGTAAATGTAATATTATATAAGCTTACAATATTTTACATGTTTTCGATTTTCAAAACTTTTGAGGGTCTGGGCCCACCATCTTCAAATCTTGATATCTCATTAAATATAATATTTACATTAAATTTTCATGAAACATTGGGATATAAATTTAAGGGGTGAGAACGAGCCATGAACCAGACTCATTTTAAATAATTATCAAATAATTAAAAACATAACATGTAAAATATTCTAATATACACCTAGAAAATTGGTTATGTTTCTCGATCATCCTTTTACCATATAATATCAAATATTTTATTGAATCCATAATATCACATATTATCAACAAATTATGTATCTTGTAAATTTATCACCAACTACCATAATTAGAAATAAATTAATAAGTTAAATAAACACGTTTATTTAATTTTAATTAATTCATTAAAAATTAAATTTATCATAAAACATTTTTTACTTTAATTATTTATTTATAAGAAAAATTCCATAGTTCTAACAAAGTTTCTTTTCAAAGGCCAATTTTATTATATTTTCATAAAATATCAATTTGACCCAAATTTTTTAAAAATTTCAAAAATTTCCCCGAGCCCAAATAATTCGAGCCCCGGGGGGCTTGTCTGCCCGTCTGCTGCCCGAATATTTCGTGCAGCTGCCGACATGCAGTTGTCCTAGATTTTAAATTCTTTTATTTTTATTTAAAATGATTATGTGCAATCGCCACTGCGGCTGCCCACAGGCATGCGATGTATGCGTGCGTTGCCTAGAACTATTCCAGGCAGTGCGCATAATTTTTGTTTTTGTTATGAAAAAAAACCTTTTTCAGGGCTGCGACTTTCTGAAAATTTTAGAAATAAATTACTAAAAATAATTCAAACAAAAAATAATACGATAGAGAATAAATTATATCTGATACCACTGTTGGAGTACCTTTTACGCGTACTTAAGATGCAACGAAAATTTAAAATTTTATTTTTACTTTGAAAACATTCTTCGGCGTCATATGTTTAATTAAACATTCATAAGGTGTTTAGTTTAAATTACCTTTGCGCGTATAACGTCGGCTCCAACTATTTCGGGTTTTAAGTGGATATAGCCCTTCTTGAAATCCTTACAAAAAAATTTCCTCCTTTTTTTGATCGTCTAATAAAATCCACAACTAGAGAGTGGATTTCTCATATAGATTTCACTAGAGATCTAAACGAAATTTATATCGATATTTGATCACTGAAATTCTCAAAATTCAGGCGTCGTCAAGGCTACGGCACTGCGGTGTTGTGGAAGAGGGTGGCCTAAATTTTTTCTTAAAAATTAGGTAGCTGAAATTGTCAGTCAGGTGGAAAGAAATCCGATGGAAAATATTTTTTTGTAAAATTTGTGTTAATTCATATAATCTTTAATTAAATATTTATAAATTTTAATTCTCGTTCAAATCAGGAATCCTACTTGAATAAGGTACTATAATTCCATTATTCAAAATATCTCGTGTATGTATTTTTTTTAATCTTGAAAATACCATGCATAATTAAATTATTATCATTTTTTTATAATACAATATATAACTTTTAAATTAAATGACTTTTATTTAATTACTCAATTAATTAATTAATTAATATATTCTAGACACTTTTAGAATGTTTCATGAGAATTTTTAACTTAGTAGTCATCAATATTAATATTATTATTTAATTTGTTTATTATAAATTTATTAAATAAATAATTGTAAACTCATTATAATCTCGATCGTCGATCAGACAACATCGATGTATCAAGGGTACAATCTCGTTCATATAATGAAAAACGAAAATTTCAAAGAAAAATATTTTCCACTAATGAATTTTTGGTTGTTGCTAGTTTTGTGAACACCTTCACTAAAGCAGGTATTTCCACTATTCTCACTTAATTACTTGTTAAGCTAACTTTCACATCTTCCATTACATGGAATCAACTTATAAACTATTTTATAAGTAGTATGTTTGATCTCCATCAAGCTCTAGTTGTCAAATTAAACTCTTTGAACTTGACTATCTCAACGGGGGAACAAAATCCAATATTTGTGTCCCTCAATGGTTAATGGATACAGCTTACTGTGAGTACACAACTTCATTGTGATTTAGAATAATATTTATTCATATCCGAACTTACCCTAATTAACTATGTTATTTTCATCTACCCTTAATCAAGAATGTCAGAACTCAAGTTTGATTGTACCCATCGGATCATGGTAATAGCGTCTAGTAGTATTGCCCCATAATATCCTAGATATCACTATAGTGTCTGTAAGAACATTAAGTTGTGTTTATCGTACAGTACTGTCCCTTCAACTCATATATCCCGATCAAATCTGCAATCATTGATATATCGAGAGTTGCAAATTAATTCGATAATAATGTGATATATCTTTGAGTAATAATAGTAACATGGTATCTACAACTAAGGAAACACGTTTGCAAAATGCACGTCTTATTCTGGGAAGAGATTCATTGCACTATTAACTCATCAAATCACATAGAATATCAATACCCGTAGGTGAGCGCTGAATTTCTAATTACAATATATTGGCTTCTACGTATTTCGAAATTACATCTAACCTCACCACGCGATGACCCTCAATGGAGTCGGTAAACAGATTAAAGTGCATGCTAGTATGTAGAGTCTCCACGTTGTCCTGGGTCAAAGGACTAATGATGTGCAACCATAACCATATACTAGTCCACTCGATAAGTGATAACAACTTAGAAAGTCGGAGGGAGGGTTGTTCAGTGCATAATCAAATGATCACACATCTGTATGAATTGATATCTCATGTCCTTACCAATGAAACATGAATTTTACATCACAGATGCTAGTCTCAAGCTCAAACGACATTTATCCTTATTTTAAGCTGATGAATCGACTATAAATATGTTGAAAATATATGATACGCTTCCTAATGTGTTTCATGATCTTACATTGCGATGCATAACTCATGATACCTATTGTATACGTAATAACTTTAATTATGCTACTTGCATGGCTATACAGACAAAGAAAATTTCATAATTGGATAAAATCATAAAATGTTATTAGAAATAAAAATTGTTTTTACATAATATTCAGTAAATCTCAAGCCAAGATTTAGTTCGATGTTCACCTACTACGACATATCCTTGGATTTTTTTTATGTGTTCGATGGTGTTTAAATATTTTTCTTACGTGGACACTAATTTTAAATGCATTATTATCATTGAACAATCGTGTACTGCGTGTTTGTTGTCGTTTAAAGAGGAAGGTGGGACGCTGGTTGTATGAGAAGAGGCATACGACATGTTGTTTGAGTATATGTCGATTACTACTTACTTCACAAAATCAGAATACCTATCCACATTATAGTTTATTATATATTGATTTTTAATTACTTTAATTGGATTGCTTGCAAATCCATTCGATCCAAAGTAGGCGGCGGATATTGGAAGGCGAGTCATCATCTAAATTCTCTTAAATCAATTGACCGTGGGCAAGAGGAAATCTGAATAGAAAAAAATTTATATTATCTGAGTTGCGATTTTTTTTCATTGTTCACCCTGGGAATTGCATTACTTGAGCGTGTTGAGTTTTCACCGCGTAAAACGTGCGTGAAAAAAGAAAAATTTAAGTGTGCATTCATTTTAATTTCCTGGACATTGTGTATATAAATTTTTAAACTTTTTGGGTAAATGTATTTTAAGATTGAGATTTGAACTCAACTCAACTTAAAAGCTAGTTCAAGTTTATATGTACTAGTATTTAATCCGTGCGATGCACGGGATGATATTATTAAAAATTAATTATAAAAAAATAATAGATATTTAAATTGTAAAAAAATAATATAATTATAAAAAAAATAAAAATAAGAAACTACTTTTTCGCTAATTTTGAAAAAAATTCTTAAATATAAATGTATGTCGATTAATCGTGTTACTCTAAGGCAATGACATGGTTCTTATCGTATTTAAAATATTAATGTCGACCGCCAACCTAAATACATATTTAATTCTTTAATTTCTGAGAAACTATATATATTATTATTTTTTAACATGTGATAAATAAATATTTTTAAATATCTACAAAATCTCTTCATAATATACACAACAGCCTATTATTCCTAAAAAAATGAAATATGCGATTATAAATAAACTACGTATAAACCAGAAAAACTATTTTATTAACATTTAATATGTGTATTCCAAAATAATGTCAATATATTTTTTAATAATGTGTCTCCTAATAAGATGCGATGAATTGATTTAATAATTTTCATTACGAGACATTTTATACTATCATGTATCCATGAACTTTGTAATATAGAAGAAAATTATCACATTAGTAAATATGTAATAATTAAAATTTTGTACAAATAGAAGAATAATATTTTTTACTTCTCGATCATGAAAGTCAGATTTCAAACTTAATGTCTCGTTGTTTCCATATGTCGGTAGTTCATAACAACAAACAAATCTAAATTTAAACAAATATTACATCTTGAAAGGATTCAACTCAGATATGGTGCTGAAAAGATGAGTCATTTCAGAATTCAATTTTGGAGTAGATAAATTTAGAAAGATAAATAGAATAAAATTGGTTTTTAATATAATATGCAATATTGCATTATTTATAATTTAAAATTCAAATAAAACATCCCAAGGGACAAAAATTATACATTGGATGCTTTTGGTAGAATTATATCATACATTAACTCTTTGAAATTATGAAAATCTCGAATTGCATGCATTGGGTGTCAACATTTCTGATTATTGAGGGTAATATACATGTTCATTGAGGGTAATTTAATGTCCATTTGAAACTCTTTTGAATCTATCTCTTTTCATTTTCTCGGGCTCTCTTATTTGAATTTTTCAGCAGACAATTCAAGATACACAATATACATATTGTTTTGGAAGAAAACTACGATATATTAATTCTTTCAATTTAAGGTAATCTCGAAATAATATGCATTTGGGATAAAAAAATTTATGATTACTAAATGGCAATTTAATGTCCATTGGAAAATCTTGTTGTAGTGATAACTTTTAATACTCAACCAATTTTATTTTTAGAAAAATTAAATTAACTAACTAAATATTGTATTTCTTTTTTAGTAAGTAATTTTGACAGAAAATTACTTAAAATAGCAAATGTATTTTTGAATGATTTACATCATGAGTGATACTGAACATTGCAATCGTTTGTATTTTAAATTTATTTGTACAATTTTTAATTAAATTGATTGATATAATCAATGCAAAAATTTTAATATAATTTATGTTTTCAATAGAGTTTAGTTTCAGTTTTAATAAAAAAATAAAAAACATATAATACATAAATTATTTTTGAATTAATATAAAAATTAATTAAATGAATTGATATAATCAATGCAATCAATAATTGAAGTGATCATTTATTGCAGTACAAATATGTCAATATTCATGATATATCTTTCTTTTTTTAGAAATGACATTTTGACGGAAAATTACTATTTTTGGCAAAAACTATGCTTTTATATATATTGCACACCTACCGTGCACACCGATGAGGTGTCAATCACCGATTGGATGCACAATTTTTCTATATTTCATCACATCCAATCGGTGATTGACACCTCATCGGTGCTCACATAGGTGTATATATAGTTTTGATATGCTGTATACCTACCGTGCACACCTATGTGAGCACCGATGAGGTGTCAATCACCGATTGGATGCACAATTTTTCTATATTTCATCACATCCAATCGGTGATTGACACCTCATCGGTGCTCACATAGGTGTGCAGCATATCAAAACTGTATATATATATATATATATATCCAAAGGACTTAATCAAACTGATGCATGACAATTAACATAACCATGCTTAGGAATGAACATTTGGAGCATGAAATTTACAAAACCGGTGGCCCATATGGTAGTCTAATACATAATGGTGGACATTGGTTCTGATACCATGTTAACATTGAAACTTAAACTTATATCAACCGCAAGAGTTAGCTTAAATGAGGGGGATTGTCCAAGTTCATATATACAATTTACAAAGACTTAATCAAGCCGATGTGGAACAACTAACACACACCCCTCACACCCAGTAATGAACATTGGAGCATGAAATTTACAAGATCAGGTGGTCCATAGGGAATTCCAACACACGACAGTGGGTTTGTGCTCTGATATCATGTTAAGATTGAGACTTGAACTTAACTTAACCCCAAAAGCTAGCTCAAGTAAGAAGATTGTCCATGTTCACGTATACAACTCTCAAAGATTTAATCCAACTGATGTGGAACAACTAACACATCCCCTAACGCCCATGAAAGAACATCTAGAGCGTGAAATTTACAAGATCATGTGATTCATAGAACATTCAAACATATAACAATGGGTCTGGGCTTTGATACCGTGTTAAAATTGAGGTTTTGGCTTAACTCAATCCAAAAAGCTAGCTCAAGAGGGAGGATCAAGGTTCATCTTTATGTGTTGAACTAGTATATGAGCCACCCGATATTGTATATTTCATGCTCCAGATGTTCATTCCTGGACGTGATGAGATGTGTTAAATGTCTCGCATTTATTAGATTAAGTCGTTGGAAGTTGTATATATAAATTTAAACAATCCTCCTTCTTTGAGCTAGTTTTGGGGTATAGTTGGACAAAAGTACATAATCTCAACATATATCGGAGCCAAGGCCAGCAGTTATGTGTTGGATTGTCTTATGGGCTACCCGATAATGTTTTAAACTTCACGCTCCAGTTGTTCATTTATTGACATGAGGAGGTATATTAAATGTATCACATCGGTTGGATTAAGTCTTTGAGATTTGTATATATGGACTTGAACAATCATCCTCCTTGAGCTAGCTTTTTGAGTTTGAGTTAGTTTAAATCTCAATCTTAACAATGTATACACTCTTACTGGCAGCAAGTGCACAATTTTAAATCTTTCAAGCAGAACACACGACTTATAAACATTCCAGGCAGCTAGTATGAGATTTTAAATTTCCGGGTAGCTTCTATGGAAGTTGGAAATTTCTGGGTAACATAGGTGAAATTTTTGGATTTTGATGAAGCAAGGCAAGGAATTTTTTAATCCCGGGGCAGTACTGTATGTATAATTTTGAAACTTTTAGCAAATATGTAAATTTAAGCTGAGTTGATAAAACTTTTAAATGAGTGAGAGGAAAGCAAGTTTATGAAGTTTTTGTTATGATCTGGATTATACTATTGATTGTCAAATTTTTACTGATTACGTGTTTTGGGTTGAGGTGACTTTACCAGCTTGAACATTCAAAGGTTTTGGGTCTTCGCATTCGGGTCGTCAACCTGAATCCATGGATAGATTGGCCAAACGATTATGACTGATGACTGATAAAAGATGACTGAGTCACTTTCAATATTTAGTTTTCATATTTTGATGCATGTTGACTATTTTAAGTTCCCCAGTTACATTATTTTTAAATAGTTTTATGTTTATAAAGTTTAAAAATGTATGAATGCATGTAATCTTTATAAATATTATTTGTTATGTATGGAACAAAATGTTCGAGTTTTTAGACTCACTGAGTTCGACAAGGGTAGGTGATGAGGATTGAGGGGGCGATGATGATTGAGGGAATCTGGGTTCAACCTAACAAGCACTTATCCGAGCCTTTCTGCTTTCACAAATTTTTTATAATATTTTGCAATAATCTTATGAAAATATTTTTATTAATAATTTTTAGCTGCATGTTTTGTACTTTGTATACTTATGGGTTGATGGATTTTTGAAATAATTGTTGGTTGAATTTATTTTGGCCAAGGTAAGACGTGTGGGGCACTTTTGAAGTTAAATTTATAACTTGTGAAAATTTCAAACTTTTTTTATTTTAAAGTTTTCTTATTTATTTAATGCCACGTGATTTCTGAAATTTATGTTTTGAAGTTGTACTTTATTTATTTTAAAGTATGCTTTCCAAAAAAAAAATATTGGACTCGAGATGTCACACTTACATTGTTATTATGTATTTGCTAATACTTTAATGTGTTTGTTGAGTCTTTATACTCACTATATTTGAACTTTATAGGTTAAAATTTAGAAGTGAATGAGATAGAGGATCGATATGGCGGTTGAGTAGATGAGGAGGAGAGAAAGATGCACGGTGTGTTGTCCGAGAACCTTTTTTTCAGATAGTTTTCAATGAACTCAATTGGATACGAGTTTGCGTAAGTTTATTGACATTTGAATCATGTGTGCTACAAGGGAGATATCTTTACTTATGCTCGTTTATTTTGCACATTAAATTTATAAGTTTCGTAGGAAAAATGATATTTGATTGGTTTTTAATGGAGTCTTTCCATGATTTTTGTCGTTTAAAGGAATTTCATGCCTTGTGTTTATGTTTTCTACATATGTTTTCAAGGTTTGTTGATGAAAGGTTTAAATTTGGTAGAAATTAGCATTCTTTAAGTTGATGTACAAGTAGTGCGGAGGGCGCTATTTCTGGCGATGGGCCGTTGAGACGTCTGAGACGTCACATCAAGTTACGCCGCAGCAGAACTCCCTGATTTCAGTCCAGTTTTGTGGCCTATTTCTCGAAAGGGACTGAAGTTCTTCTCGCTGCATCACACTCTAACCTCAATCAGTTAACAAAAAGACATGATTCAAAACTATATAACAACACAATATCCAAGAAAATCGAACTTACGAAAAACCCTTATTGTAATGTTCGACATAAATTTCCGATTCCGAGAAGGAAAAAATGTAGTTATCGTGCGTCAGAGGAAGCCGGAGTTATCTATTAGAGGTTCGTTGTATGCAACATCCATTTCATTTTTCAAGGTGGAAAAAAATTTGCGAGAATGAGTTGCACGAGTGTGACGTAGCTAGAAAACCTTCGGTCCTCTTCCTAAAATAAGACATGAAATTGGTTTCAAATCAGAGATTTTATTTTGGGGTTTTTCTGGGGCATGAATGACATATGACGATTTTCAGTTAATTTTAACCCTTAAATTGACGGAAGGACTAAATTGTTCAATTTTTTTAAACGTTCAGGACTAAATCGGGAACATTGACTAAATCGGGAACATTGAAACATTTGAGATCGAACCGAGAAATATCCCAAATATCTACGACTAAACTAGGCATATCCCTTTTGATTTGAGATCCATAATATATTATTTTATTTTTATTTTTATTCGATTAATATGAGGTTTACATATATAATTATTGTTACAATGTCCTACTTTGATTGATCTTCGTCCACGAATTAACCTTCGATACAACTCCACGTAATTATCCATTATTAATTTCTCCATCAGACATTTGATCATCATCAACACCGATACTTTTATTCAAAAACTTTATTTATGCAGCTTTCATTGGTATACAATTAAATTAAATGCTATAATTGGATAAAACAATACAATATTATTAAAACAATTATTGTTTCTACATAAGAGTCAATAAATATCAGCTACAAGTTGGCTCGCTAGACTCATACTCTAACACAAAAACTCGAGGATTTTGACATAATTCAGTCAAAACACCATATCTACGAGACCATGCCCAGAGTTCAAACAAATACACTAAATAATCAATACTACAATAATTAAAAGTCTTATATAAATAAAAGACGCCCTATTTTTAAATCTGAAGCGTTAATGAGGAAAATTTTAGTAGAACTTGTTTTGCGAGTGCCACTCGAATTTTAATCCATCTTCTCGAACTCTTTTAATCGATACAGAGATCTTTCTCTTTTGAGAACATCTACAAAGAATGAATTAATAAACTCTAAATCTTGTGATCACCACCTTTGAAATACCTTAATACGCAGCGGAATGAATTTTGGCGGGATTCTGTATCAATAGCTGTTGGAGCATAATGGTCTACATCAACACATTTTTTTCAGCACTCGTGTGTGTCTCGATCAATATGTAGCTCTTGCTATTTTAATTATCTAAAATAAAATCTCTATCCTCCTATAAGGAATCAGCGCCAAAATCTACACATATTTCAAGTATAATTGAGAAGAGATATTCTTTATTGTTGGCAAGGCAACATCCCATTTCTTATAGGTAAGAATGAAAAGTGCGTAAAGTAATTGAAACAAATTTGTTATGGATGTTCGGAGATAAACACTCGTGTGTCACATCTTCTTCCACTTAAGAAGGAATCCACTAAAAGACTTTAGTTTTACAACTTCTTGTAACAACTAACTTCAACTAGGATTTATCACTGCCTAAATTGAAATTCTTAGTGCTAATTTTACAATATATGGATATTTAAGAACTATTGGTTCACCAAAAAACAACACAAAAACCAACGGTTAGCTTGAACGGCTTGAGGTGGTAGGGTAGCACAAAGTCATCCTTGAAAGATCTTATATGTTCTGATATGCGTGTGCTAAGTGAGTAACTTGAAGTATGATCTCTTAAGTCTGCTCAGAAATCTGGAATGAATTCAGACATGAAAGATGTAAGTTTGTAATCATGATTCAACTGAACTTCTTCTTCAATTTAGAGTCTGCATATATATAGTTAAAAAGATATATAGTTAAAAAGCTACAACAATAAAAAAAATGCTTTTCAATGATCATTTGTACTTGTTAACCAACATAATGGATTTATCTCTTTCAGTCTTTGTACATAACATTAAATTATCATTTAATATTTCTTTGCTTTTGCGACGTTTAGCTCATAACTTCTGAAAAATTGATTGCATTTGGACATTTTGGGAAATATTCTGTCATTCAGAGTTGGTAGGATACAATGTCATAGTGCTTTATCAGAAAAGTCTTGAGTTCAACATATCCATCTTGAATTATTTAAATCTGACCGGTGCGGTTGGACTATAATGACTATGTTTGTTCACGGTCAGAATATGGATGATATGCATCTTGAGTGTTTAATCTTGATCCAGTGGTCGGAATGCTTGTAATTACGAATAATAAACGTTTGGATCCTAAGTTGGATACTAAAACAACTCGATGCTACTATTTTTTCAACCATCAAAACACAGGGTAATGAAAATATTCCAACAATTTTTCCATTTTTAATGATGACAAAACCAAGTTGCAAGATTATACAAAGTTGATAAGTGCAAGAATTGCACTTAATTTATATGTTAATCAATTTGATCTATGTTGGTTTTGAACAGAATTATGCTTGGTTTTTGTTTCTTTTATATCGTGCAGGAGATAAAAAAACTATTGGATGGTTCAGAGAAATCAGAGGTATCTTTGAGCGTGAAACTGCGATAGACGAGAGCCACAGTGCCACAAGTTAGCGCCGCAACGCTCATTTGTTCGAAGGACAAGCGCCTAGGCACCTCAAATACGAAGAACAAGAGCCTACGCGCTAAGGAACAAGTGCCGAGGTGCAACACTCACGAATGACGGGAGCCTAGGCGCTGCACACTCAGCGCCGCTGTGATAATGGCGGCGAAACAAGCAATTGGGCTTTCAACTTACGGCCTGGACGTGGAAATAAAAAGAGGAAATGAGGGTTCAGAAAGGGGAGGCCATTTTGGAGAAGAAAATACAGGAGAGAACAAGAGCAAACACGGAGATGACGATCTGGAGCGGAAGGATCGATCACGAAGACGAAGAACGACGAATCTAGGGACAGAGACGCCAATTCTGATTTGTTATCTGATTCCTTCATCTTTATTTGATCGTGTTACGATGTCTAAATCTTCAAACATGTTTTGTTTTTATTTAGAATTCGTTATGAACTAATTTTCTAGTCTAGAGAATAACGTAGCTTTGTCGATACGATGATTTGACACGGTTGTTTATATGATTGAATTCTGTTTGGTTTAATTGTGTTTTTTTTTATTCACTGCAATTTACTGGCCATAAATTGTGTGTTATTTGATTAATTCTACAACTCGAGAGAGGGATTAGGATGATAGATCATTAGAGAGACATCGTTGAATGTTTATATCGTTCGGAAGACATATAACTTTAGCGAGGCTTAATGAGAACATCGTTTGCATTTATCAGTTGTGATACCCTTGTCGCACATCTGAAAAATGAAGATTTAAAATGAGTTTATAATGGCTTACAATGGACTTCTATAGCAACTTGGGTTAATCATTTTTGTAAAGCGAGGACGAATACGAATTAGTTGCTATAGGGGCCCATTGTGCAGTCACGCAGCCTGCGGGCCCGGGCTCGGGACGTGACAGAATGATATCAGAGTCGGTCACCGGCATTGAACACCGAGAAATAAGTGCTATGCGGGGCAAAGTGCTACGTGCATGGGAGCCACCTCTTGAACCTGCGGGGCAAAGTGCTACATGACGGGAGCCACCTCTTGAACCTGTAGGAACCACCTCTAGATTCTCGGCGCTGGTGGATCAAGGGGTCAGGCCGCGACGAGGACGTCGCGTTCTGAAGGAGGGGTGATTGTGATACCCTTGTCCCACATCTGAAAAATGAAGATTTAAAATGAGTTTATAATGGCTTACAATGGACTTCTATAGCAACTTGGGTTAATCATTTTCGTAAAGCGATGACGAATACGAATTAGTTGCTATAGGGGCCCATTGTGCAGTCACGCAGCCGCGGGCCCGGGTTCGGGACGTGACATCAGTGAAACCTAGATTTTTATTAGGAATGTTTGAATCGAAGTTTGATTGATATAATTTATTCGTCACCTAGGAAATGGAGAATAAAATAATTAAGTGTTCTTGGCCATTAAATAATTGGAATTCATGAATATAAATTCAATCAGGAATAATTATCATGGAAACTTAGTGAAACCATTCCTCCAGATATTTTCTCTCGTTGATATTTCTTCATTCGGTGATTAGGTTAATTATTTATTTGCAATTAAGTTGTTTTTAAACAAACCAAAACTCTATTAATTTTTCTAAATAAAGTCGTGACTATTTTAATTATAAGCACTGATTTATTTTTACATACACACTCCTCGTGGGAACGATACTTTACTTACATATATTAAAACTTGACAACCATGCGCTTGCGAGCGGAAAACGCGCAACAAAAGTTCTCATAAATAATTAAGTAAAAGAGATGATAAAGAAAATGTATTTCATTGAGTGAATGAAATACATTAGTACAGGTGCAAGAAAGAAATATAAATACTATTACACCTACTGAAGTTGTCGATGGCGATAGTATATGGAAAAAGGCTTTATGTAAGGCACTCTAATTAATTATCCAGTAATTTGATATAATGATAATTATTATTGAGTTGCTGAATTAAAATAATATTTATGTCAAATTAATTCAGGAAGTGAGTAAAAATATGTATTTTAGAAAATCAGAGAATTTAAATGATGTAAATTATATCCATAGTTTAAATAACACACGATAACAAAATAAATACAAAATCGAGATAAATTGACATAAATTACTATTTTTACTAATTAAATACAATACACATATATACATACACCATTTCATTTCTAATTATAGAAAGAAGGAAAAAAAAAAACAATGCCTAACTCTTGTTCGTGCCAGCCTCTCCCAACTCAGGTCTAGATGTCGCGTCGCTCCTCCAACTGCCAGAGAAGAAGCCCTGCAGCCTCACCCCTAGATCTGGTACCCTGTTTACTACACTATCGGAAGAAGAAGACCAGCAAAAAGCAGCTCGGTTGCAGCACATTTTTGCGCGAGTTCCTCCAGCTTTTAGATGAGTTGTTGACTCGGTATATGGCTTGGTTTTGTGGTTGATTGTTGAGGATTTGGAGCCCTAATGTTTCCCCTTATTTTTCCATCCATTTTCCTCAGCGTGAACAGTAACTCCAATGACTTTTCTAGCGAGCCACCACCTCGAGACCACCATTGTTTGATTGAGCCTCGATTCTTGAAGTATTGACCTAAAAAACATTTCCAGATTTTGAGTTGTATATAGGCTGCCTGGAATTGGATTTTTATCCGCGTCGTTTTACAACTTCTGGCGGATGCTGTAGCCAAGCCAATTCTGTAAAAGGCAGGCTCTTTTGATGCCTATAATGCTAAAAAAATTCTGGTGATGACAGCAATTGCCACATAAATCATGGTTAACTGGTCAGTCATCTTGTTCCAGATTCTGAAGGCGATGATTCAGAATGAAAAGCAATCAATCGGGTTTGCCATCCCTTTGAGCAGATTGTTGAAGATGTAAGAGCCTTGCATAGCAACTCTATGACTCAATACAAGTTCAAGGCTCTCACTGCACCAAATATTCTCTCCCTCAGACCAAAAGGACAGGAGCTTAATATCTCCACTGCTGGGATGATGCAATTAAGAAAGAAATCGAAGAAGAACTGGCTACTGAAAAGAAACCAGTTGAAAAAATGGCAGCAAGGGAATTGGACCTAAGCCAAAGAGGAAACTGATTCTGCGGTCAAGTGACTCTGAGGTAAAAACTCCTTCCTCTCCTCTGAAAAAGCCAAGAACAACAAAGACAAGACCTGTGCCTACACCAATCAATGCAGCACCTGTCTCTCAGGTGCAAGCGGTCAAGATAACTGAAGAGAATGATACTGAAAAGCCAGAGCAGAAAAACTTGACAGCGGTGGCAGTTTCACCCAAAAAAATTAGCATGCCAACAACTATTCTTCCTCCAAGACCAAAAAAAGCAGTGGCTATTAGAGACCTCATTCAATCCACCAAGTCTGGATTGGTCTATACCTTCTCAACAGTTTCAGGGAAAGGAAAAGAGAATGTAACTAAAGTTCAAGTCTCATAACAAATATCATCATTTCAGACTCAAATAGATCTGCTGATGGATGCAGTAAATGAATTTGATGATAAAAAGATCAATTTTCTATGATGAATGTACAGAATTTTAACTTACTTTTGCAAATAAGTTAAAAAAGAAGGATGTTTGAATAAATATATAGCACTGGAGAAGACAGTACTGAATAAGTTCAAGACTGTTGTTCTCACTGAACCTCTTCAACGTAAAACTTATCATTTTGATCTTCTCAAGATTCAAAAGTTGACAACATTTTGTACTGAACAAAGGTCAAATTATGAATCTTTTTGTTCAACAACATTTGATGACATAGTAGTGATTAATCAAATTGACATAGACTCGGTCTCCAGGCAAATGAAGTTCAAGTTATGGGAGAATGGTCACAAATTGTTTGAGCGAGTTGATTCCAAGGAACAAATAGTGGGCTTGGATCCTCATTTCAGTTTGTCCTTAAGAAGCTAACTGAATCAGATTCCAAAGAAGCCAAACTATCCAGTCAACAAGATATCGTCACTTCTCCACCTCTAAGGCATATCACTCTAGCCAATGTTGAAGAAGTTGCGTAATCCATTGCACAACAACTTGATGATGATGATGTCATTCTAAGCAAACTGATGACTCCTTCTCCCTTGACTAAGAAAAATGATGCAATGATCTCTGAAGTTGAAGTCATCTTATCCGAGGATGTACTTATGATCAAATCAGACGAAGTTGCATTTGTTCGAGGAATTGTCAGTATTTATTTGAGATAGCCATGACCGAGCAAGATGTTCCAGCCACTGAAGATCAAATCATTTAGACTGAAGAAGAACATGTTGAGATACCTATCAACAAGACTGACTCAGGAATCTTAATGATTGAATAAGAAGGACCATCTAGCAGTCAGACTCTTGAAAAAGCACTTGTCATATCCAAAGAACTCCCAAGAATATAACATCCTCTCCTGACTTCGACTTAATTAATGAAACTACTTTGGATCAAATCAGCTCAAGCCTCACATCTATTTCTTCTTCTATAACAGTTCATACAAGAACCAATCTGAATACCAAGGAAGCTCTAGAGTCTTTTAATAATAAAATGCTCAAAGAAGTGTCGGATCTATCCAGGTGTATGATTGACTTATTTAATCGATTGGAGCAGATTAAAAAGACTCATGTAGCTACTGCTACTCGTCTTGATGAGAAAATTCAAGCCAATAACTTTCAAATTTGCACCAATATAGAGGAAGTACAAGTGAACTTCAATGAAAAAAATTGATGGTGTAAGTTCTCAGTTAGCATCTGTTGCCTACCTAGCCACCAACTGGTGTTGAAGAAATGAGGGAAGAGAAGAAGTCAACTGAATCTTCAAATCAACCAAAGTCTACTTCTTCAAGTCAGCAGAAGCCTACTGACAAACACTACGGCTTTTATAAAAGATGATATAAAAGCAAATTTTGTATAATGTATATTCTATTTGAGAGTAATAATTCATAATTTTATGGCATGATTTTTTCAAACACCAAAAATGAGAAAATTGTTATAACATTATAAGTTTTGGTGATTAACAAGACTGCTAATCCAAAGGAGAGAAAACTGGATATTCGTAGGAAGAAGGTTTATAAGGAACCCAACTGAATACATGGCTAGACTGATAAGATTCTTATAGCCAAACTGATTCAAGTCAAACTGATGAAGCCCAACTTACAGTTTATCTAAGTCGATCAATCATATGAAACCAAACATTCTCTGAATAATCGTTATAATCAGTTATAAAAGATTAGAGCTCATTTGAATTAGCGGATAAAGTTTTCCGTATCAATAGTCATTGAATCCTAACAGAATATCAGGTTTTTGCGCACTACCAGAACATGTCAAAAAGGATGATGACATAGCAACAGTACGTCTGTATTTAGAAACGGATATATCATTTTAAAAAAATTACTGTTGCAGATCAATATATAAATAGACCAATTAAACAAGCTCTAAAGTTACACACTCTATATCTAAACCATTTGTATAACTCATCTCTCCTCGAAAAAGCTTTCTTCGAGCCAAACTGAAATAGTTAGCACGCGCTGATAAGTCATTATGTGATCATATCGAGGATCAAAATTTGTACTTCAGAATTCCTTTGAGAAATCTATGTAGATGAGAGTAATAAGTGTTACTACTCAAATTGTTTAGATTGGAACAGGAGTATACTAACAGTTTCAATGAGGTATTGTTCCACTTAACAAAACGTTAAAATGAACGTGGCAACGACAACCAAAACAAATGTGGACGCCTATTTCTCCAAAGTATCCAACTTGGCGCCAACACCCACATCCTCGAGTTACCCTCCGAGTTCAACCTTAGATTTTCCGCCATTTTGCTGTGAATGAAGATTTTGTGAGCTGCGCTAGAATTACTTTATGGGCAGATCTCATGGATTTCGGCCGCCTCAGTTTTCAGAGGCACGTTCTTTCTTTTTTGCCGTTTAAATTATGTCCTCGTATTTGTGCCAATTATCATTATTCGTATTTGCTAATTGTTATTTATTTGGTTTGGTAGATATGTTTTTCTTCATATTTGGGTTTGGTTAGCACGATGTATAGATTTGCATCTACTTGTACTTTTGTGCTTACTGCACTGGAGTAAAAATGCTGTATTTCACTTCGAATTACCTTGCTATGTTGTTATTGTTGCAGGATGCTGCCTGGCTACCGACGTGGCTTCAGCAATGTGATTTTGAAACATTCGGAGTGGAGGGCGGCGAGAAAGAGCACGTCTGTTTTGAGCAGCGGATTGAGGTTTTGGATGATTGAATATGGTTTTGTGATGTCTAATTGTTAGGCTTAATGATGCTGTGAGTAATGAAGAGTTTTGGGGTTGGCAATTTCCTGTGTATATGGAAATGTTAACGCTCTTTCGTTTTGGTTTGTTATTCAATCGATATTCTCTAGATTATGAACACAAATAACATTTTGAAGCTTGAACTGTATTGATTAATAAAGGTGAAAAACATTTTCTGAACTGGAGGTAAAATATGTTCTATGTATGATGAGTTTGTTTGGTGAACGGATGTATCATTTGTTATCAAGACGAAGATAATACGTGATAAAGAATATAAATCAGTCGCATGCTGTTTTAGTTTATAAAAATCCTCGTGATTTACAATTTTCCCTCACTGTGTTTGGATAGGAGTTGCAAATTTTTGGGACAAACTTAAACAATGCAGAATCATCAAGAGAATACGGAGGATGCAAGATAAGTCAGTTATTTTTATCTGGGGCTGACACTTCACCCTCAAGTTTTGCTCAATCAGCTGATAATGTAAATCTTTACCTCTAACTCGGTTTATTTTTTTATCTGATTTACTTGTAACGGAAAGGTGGTTGAATGTTCTTTTATCATCTATAATTTGTCAGTTTCAACTTGCAAGTTGAAGACTTCCTTTTTAGATATTGCCCTAGAAAAATACTTTTAGAAGGTGCAATATCCATAAGATGCTAGCTATCCTTATGGTTGAATGCACTAACCTGCAAGGGAACCACTTTCTAACTTCGCACATTATTTGCCATAGCATGTGCAACTCAAAAGCAATGTGTGTAAACAATTTAGACAGTTTGTTGGATATATTGCAGTTTCTCTGTTGCTTTTGGTAATATCTGAAACAGTTTCATGAATTCTAGCAGGATTCATTTCTGATGAATAAGAAATTATGTAACCGTCTTTGATTCGAAGAATGCACATGCTTTCACGTCTATTTGTGCATTTTTTTCTACTGTTTTGGTAATTGGTATTTTATCCTCACCAAATTCATTAATATGAAATCACAAATATTTTACACATACATATATGTCGGTTGCTGGTATAATTTGTTTTGTGATGTATGTCTCTGCTGTTATCTTTATAGTTTTTTCTTTGTCATGATGTTACTGGATTTGTCTGCTGTTTGATTCACATCATCTACCAGAATCTCAGCTACGACGACATATCTCGTTGGAACGTCCCATTGGTCAAAATCTACTATTTATATAATGTCTACTAATCATGTTGCGTTGTCCACCAAAAAAATGAGCTGAAAATGCGATTTCTCTTCTGAAGGTTGCTATATATAATTTTCATCTGTCATCAGATGGGAATTCTGAGAACTCTACCCCAGTTACTGACGTTGTTGAAACAGAGTCCAATTGTAATTTTGTGATGCTACCTCTAGCTGATTCAAAGATCTTAGGTCGAGAGGCCATCAGCCCGAGGTTGTTTCATCATTCTGGTGCTCTAGAGTCGTCTCCAAAGGTTGAATTGCATGGACATCCTAACCAGGATGGTTTGTTGAAGTGTAGAGAAAATGTGATATTTTCTGAATATTTTGTCGACACTGTAGAACTTTGTATTGCGGCATCTGAAACACTAGTGATTAATGAAGTAATCAAGAATGATTCATCAGTGAAACCTTCTATTTCAGCTACACTTGAAGCTTCTGTTCAGATGAAACAAGCACGGCTAGAAGCCTGTGAAAATGCATTATGTTGCTCACTTGACAAAGTTAGCGATATTGACAATTTGTCTGACTTGGATGATATTGCCATGGGAAGTGCTTATGAAGATACCGGTATTCATCTTGACGAGTTGCACCTGATTGAGTTGAATGTATCTCAAGTTAAGGATACACTGGACTCTGAATATGATGAGAAGACTGTTGTTTCTGCCGCTGATTGTGGTACTAATGATGATAGTTCTACCCATGACATGAAAGGTGGTGTAGCAAATGATACACAATTAACAAACAATTTGGCTGTAGAATGTTTTGATGGTGATACAAAAAAGAAAGTAACTGAAAATCTGGCTTTTGGGTTGGGCTTTGAGGAAATGGGGCTATATAGTGATTGCTTAGAGCATATACAAGCTTCAGAAGAGGTATGGAAAATGTTGAACTTTATTCAGGTTTTATCATTACCTGTCTTTAGCTGTGAATTTTTGCCCTCCAGTTTTTGGTAACATATCAAAATTTTCATGGATGAGTTTTTCCTTTTTGTTTCATACAATTTATGGACTGATGTCCCTCCCAAATACCAGATAGCCGACACAGTCACGTATGAAAACAATTTACTGGAAACAAATGTTGGCTCTTCCTTAAACAAGAGGTTTCATAAAACAGGTAAAGTTTTTCCATTGAATTTCCGAATCCTGCTTTATTATTTACCTGGTCAAAATTATGATGACTATAATTCACTTCCTCTCACATCTGCAGGAAAAGATCATAATTCATTACATAAAATTCAAGACAGGTTCCAAAGCCGCTGGTTTGGTGGTTGGACATGGAAGGTAAGGACTATCAAGTTGGTTTTCATCCTCATGGTCAGATCATTGTAACAAGTTTCCATGCTCTCTAGTTTGAACTTAGTTCACCTTTAATATCACAAAAATTTAAATCTCGATCTCCCGTCATTAAAATGTTGTCAATTTCTATTAGGTATGATGTAGTTCCAGAGAGTATACAAAATAATAAATCTCGATCTCCCGTCATTAAATCTCGATCTCCCTGAAAGCATTAAAAATAATAAAACTTGCACCCATAAATTTTATGAATTCAATCAGATAATAATAATCAAATTATAAATTCATTAAGCGGTGTCCTTGATTTTGATAAAATACACTAATTCAACATCCTTATGCATTGAATAAAGTTAAACATGTTTCTCAACCAATTTAACATATTCAATTCAAATTAAATGAAGAGAACAATGAAAACGAGGAATCAAATTTGAAATCTCTTTCGTTGTCGATTCAAATTCTACCTTGAATTAAACTTGCTTCCCTTGGCTTACTTTTGCTTTTTGACCTTTTCCTAGATCTGTTGTGCATGAAAGAGCTGAAAAAGTCTATAAATTTCGTGGTTCCTTCAAAACTCTTGGATATCTTTGATAGATTAAAATGCAATTATTTCTTGAATACTCTTTGATTGTGGGCAATGATAGATTGCATCAAATCCAGAAAATTGCAACTTTAGTCTTGTAATTGGCCATTTTGGATTTTAGTCTTGTAATTTGTGAAAGTTTGATTTTTATCCAATTTTGTTTTTTTGGTTTTTTTATTTTCTTTGCCGGAAGCTGCTCAACCTATCGAATATTGTTTATTTGACACTGATGCTCTACTACGTGGCTCATGTGGCGAGATAAAACATATGTTACACAGATTGAAATTTATCTAAACAAAAATAAAAAATAAAATTAAAGCAAAACCACGCCCAATATTTCAAAACGAGAGGAAAAATCTCTTCATTTCCCTTTATATTTGCTTTGGTAGATAACATAGGTTTTATTCTTGCCAGATAAGCCACACAGGAGAGCGAGCATTGGTGTCAAATAAACAATATTTAGTGGGTTTATAGACTTCCGAAGAATAAAGCTTTTGTGCGATTTTTTCCTTTTTGTGTGGAGTTTGCAGGCTCTGGTGTAGTGGTGCTATAGCGCCATCTCCCTGCTGCTGCACATCCTGCTGCTAACTTTAAACTCTCCCTTGCTCCATGATGTAGCACAGATGACATGTTACTGTAGCACGACTTACTGTAAATTCCATTATTATGCTCCTATCCGCAACTAATCCATATTTTCAACGTTCAAGAAATAACTAAAGTAAGCGTGAAAAACTGATAATCAAGGCAATCAAACAGCTGATTTTTCAATCTTAAGAACCCATATAATATTATATAAAAATTGAACTTATGAATCATTATTAAAAACAAGTAGTGTTTTAGCTTTTTGCAAGATTTAAGACTTCAATTGGAAGTACTTCATGCAAGTCAGCTCTTTGCTAGTATCTTTTTTACGGTTTCATTTAATTCTGCATCAGGATGTGGTATCTTCTTTGTGAATGAATATTATATGGGTGGACTTGAGCAATTAACTATTTTTATTGCTAACTATAAGAAAGAGAAGAAATGTTATGGCTACTTTAGCAGAATTGATTTCTAGTCTCCAGGGTTCTTTCATGTTTCAAGAAATTTTTTCGTTTGTTTCTGCAGTGATCTGATAGTTACATTTGTATGCTTGTTTGGAGGTTGGACACCAAATTAGCTCTGATTAATCTCTCTTTGTTTCTCATGTTTTCATTTCCCACCCAAAAGAATGAAGCGAACTGCTGTAGTGCTGTTAAACAGATATTTGCTAAGCCTTTTGTGGATGAGACAAGCTTTTTTTCTGAGTCTGTGGATGTTGCTCCAGATGAGAACTCTTTTCTACAGAATCATGATAAAGGGACCATAATAACTTCTCAGTTGAGTGTACCTTCCGAAAGTTTCGCTGACAGAGCAATGGGGGGGATTACGCTTTCTCAAGATGTAAAATCTTCAAGTGCATCTTTCTTGGACCCTCTTTGCTCTGTTGTACCATGTAGTGTTTCTGAAAATATTTGTCCCTTGCCAGCTACAAGCCAAGATGATGAAGTTCTTCCTAGACATTACAATATCACAACTGATAATACAAAAGGCAATTTGTCAGGGCCCTCAGCTTCAAACAGTAACTTACCTCAAGGGGAAGGAACTGCTATGCAAATATCTAATATAAAGAAGCCACAGGACGCCGTTTATAGAAGATTCACCTCCCTTAGAAATTATAGCACATTAGTCTCTGGAGGTGCAACTTTTTTGGAAAAAGATAGTCATCAGAAAACATCGCTCTGGATTGATAGCAATAACGAGTTAATCTTCCAGGAAGCATCTTTTGCCAACTGCGAGCATATTGTCAAAGATGGGGTTGAACCGCTGGAGGAGAAAAACTCACATTTTCCACCTGTAGTAAATTACATGACGCATTACCACCAGGCTGATGATGAAGAAAATCAAAGTTGTTCTCATGCAGCATTGTGGAAAGACAGTGTGAAGCTTCCGACTAGTGAGGTCCCAAAGTGTGAGTTATTAAAATGCAAAAGCCGTCCAGCCTCAAAACATGTTCACTTTTCAGAAAAGAAAATTGATATTCATCATAAACTTGTCAGAAAGGTCCATAGTACGCCAAAAACTTGTAAGGAAAAAATTGAAATTTTGTATACCTGTGATTTTTTATCTGATGATTATCCATTAATGGCATTTTCCATTTTTGCAGGTTTACCTACTAAAGCTGCAAAAAAGTTGACTCGGTCTGGTTATCATGGATCCGGATATCTGAACATTTTTCGAAAAAATCATTTGGTTAAGAAAAAGATGTTAATATTTCGAAGTATGGAATTTATGCTTACTGGATTTTCTTGTCCAAAGGAGAAGGAAATTGAGGGTCTCATTCGGAAACATGGAGGCACAGTTGTCACTCACATACCGTCAACTAACTTGAAGGGAAAGAGAAGTTCTAGGCTTAAGTCACAGGTCCTTCCTATCATTATATGTTTGATGAAGGTTGGTACAGAAATTAACATTCATTTGTTTTTCTAAATATTCACAAGATACATTTTCTGGACAAATTTGTTTGCTTTATTTAGAGTATATGAGCTGCCAGTCTGGATAACAAATAGTGAGAGGAAAAAAAGTATAGTCTGTTGGTGTTCCCCGCTATATTAATACTTTTGAGCTCTTAGAGAACTTTATTGGGAGATTTCCTAGGTTATGCTCAATAACAGTTGTAATAGGTGCGGAAGAAGGATGCTAAGCATCAACCAGAGAGGAGTTCTCAGCTCACTGTAAAAAGCACCAGGCATAGATTTTCGATAAAACAATATTTATTTGCTCTGACATGTGTTGTGTGGAGATAAAAGTTGGTGAAATTGGATTTGCGAGATCTTAGTTTAAAGGTCCCTAATTCAATTTCCGATGGTTGGCTTTAATTTTCTTTTCGATAGTTTATGATAGCATGCTTATTCTAAAGTCTACGAGATCTTAGTGTAAAGGTCCTAATTCAATTTCCGATGGTTGGTTTTAATTTTTTTTGATAGTTTATGATAGCATGCTTATTGCACACTCCCCCTTTTATCTTATGCTCAACATATACAAATGGAGGCCATCATATAATATACAATATATGGGAAAACTGAACTGAGAAATCTCAATTAAAAAACATTGTTTGCTCCCATACGCAATGGTTACGGCAGGTAAAGTGACTCTTCCATTTCGGGATTCCAGAAGGACAGGGCATAACATCTCGTGTAAATTTGTCTATTGTAGAGGTCTATTATGTGATTAGTCTGCTGCAAAGTGGTTGGCATTTAATATTTGTTTTGTTGTTATTTCAGATGCAATCGATCAAATTCTTGTATGGATGTGCGGTGAATGCATTTATTCTTAGAGTTAATTGGCTTATGGATTCAGTTGCAGCAGGTTTTATCTTGCCAAAGGAGAAGTATGTGACTGCCACATCTTTGACTCGCTTGCATTTTCTTGTCTCTGTTTATCTAAATGATTTTGTTTATACCATTTGAGTCATAAAATTGCAAACAATTAATGTTGACATATAGGCATGATTGGTGTATAGCTTGGTAAGGATTGAAATAGACAGTACTTGCTATAAGTTGATAATCTGCAATAACTTTGGTCTCTCAATTCTGATAAGACACCATGAAAAATACTTACTCTTTTGTTTCGATAGAAATAGAATAAATCATTAATGAATTGTGTGTGCATTTGTTTTACTTTTAAATTTCAATATTTTATTATTATTATATTTATTAAACACAAGATTTCAATATTTTATTATTATTATATTTATTAAACACAAGAAACCGACGTACATGGGAGAGAGGTTAGGCCACAAAGACCTTCCAATAACTGAAATACAATAGCCAACCAAGATTTCAAAGTGCACCAAAAGAATACATCCTACAAAAACCTTTGATGATGCTGGGAAGCCAATCCTCTGAGAATAAGTGAAACCATATTTCTAGTCTCACCACAACCCCATGGACCAAAAAACACAGCCTATCCCATTGTCTGAAACTCAGACATGATGCTGCAGCAATCGAAGATTGTTCCAGTCAATGGCTTCAAGCACGACTCCTATGTCATCTTTATAAGCTTAACCCATGTTCATAACACATTTTCGTGGCTTGCGATTGTGTGTTGCTTTGTGGTATCAAACAGAATGCTGAAGGTGCAGATGGTCCCAAAGGATTTGACGGCACATGTTTCCATGGGTCCGCAGTATTTGCTTTCCTTGTTTCCTGGTGTTTGACTTGATATGATTTGCACCACGGTTTGGGGATAGCTCTGTGCTTCCATTCATCAATGTTTCCCGTCCTTGGTATTTTTTTCGGTTCTTTCAGCATGTTCTTGGACTTTGGTGTTCATGGCGATTTATTGAGTTTTCTTCATCTTTTAGCAAAATTTCTTTGTCAGCTTATAACTAATATGAAAATATCATCAAAACTCTCAATATTCAGAATTAAACATGCTAAATGAGCATTACAACGATATAATACGTCCAAAGCAACAATATAATTTGTGTTTATTATGTTTTTGATGAAATAATTTGTGCTTATAAATAGTGAAGTTTTACCTATTTTGTGATGTATGTTCTCGATACAATGACGATGTCATGCCTTACTATTCTTAGAGTCCCATGATGCAATGTTCTATAAATGTGATGATTCTAAGTTTCTTTCATGTTATATTTGCAGTTTAACTTTGTATGCCTTGTCAGATATATGATCCTATCCAGAAATATAGGCGGATGGCATTCCCAGGAAAATGCAGTTGTGAGATATGATATTCGTTCTCTCATTTTTAACAATGTGGGCATCATGCTTCATGGAAAATCAAAAATGTTCGCTGATATTTCAACCATTATAAAGGTATGGGTTTGCTTGCTCTATTAATTCGGAAAATAATGTCTGGATTTATAGTCACGTTTTGAAGTAAAGCATATACTTTTGTTTTATTTTACGGCTTTTATATTGTCTCATTTGGCAAAGAATTGATTGACATATATGTATTATTTGGTAGATGACTTTACTTCGGTATTTTGTACTTGTGGTAGGTCTATTAAATCAAACTTTTAGTTATTTATTGTTTTCTATGTTGAAATAGTTTAAATATTTCATTGTTTTTACATAAAAGATACATGTTGGCTACTCTGGGAGAAAAATTATTAAATTTGACCAGTTGAATATTATATAAAGTTCATTTTTCTATTCCTCGTGGAAATCATCTTAGATTCATTATAGAAGGATTATAAAAAGGGAAGTAATATCTATAAAACCACCTTTGATTGAAAAAATAAAAAACAATCATATTTATGGTAATTATTATATCATATTGCTTTTCGACAATTTTGATGGGGAATTTGATTAATTACATTACGGAGGTAAATTATTACACTTTTACGACATCAAAACTGTATGTTAAATCTCTTTACAATCTATCACACTTGAAATCAAGACATATTCCTTTATAAGAAAAGAAGAATGAAAACACTTGGCATTTGGATTGGTTGAATTTGATTTGAGTGATTTGCTTGAAAGAATTGGTTTGAAATTAATCTAATAATTAAGGATTCAAATTTCATTTATATGGTAGGAATAAATAACTGAAAATAATAGCTTAGGAATTTCAAATCCTATGGATTTGGACTCAAACAAGTTGAATGGACTTTATCAATGAGTTGAAATCCTCTACTCTTCATCCATGCATCCAGATGCAGCTTTAGATCGTCCACTCTTTAAATTATAGTAAAATGTAGATCTTTCTCATTGTAACAATGGAAAAGCTGATAGTTTGTTACATTCTCCGTTTGATGTGTTTGCTGCCCAGCATGGAGGTGGACAGGTTTTCAACACCCTGCAAAGATTGATCCAGAATCTTGAAGTGGGAAGAATTTCAATTGGGGTGGTTGTTGCCGAAGATGAAAATCATGCATCTCGTCACTTAAAGCAGTGTGCCTTGGAGAACAATGTATCCATGACGGTGAGTCTTTGAAGTAATCGTTCTTAAGTTGTAGGTGCCCTGGGATCAAATCAGACCAATATTTCCTTTTTTAAAAAAATTTAAAACATTCTGTGAATATAAGAAACGTGGTCAAGTCTCTCTCATCTTCTCTGAACATCAGACTCAAGCTTACTGTTTATAATGCAGTCAATTTACTGGATTATAAGCAGTTTGCATGCCGGACAGCTTATTCCCTTGAAAGAGAAGAGGAAATTCAAGTGTCTACCAGCTATTAAGATACAAAGGCTTCACGATCCAATGGAGTTAAGTCCTGAAATCTGAATCGCTCCATCTACATGTCGCAGTAAGTACATCGTGATGCCTTTCTATGACCAAAATGTCTTCGATGGTTGAGGCCATTAATTCACATGGTTTCGACTGGGAAATTTCTTTTGAAGATGATCAAATTACATAATAGATTCTACTGGTGAACTGACGAATTCTTCCAAATACAGTAGTTGTGGAGATTATTGACATTTTTTTTTCTGATTAGATTGTTATTGCTCTTTTTGACGCTTTAAAGCTTTCACACTTACTGTGAGACTACAAATCCAATACTTACCATGTTTCTTATGATTTTCAGGTGTGATTGATGGCCTTATCTTTCTTATTTAACTGGTGTTCGTGATTAATCAATCAGCCTCATGGTAAAACAAAATGACCCTCTTTCGTGTTACAAGGTCGACCACCATATCTGGTCCATCTCCACCAGAGATGTTGCCAGAAACTCAAGGTTAGGGGGGTACAATTTATATATAGTTTACCATTTTGATAAAAATTTAGGGGGTATAACTAGATAGTATGAAGTTAAAATGGAAAGTTTCGAAAAAATTAAGAAAAAACTTTTTATACCTTGGAGCAATTAGTCATTTGTACGTCACTTTCGTTATATTTTAAGCTTGGCTAACGAAATTTTATTTATCTGACACAAAATATACATCATGTCAAGTGAAATGTATGACAAACTTCTGTTAGCATATTAATATGCTGAATTTAATTTGCAAATTATTTACGTGGATGTATTCCATTTCACCTCTCGATTTAGTTCCCTTCTCCTTTGCCAAAATGATTGTTAAACTTACAAAATTTGACCTAATGAAGTCCTAGATATTATTAAAACGTTAGAAACTAACATATTTGAGCACATGATATTCACGAGATCTATTTTTCCCTAATTTTATTCCCTTCACTCAAATCACACCCCTTGGGCTCAAAATTTTATTGTATTTAATTTCCATAGACATGTTTTACAGAAGAAACTGAGGGATGTCTTGGAGGCCTTTCATTTATAGACCATAAAAGTGAATATAAATTCTAAATACTTGGAATTCAATTTCATGATAAATTTATTCTTGTATCACATTAGCTCAAATTACTTATTTATCAAGACGTCCCCACTTATTTGACCTAAAAGAGACAGAAACATAAAGTAACATTTATGCATCAACACAATTCTGGTTACGTTTAATGTTGCAGTTGCTGAGAATTCATTTGGCAGCCATGTACTAAAGAGTGGTGGCTGTGGTTGGCATGAATGTGATTATATTCTTGATCTATATTGTTGCCATCAATTGAAGCTTCTTCTAAATTAGGCCATACTTTCAATGGATTTCGTGTTAGCTCGAACAGCGACTCCCGAACATAGTCAGCTTTGACATTGCCATCGTTCTTTCTCTGTTGTCATCCAAGAAAACAAAAACATACAAAATGCAAATCTACAGTTTTAGAACATGAAAGGAAAAAATTGTGAATTTTTTATTTTGCATTGTGTAAAGCATAATAAAAGGAAGTGGTATTCTTGAGAAATTCTAGATTGTGCTTAGACGGGGGGTTCTTGAAGCATGAATCCCAAATGACACAATTGGTGGGTGAATTTAAAATCTATTATACTTTATCAGGATTTCTACACTGTAAAGAAATGAGATGTAGGTACCTCTACTTTAAAGATACTTGAAACCAAGCATGTATGCCTTGTCGTATTCACATTGGTTACTTCCAATCCCAGACAATCCAAAGCTTCCATTAACATCACAAATCCACTACTTTTGTGCTCACAAAATACCTTGATAAAGAACTCATTCCCATCCAGTTGAAATACTTCCACTTGTGGCTGCAATGATCAAGTTAAAAGTTAGAACATAGACATGATCATGTAAAACATTTCAACTTTGTTACAAGTTCACTCATTCTACCTCCATTTGCTGCTCTTTTTTGTCCGTATTATCCATCTCATGATCCTGCTTATTAGATATACCAAATGATTTCTTGTGAAAGCCATTTATAAGATTTTCATGTTCACGTTGAATTCCCCCTTTTGTTCCATTTTGACGTTGAGCACTTGTTGGGACTACATTTTTGCCAACTTCGGTTCTTGCCGCTTCTTCTGCATCCTCATCACCTGTACGTTCTTCAAGCTCAACTTGAAGATCCTTCACTTGTTTCTGAAGTTCTTTCACATAATCAATTGCATCTCCAAGAATTGCAGCTTTGTCCAACTGCAGCAGAGTGCAGGAAACAAATAAACAAAACTACTACAAAGTTTATATCTAGAGATATATTGTGTGATCCAACCTTAGAAATTTTAGGGACTAATGCTCTAAGGGAGTACAGCCTATCATTAAGCTTCTTTCTTCTGTTCCTCTCAGCCTTAAGATTTTTTGATTGAAACCCTTTTCTAGTCCTTCTATACCTTGATTCATCCTCGTCTTCATTTAGATCAGATTCGTCTGACTGGTTATTTTCGTTCTTTCGATTGTCCATTGTCCCCGATGAAAGCTCCATCCATATTTTACTATCTGATGCTTCCAAATCTTGGAATCCATTTTCAACTGAATGGCTGAAATTTGGATTCGAGTTATTATAGTCAGTCCCTTCTAACAATATGCTGTTGGTTCCTGAACTGCAGCTAAATTGATGCAGTGTGTTCATAGGAGAATTACACAGATAAATTCTGTCAACTGATATATCGTGTGGCAAATCCAATTCCTCTTTCGAGATTTCTGGAGAAATCTGAAGCTTTAATATGCTAATGAGATTTTCTTGAGCATTTAAATCAAATGAAAAATAAAATGTAGTGGTAGAATTACTCACTGCCTGTTGTTCCAAGAAAATGTTGTAGTCAACTTTGATGAGATCGACCATTTCTTGATCTTCAGGAATCTGGAAAATAAACAATGAAACAAGAAGAGCGAGTTTAGGTAAAACAGAAGTTGGGGATGGGCCGAAGAAATACTTGTTTAGTCGTGAAAAACTCGAGTAATCCAAGAGAGAGAGGGACCAAAACTCGGCTACCGGTTGATTCCTACAGAGATTCAAACACACAGTAACTAAATTGTGCATAAAACCTTATTTTTGAACCATTGCATAGGTTGAGATGGAACTTACATCTGATAAATTCGATTCTGAGTTCTGTGAGTAATTCAACCAACTTACTTGATTTGACAACAATGTTTGTTCATGTAATCTGAAAGTGTAAATCTGTCATAATTCCATGAAAGTTCTTGATCATATAATTTATAACCATAAAATTTATACCCTGAATCAAGTACTATGGAGAAAGGAAGCTGGTCTAATAATTCACAAGATTTGGTTCTTGGATGTCTAAATATGGTATCTCTACAAAAGATAGTTGCAGAAGTAGGCAAAAGAAGCTCATCTTCAAAATTTTCGATATTTATCGTTCCAGCGCAACAGCAATCCAACCACTCAATAGACCTAAATTAACCAAATAGCATGAGAAGACAGTAAATCCCATAATTTATTTTTGATATAGTTTCCAAGATTTTAAGTGTTTTTTTATCTGAAATTTATATTATATAATTTTACCTATGATCATTGCTTAACTTCCACAGAACGATATATTCCCAGCCTTTAATACCAACTAAGGGTCTTAGCCTCTCTATAAAACTTGGCACCAGCATTTTCCTGTCAAACAAAGGAGGAATTAGCAGTATACATGAATGATGATTATTGACATGACATACAACAATTTTGATCCGTTGCGTTTCATCAAGAATTCAAATGCACCGAAGAAAACGAGAAAGGGGAGGCGTGAAGTGCATTTTTTTGTATATTGCAAACTGGAATTTTGGGTATTTTGATGTTTAAACATTTCTCATCGAACAAAAAATGATAACCAAATCTAGAAATATTTTGTCAAGTTTTTCATGATTATGCAACCATATTCTTAAAATCTTTTTTCAAAGAAAACACAAAGATATCCCTCCTTATTTTGCTATGACCCTTCTGTTTCTCTGTCAACCGAAAAAAATAATAATAAGGAAGTGGAAAAAAGACAGTTAAATTTATGGTGATGATGATTAATTGGTGCATAATGTTCTCTTTTAATAGCAAATTCTGATAAAGATAATTTGTTTTCAAGGTTTTAGATAAAGAAGAAAGCTAAAGTGCGTGGAGCCTAATTACTTAATCTTGGTAGTTGAACAACGTTGCATGCATGAAAAATTCAAAGAGAAATTGACCCAAAAAATTTAATTATTCAAAAGTAATCAGATATTGAAATTTGTCATATTGACATGAGTAATCAATCAAAAAAATTAATGATTCTATTAATTGATTTTATTCAACTTTTATAATATAATATTTGAATTATCCAATTTCATATGAAACAATATATGCTCTGTTTATTGTGAATATATTCCAATAATAATTTGTTAGACTTAAATTTGTTGTGGAGATGGTAGTAAAAGTGGAGATGCTAGTAAAAACCAGTAGATGCTGACTTAGTACAAAACCAGTAGATGTAAAATAGCAGAAAAACAGAAGCACTTGTAGCACTTGTCAAGTACTGTTTCTTAGCTAAAACCAGAACTAGAAGGATACAAAATTCGAAATATACACTAACAGAATCTTGCGTATCTCAAAGTCTCTAAATATTACCGTTGATCTATTAACGTGACACCAGCATTTATTGCTTCATTAAATGCCATTAAATGCTATACAAGAACATTTAAGATGATATACCATTTTTGGTATGAACTGCGACTGATTACTTTTGATGTATTCTGCAGGGTCCATTTTAAGCAATAAAGCTGAACCACCAAAAAGAAAACAACTGTTCAGTTTTTTGAACGTTGAATAGAGCCTATATATGGAGATGAAGGATTTCGTGAAGTAACATGTAGCATTGAACAAAAATCTGAATTGAAAAACATCATTCGAGCATTGTTAGAACTTTCAGTTATCTAAAGAGCTCAAACACTGAAAAAGCAGCACACGCTTCATTGCATACTCTTGATCATTGAGATCATATTGTGCTAGCTATTTTTCGTTATAACTTCTCAAGCTATTCACTTCACTATTTCATTGATAGAAGAATTTGTAACTGGAAAAGAGTCTTTTCCAAAACTTAAGATCATTCAAGAAGTTGAGTTGTAAAGCTAAGAGTTTCAATAGGCGAAGGGTAAGTCCTGTTGAAGTGGGTGTGTACAATTGTTGTGCTGTATTCACCAAAGTCTTTTAGTGATACCTTCTGGAAATAGAAGAAGGGGAGACGTAGAAGATTCATCTTCGAACTTCCAGAAACAAACCTTGTGCTATCTACTGCTTTTCGGCTTTATTATTTTTCACCCACTAACCAACAGATCGTTTTCCGCACATTATCTTGTGATCTGCTGGTCTTTATACTTGAACAAGAATCGTTAAAATCTCTAACAAGATTTTAGCACATCATTTGAAAGAATTTAATAAGTTGGCCATTGAGTTTATTCAACCCCCCTTCTAAACTCAACCCGATCCTCAACAAGTGGTATCAGAGCAGGTTATTCTTGTTCGTGAAAAACTACAACAGATGGCACACTTTAGCAAAGTTCATATGTTCTCTAAGGAAGATTTTGATGATTGGAAGATTAGAATGCAAGCTCATCTTGCAATTCAAGATGATGACATGTGGTATGTCATCATTGATGGTCCATTAAAGATCTTAAAGCCAAATCCAGCTATTGCTATTACCGAAGGTGCACCTCAGATGCTTGAAAAACCAAGATATGAATGGACAAGTGAGGACAAGAAGAAAGCCAATCTTGACAACGTTGCGAAGGACATTTTATATAAGACACTCGACAAAAATACCTTCAACAAAATCAAGAAGTGCCATACTGCCAAGGAAATCTGGGAAAAATTAATTCAGATCTGTGAAGGAAACGAAGAAACAAAGGAAAACAAACTGTCTGTAGCCATGCAGAAGTTTGAAAATATGAAGATAAGGGCTGAAGAAACTATGAATGAATTTGATGAACGATTCAGCAGCCTCGTCAATGAACTCTCAGCTTTTGGGAAAGACTTTGGCAATAGAGAAATTGCATTAAAGGTAATGAGAGGTCTACCCAGAGAATGGGATGTCAAAACAATGGCAATGAGAGCTTCCAAGGATCTCAACAAGTTAGAACTACACGACTTGTTCTCGGATTTAAAGGCATATGAGTTTGAACTTGAAGTTCAAAGTGGAGAAGAGCCCTTAGCAAATCCACCAACCAAAGCTCTCGCAGCTACTGTTAACTCTACTACTACAGTTGCTCCAAGTTCATCTTCTGCTACTGCTTTAGAGAACACTTCTGAGAGAAGTGCTGAACAGATAAGCAATGACGCAATGTCATTATTTGTTAAGAAGTTTTCCAGATTCATGAGAAAGAATCATAGAACATTTCAAAGTCCCAACCGCAATTTCAAAAAGGAATCATCACCTAGTGATATGGCATGCTTTAACTGTGGAAAAGTTGGACACTTCATTGCTGATTGTCCAAAACCAAAGAAGGATGACCAGAGGAAGAAGGGTGACAAACGCAATGATAAAAAGACCAGAAGAGACAGGAAGGCAATAGTTGCAGAAGAAAGTAAGTCCAAATGGGCAGACTCAAGTTCTGAATCTTCTGGTTCTGAAAGCCATTCGAGTGAAAGTGATGAAGATGAGATCAAATGTCTGATGGAAAATACTGAGTCAACCTCGACATCCGGAGAGGTATTTGACTTTGACTCTGATGAATTTACACGCAATGATTTATTCAAAGCATTACACGACATGGTAGAAGAGTATTCTGGACTTTCTCAATCGTTCGAGGAAGTTAAGATCGAAAATCAGGACTTAAAATATCAGAACAGTAAGTTAACTTTCTTGCAAGTAGACAGCCGTAATGATTTACAAGTTGAGATGAGTAAATTAAAAATGGAGAATGAAAGAGCAAAAGCAGAATACCAGAAGATGCTTTCTGAAAACCAGAAGTTATCACTACTGGTAAATGTTTGGAACAAGTCCTCTACTTCACTGGAAAAGATGCAAGAATTACAAAAACAATCTGGAGACAGGAGTGGTCTCGGATTTTGTAATAATGAAGGCACTTCTGAAACGAATACTAAGCCAAAACTGGATACGTGCAAAGGGAAGTATATTCACTTTGTGAAATTCAGTGTGGTACAGAAACCAGAAGTACCTACTGTTTCAGTAGAAAGGAATGTAAATCAGATGAACAAAAGGATGCATTATGGTCTGGGTTATGTTGAACCTAAGGAAAAAGTTGACCAGAGTTCTAGAATCAGAAGAGGATTCAACTCAGGAAGACAACCTCCTATGAATGTTAAAAACTACCAGTACTACAATTCTAGACCTGTTCAGAAGAGATACAGGCTAGACAACAGAAACAGAAGGGAAGAACAACATACTAAGATGCACAATGTTAGAAATAACAGACCCTCTGTTGCACACACCTCCATGGATACCCGAAGTATAAAAATTATACAACTGTGGGTTCCAAAGGGACTAATAAGGCTTGGACCCAAATAGATTGGGTACCAGATACTAAAATTTGTGCTTGCAGGAACAGGTGAAGAAAACCAAGATCAGTAGCTCAACGTGGTATTTGGACAGTGGATGTTCAAGACATATGACTGGACAGAAAATTCTGCTATTAGAAGTAGTAAGTTGTGCTGGACCAGAGATAACCTTTGGGGATAACTCAAAAGGTAAAACCGTGGGTAAGGGTAAGATTATCCATGGTAACATCACTATTAAGAATGTGCTCTTAGTTGAAAATCTTTGTTATAACTTGATCAGTATTAGTCAATTATGTGATAATGGATTTTCAGTAGCATTCCAGAAGCACACTTGCACAGTTAAAAATGCTGATGATTCTACTATTATAACCGGAGTAAGAAAAGGCAACACCTATAAAATCTCATGGAACATAGATCATATCATTGCTCCTACATGTTTAGTTGCATCTCTAAGTAATAAACACTGGTTGTGGCACAAAAGACTGAATCATCTAAATTTTAAGTCTATCAACAATCTCAAAAGCAGAACTTAGTCGATGGATTGCCAGACATAAAATTTATTAAGAATCATGTATGTTCTGCATTTAAACTTGGTAAGCAAGTAAGATCTAGCTTCAAAAATAAAGGCAGCAAATCATCCTCAAGATGTTTAGAATTATTACATATGGACTTATTTGGTCCAATCTCTATCATAAGCTTAGGGGGAATGAGATGCACCCTTGTTGTTGTTGATGATTTCTCTAGATTTACTTGGGTAATTTTTCTTGCTGGAAAAGATCAAACCAGTAACCTCCTGATCAAACTTTTGAAAAAGATTCAAAATGAAAAATCAGTTTCTGTCATTAGAATCAGAAGTGATCGAGGTACTGAATTTACTAACAAGATTCTTGAGATATATCTAGATGAACAGGACATTCATCATGAATATTCAGCTGCCAGGACGTCTCAACAAAATGGAGTAGCTGAGAGGAGAAATAGAACACTTAAAGAAGCTGCTAGAACAATGCTAGCAGATGCAGACATCTCTCAGCGCTTTTGGGCAGAAGCTTTTAATACAGCTTGCTACACACAAAACAGAACGATGATCAACAAGAGAAACAATCAAACTCCGTATGAAATATGGAAAGGAAGTAAACCGAACGTATCTTACTTTCATGTTTTCGGTTGTAGATGCTTTGTGCACAATAATGGCAAAAATCATTTAGCTGCTTTTGATTCAAAATCTGACATTGGTTTATTTCTTGGATATTCAGCAGTTAGTAAGGCTTTTAGAATTTTCAATAATAAAACTCTTAATGTTGAAGAATCTATTCATGTTGTCTTTGATGAAGACAGCAGTGTTCCCGAGATTACTAACATATCTAATTTAAGTAAAAGATTAGACAACGTTTATCTGAAATTAGACGGTGAAGATGATGCATAAGCAAGTGTCAAGGATATTCAAAATCCAGAACCAGACATTCACATTCCAGAACAAGCAGCTGATACTCCAGAACCAGCAGCTGACATTCCAGAACCAGCAGTCGATACTCCAAAACAATCTACTGTTTTATATGAAGACAATCTAAATCCTTTTATTTGGAGAAAATCTCATCCTCCATCTTTGGTAATTGGAAATCCAGCAGCTCCACTAAGGACTAGAAGACAGATGATAAATGAATACATGCATGTTGCTTTTATTTCTCAAGATGAACCAAAGAAGATTGAAGAAGCTCTTCTGGATCCCAGTTGGATAGAAGCTATGCAAGAAGAGCTGAATCAATTTGAGAGGAATAAAGTTTGGTTTCTAGTACCTAGACCTTCTCACCAAGATGTCATTGGAACTCGGTGAGTATTCAGAAACAAACTAAATGAGGAAGGAACAGTTGTAAGAAACAAAGCAAGACTGGTTGCACAAGGATTTAGACAAGAAGAAGGAATAGACTATGATGAAACCTTTGCACCAGTAGCTAGGCTCGAAGCTATCAGAATATTCTTAGCCTTTGCTGCTTTCAAAAACTTCAAAGTATATCAAATGGATGTAAAGAGTACATTTCTTAATGGTCTACTACAAGAGGAAGTCTATGTTGAACAGCCTCCAGGTTTTTCTAATCATTTGTTACCAAATCATGTTTTTAAATTATATAAAGCATTGTATGGTCTGAAACAAGCACCTAGGACTTGGTACGACATACTTTCACAATTTCTCATTAATCATGGTTTCACCGTTGGTACTGTAGATAAGACTTTGTTTACCTTAGCCAAAAACAAACACATATTGTTAGTTCAGATTTATGTTGATGATATCATATTTGGGTCAACTAACCCCAAATTATGTGCAAAGTTTGCTAAGTTAATACAGGACCAGTTCGAGATGAGCATGATGGGAGAATTAACATTTTTCTTAGGACTTCAAATCAAGCAACTTGATACTGGAATCTTCATATACCAAACTAAGTATACAAAGGAACTACTGAAAAAGTTTGGGATGGAAGCATGTGCTGCTGCTTCCACTCCTATGAGCTCATCTGCTAGAGGTAACTCAGTATCGTGGTTTGATTGGTTCATTGTTATACCTTACTGCCAGTAGATCAAATATCATGTTTGCTGTTTGCATTTGTGCTAGATTTCAATCAAACCCTAAACAATCACATTACATTGCTGGTAAAAGAATTTTAAAATATCTTAAGGGTACTCAAAATGTAGGCCTCTGGTATCCCAAGGACTCGTCGTTTAATCTTATTGGATACTAAGATGCTGATTATGCAGGATGTAAACTGGATAGAAAAAGCACAAGTGGTTTTTGTCAATTTCTTGGTGATAGGTTGGTTGATATCCTGGTTTAGCAAAAAGCAGACTTCCATAGCCACGTCTACTGCAGAAGCTGAATATCTTGCTGCTGGAAGCTGTTGTTCTCAAATACTTTGGATACAGCAACAACTCAAAGACTATGGAGTTCAAGCCTCTGAATCACCAATATTTTGTGACAATACCAGTGCAATTGCTATATCACATAATCCAGTACTCCATTCCAGAACTAAGCACATTGATATTATACATCATTTTATCAGAGATCATGTGCAAAAGAAGAACATTCGTCTGGAATACATTCCTACTGATCAGCAAGCAGCAGACATTTTTACAAAACCTCTGCCTGAGAATAAGTTTTCTTACTTTCGAAATACACTTGGATTAATAGATTTAACTTGATTATTTATCATCATCTGATATTATGGCTTAACTTTTCCTCTGTGATTATTCAGTTTTTAATTTTGCAGAAGGTAAAAGCTGAACGATAGAAATAATCAGTAGACATAAAATTTCATTAAAATTAATAGAAGCGGGGGCGTACATTTCTCACTTCTTTTTTAACGTACTCCCTCCAGAATGCCAACCAAGTGGTCAGTTCTTCGGTGGAGGTACGTAGAAACTCCTCTGAAAAAAGAATCTTTTTCAGAGTCTTTTGCTCCTTTAAGAGCATGATAAGGTAGACGCCATCATCAGAGACGACGTCTGCTCTATCAGCACTATGGAGACGTCGATAATATTTCTTCATCATTAACAACTCCTTGGTGGAAGATGCTCGCCCACTCTCGAAGGAGGACTTAAGCTCCTGGATTTTAGTCCAGGTAGCAAGTGTCTTTTCATCACTTTGTCTTCTATTGCTTTCTTTCTTGCAGCGATCACCTCCCTCATAAACTCATCAGTCAAATCAGGACTATTATCTCTTGCCATTTCTCTTAAAGAATGATTATCTGGTTTACCCCATGTTCATATTTATAGATGAAAATCAAGCACCAAAGCTCGAGAAAGTCTTGACTACAGTAGATATATATATGAAACATCCCATATCAAGCTATCATCGGTTCAGTTACCAAATATTTTAATTTAATAATTGCACTAATTTAGGTAGAACTTTATTATGATCTTCTGTGATTTTGTGTCAGATGCAGAAAGTATTTTGTCTCATTAACAAAACAAGGCTTTCTTCAGTTTCCAGTAGAAGCTATCATAAGACGACTTACTTCCTTCTGAACTTAATCATTTATTCATTTTATTCTTCTAACATTGAGTTGTTTGCAGAAAGGAATAAAGGAACATCAAGTACTTCAACTGAAATTTCATTAGAAATTTTCCAGTACATTAAACAAAGTGAAAGTTACAGAAATCTCAAGACAATCGAAACGTCTTCTGAAATTCTAGACTAATCAAGCTCATGTCTTCAGTGATATCAGCAGCTTGTAGTATTCTTGCAAAGTACTTCAGCAGAAGAAGGGCATTATAGATGATATTAGCATTATCGATCCACCAGCACTCTCTTATTGCATTAGCATGCTTCTGGAAGGGATCGATGCTACATATCAATCTCAATGAAAACAAACAATCTTTTTGATTGTTAATATTACAACTCCAGGAGTATGATCCAAGGATCATTATGTGCAGAACGACTTTTTTCCAACATCTTCTTAGAAATCGCAGCAAGCTGTCTTCTGAACATTCTTGCTTCTGCTTCCGGATCAGTTGTTACCTCTTCTTTCATTTGATTTTTATGTTTACTTAACCTTGTTTAACCCTTGCAGGTATTTATAGTGATATTCAAAGGAGATAAGGATCCTTGCGACTGTTCAAATTCAACGGTTTAAATTGAAAGATTGCCAAGAGTCGTTTAGTATTTAATATCCATTACTACTGCATTAATTGAGGGGGAACATCTTTATGGCATTTATATTAGAAACTGATTTGTCTTTTCGATAAAACAATATACCTACCAGAAGTTGTTAGAGTGCTGCATTTGTTTTAGCATCTTATCCACTTCCAGTAGATATTATCATAAAATGACAAATCAACTTCTGTTTATTTAGCAACCGCCTCGGACAGCCCGCCAATTTTTCAAAATATTTTAAAATGAGTAGAGTAACTGACACTTTTGTCTCTCTCTCTCCTAACATATCGACACGTGTCCCTATGTTCATTGACGGCTGTATATTTTGCTTTAACCGTTCATTTTTTTACTACGCTTTACGAACTCAGATTATTTCCTTGTCTCTACTGTTTTTTCGCATCTACTGTTAACATACTTCTATTCTCTTTCAAATTTAGAAATGGCCGCAGCATATACATTGAATGCTTATCAGGTGAATTTTGCTTCTGTTCTCACTATTAAGGATGAGAATCTTGTCAAGATGTTCAAATCATTGGAAAAGTCCGGGCTTCGAATATTCTTGGAATCACCTGCTGTTATCTACAAGTCTGTTCTTCTGGATTTCTATGCCAAAGCAGAAGTTGTGGAAGGCAAGATTACCTATACACAGGGAGATGCATCGATTTCTATTGATGCTGCACTTCTGGGTTCCACTTTTTTCCTACCGATTTCTGGCCTTTTCGAGCTCTCGGACATTTCAAAGGAAGACATGTCCATCGCCTTGACAAATTTTTCAGCCACTGGAGAAGAACTTTCACCCTCTTGCTTCAAAAAGCTACTGAAAATTGAGTACCAGGTACTCGCTGATATAGTAGCAAAAGCCTTGTTAGTTAAGGCTGGAACCTTTGACAAACTAACAAAAGAAAAGGTTCAAGTGATGGTGGCCATCCCATCAGAAAAGAAAGTGGATTGGGGACATTTTCTGTTTCGCATTATGAAGGATATGATTCTCAAGAAAAGTACTGTATTTGCTGTGCAAATCAGTAAGATGTTGAAAGATGCTGGTTTTCCTGGAACAGCAGAAGAGGATGGCTCTTCGGTAACAATGACTGATGCTGATAGCGTGCTTCCTTTAAGGCCAAAGCTAACCGTTGGTGAGTTTGTGGCCATTAAGAAGGAAATTGGAGAATCTCAAATTGAGGGGCAGAAGAAAATTAAACGAAAAAGGGTTGTGGTCTTGTCTGATTTTGACAAAACAGAATCTGGAGAATCAGCAGCACCCACTCAGCAAGCTTCACTGCCTCTCACCCCAGCTAAGAAGAAGCCTCGCACAACAATCTGCATCAAGAAAACAGCGGTTTTGTCTGAACTGGAGAATGTTCCTCTCCGCCAAGTTTTTCCATCTGTTGTTTCATCCACCAAAGCCAAACCGATTGAATCAGGGCCCTCACCTGCTCAAAGCTTCAGACCAACTTCTGGTGTGGTCATTAGAGAATCTGCTACTGGTTCTTCTGCTTTTAAACCAGTAGTCCCTGCTGCTTCTGAAAAAGGGAAAGAAAAGATTACTGAGTTGTCTCAGTCACCGGTGGCAACATCAACCATTCAAACAGCAATAAATCTACATCTGGAAGAAGTTGAAATCTCAACCAGAGAAGATATGAAATTTTTTGACGATTGGCTTAAGGTACGTGTCTACCACCCAATCACATTTTTGAAAACTACTGGTGTTTATGCTCAAATAGTAGAAAATGAGAAAAAGGTTTTTGATGCTGCCGGGACACGAAATGTGATAGAAGCTATAAATCGTCGCAATTACATTCTGAAAAAAATTCAAAATGCAGAGATGGACACTGCTACTGCAACTGCTGCTGCCAGTGCTACTGTTATGACTACTGCTTCATCGTCTCTTCCAGCACTTGAGCATTTTTCAGAAGCTCACCAAGCTGAAATGGCAACTTTGTTGCATACTTCACCCTCTGTTGTTGAGCCACAAGCTGTATCTGTACCTGCTGCTGTTTTGCAGCAACCAGACGAAGGGCCAACAGATTAATCTACTGCTTCAGAAGGACCTTCTGCTGAACCAGAACCAGCTGTTACGACTCAAGCAGAAGCTGTACCATTCTCTATTCCTTCTTTGCAGTCTCCTGAGCGCATTGCCCGAATGGAGGAAATTAAACAAAGATTGCAAGCAAGGACTCCTTCCCCAGCTATGGAACCATTTGATCCTAGAATTCCAAATTGATGCTCTTCAAAGGGATCTTGTAAATCTTTCAGACTTTGTCAAGCGGATATCTTATGAAAATGCCGCCGAATTTCATGATGCTCAATTCTTCCGAGAACACATGTCTAAGGAAATACAGAACACTGCGGAATCTCTGAGTAAAATGCATGCTGAGACCATCGTCTTTCGACAGGCCATATCCAAAAGTTCCAGTCAGATCGCGCTTGCTCAATCTGATATATTTACCAGGATCACCGAGCATGATGAAATGTTTCGATCAATCTACACCACCATGGACCTGATGGATGCCAAGATTGATTCTCAATCTCAAACGCTCACTGCTATTAACGATCGAGTTTCTAATCAGACTCCTTATCTGGAGATGCTGACAAATGGAATTCACAATTTATCTGGGCGAATGGATGACTTAATTGCTAGGGTCATTGCCGATGATGCCAAAAAGGGGGAAGAAGATAGAACTGGAGATAGAACTGGAGCGAGTAGCAGCAGACCTCATTCTTCTGGAAGGGATCAAAATTCAGATGAAGCTACTTTCAGAGATATTGGAACAAATTAGTTTTATTTTCTTGTCTTAACTAATTTGTGCTTTACGTGATTTTTCTGGATAATAACTGTTTTTATCTGCTTCGTAATCTGTTTTATCTATTCATCTTAACGTCTAAGGAATATCTAGGTTTTGGCATCACCACAAAGGGGGAAATTGTTAGACTTAAATTTGTTGTGGAGATGGTAGTAAAAGTGGAGATGCTAGTAAAAAACAGTAGATGCTGACTTAGTACAAAATCAGTAGATGTAAAATAGCAGAAAAACAGAAGCACTTGTAGCACTTGTCAAGTACTGTTTCTTAGCTAAAACCAGAACTAGAAGGATACAAAATTCGAAATATACACTAACAGAATCTTGCGTATCTCAAAGTCTCTAAATATTACCGTTGATCTATTAACGTGACACCAGCATTTATTGCTTCATTAAATGCCATTAAATTCTATACAAGAACATTTAAGACTGGTATACCATTTTTGGTATGAACTGCGACTGATTACTTTTGATGTATTCTGCAGGGTCCATTTTAAGCAATAAAGCTGAACCACCAAAAAGAAAAGAACCGTTCAGTTTTTTGAACGTTGAATAGAGCCTATATATGGAGATGAAGGATTTCGTGAAGTAACACGTAGCATTGAACAAAAATCTGAATTGAAAAACATCATTCGAGCATTGTTAGAACTTTCAGTTATCTAAAGAGCTCAAACACTGAAAAAGCAGCACACGCTTCATTGCATACTCTTGATCATTGAGATCATATTGTGCTAGCTATTTTTCGTTATATCTTCTCAAGCTATTCACTTCACTATTTCATTGATAGAAGAATTTGTAACTGGAAAAGAGTCTTTTCCAGAACTTAAGATCATTCAAGAAGTTGAGTTGTAAAGCTAAGAGTTTCAATAGGCGAAGGGTAAGTCATGTTGAAGTGGGTGTGTACAATTGTTGTGCTGTATTCACCAAAGTCTTTTAGTGATACCTTCTGGAAACAGAAGAAGGGGAGACGTAGAAGATTCATCTTCGAACTTCCAGAAACAAACCTTGTGCTATCTACTGCTTTTCGGCTTTATTATTTTTCACCCACTAACCAACATATCGTTTTCCGCACATTATCTTGTGATCTGCTGGTCTTTATACTTGAACAAGAATCGTTAAAATCTCTAACAGGATTTTAGCACATCATTCGAAAGAATTTAATAAGTTGACCATTGAGTTTATTCAACCCCCCCTTCTAAACTCAACCCGATCCTCAACATAATTCATTCATCCCACATATATATACTTGTTTGTTTATTCTTACAAATTAAAGAAATCATAGGAAAAACAAAATTTATAAACAAACACTCTAAATTTTTATTTAATTAATTCAAAAAATGATTGCACATTTTTCAAGATTTAGTTAATAGATTTATGTTATTAAAAGACAAAAAAATTGCTATTAAATATAGAAACTGAACTATATATTCGAGACAACTGAAAAAAAACATATATAATTGGGACGAAAGAATGATATAGTTGAGATTGTATATAATTTCTCCTTTAAATAATTGTGTTGAGACATTTTGCGTGACCTTAATAACATAACAAACTTAACTACCTTCAACAGTCTTCTAATCGTGTGAGTTTCTTTCCAAAAAAAAAAAAGAAGAAGTCAATTATGGAACATATTTCTCAGAAGGAAAAACCGCAACTTTGGTCATGTATGTTTGACATTTTTGTGATTTTTTTGTTCTTTATGTACCAATTCAGTTTTAAACTGTTATCTATGAATTTTTTTGTAGTTTCAGTCATTTTTCCACGTGTCGCTGATATAATACTGACGTTGTTTTGATCTACCAATGCCATATCATTACACATACAGAAAAATGACTAAAATTGTCAAAAAAATTTGAAAAACACAAGCCTAAAATTAATATTTGTCAACATAGATGATAAAAAATGTATATATAAAAAATCAGATATACATAAGTAAAATTGTAATTTCGCTTTCTCCGAATGAATTAAGGAATGTAATATGTATAGTTGTACTTGCATAATGATTACTTGCATAATGATACATTTTCTACAAGAACGTTTAGTTTTAGATAGTAGTCATGTTGTTAAATAAGAAAAAATAGAATCTTTGTTATATTATCTATTTTGTTAAATTTCAATTTCGATTAACTAAGTTTATTATTTTTTTTAATTTTAATCATTATTCAGACACGACGCTGATATATAACACATATGCATCGCCTATGTGACTCCAATATGACATTGATGTGTAGCGTGTCATTTCAGTAGTATCGATAAAAAATGATTGAAACTGTCAAAAATTGAAAATACATGACTAAAACTAAAATTGATCAACATAAATGACTAAAGTAGCAAATAAACAAACAACCAAAATTGCACGTTTTCTCTTGGATAGAGTATAATAACGGAATTGCTTTTAACAATGATGAAAGTCGAATAGAATGATGGGTTATATCGAGGAATTAAATGTCGATTGAAAAAATAATTTTTCAGAAAAGAATTAAAAAATGTTCTTGTTCGTGTTTTCAAGGAAAAAAAACACCTAGAAACACTAACAAAACACGACTAAGTTTTCGTAACTCAATAAAAAGTCAAAAATTTATTACCCATTTGGAATTCAACAAATTAAAATGTACGCATTTAGATTTGTAAATTTCCCCCATTGAACTAAACCATGCCATAAAATGCCATAATATCAAATGTCTACCACATTATCATGCATGGATCTGAGCTGACCAAACAACCAAAGTCCAAAACAAAACCATGGGTTCCTAGCAACTTCAGTGGCTAGATAGATCCATGGCGGCCAAAACAAGTTGTTCTCGGGCGACGAATCCAGGCACCGATGGGGCTGAACCAACACACAAAACACTAACTACCAAGCATGAATGATAAACTTATTATTCCAGTATAGTTCAAGAATACTTATTCATTAGGCCTAACCTCTCACTTATTTGATCTAAAAGAGAATAAAAATCAAAAAGGTTCCATACTGTGCTCATTACATGTGATGGTGCAGTTGCTGAAGGTGGTGAGAATTCATTTGGCAGCCATGGATTAAAGAGTGATGACTCTGGTTGGGGTGAATGTGATAATATTCTTGATCTATATTGTCGCCACCACTTGATGTTTCTTGTAATTTAGGCCACACTTTCAACGGATTTCGAGTTAGCTCGAGTAATGACTCCCGTACATAGTCAGCTTGGACATTGTCATTGTTTTTTATCTGTTGCCATCCAAGGACAAAAACATACAAAATGTAAGTCACCATTTTCAGAACATGGTTCTGCCATAGTATGTGTTAGTACCCACGTTTCCCATTAGTTTAAATAAATGTACAGAAATGAGATTTAGGTACCTCTACTTTGAAGATACTCGAAACCAAGCATGTATGCCTTGTTGTATTTACATTAGTTACTTCCAGTCCCAAAGAATTCAAAGCTTCCATTAACCTCACAAAACCGCTACTTTTGTGCTCACAGAATACCTTGATAAAGAACTCATTCCCATCCAGTTGAAATACTTCCACTTGTGGCTGCAATTTATCAAGTTAAGACATAAACATGAATATGTAATAACAATTCAACTCAACTATTTACAAGTTTACTCTTTCTACCTCCATTTGCTGCACTTTCTCGTTCGTATTATCCATGTCATGATTATCAAAAGATTTCTTGTGAAAGCCATTCAGAAGATTTTCATGTTCTCGTTTAGGTCCACGTTTCGTACCATTTTGATGCTTAGTACTTGTTGGGACGATATTTTGGTCAATTTCGGTTCTTGAAGTTTCTTTTCCATCCTCATCATCTGTTTGTTCTTCAAGCTCATTTTGTAGATCCTTCACTTGTTTCTGCAGTTCTTTCACATAATCAATAGCATCTCCAAGAATTGCAGCTTTGTCCAACTGCAGCACAATGCAAGCAACTTGATGAACAAAATTGCTACAAAGTTTTTACTTAAAAAAAAATATGGTTTCATCCAACCTTAGAAATTTTAGGGACTAATGCTCTAAGGGAGTATAGCCTATCATTAAGCTTCTTTCTTCTCCTCCTCTCAGCCATAAGATTTTTTGATTGAAGTTCTTTTCCGTTCCTTCTTCTGTACTTCGGTTCATCCTCATCCTCATTTAGATCAGAGTCGTCTGACCGGTTATTTTCATTCATTTGATCGTCTATTGTACCAGATGATGGCTCCATCCATATTTTACCATCTGATGCTTCCAAACCTTGGAATCCCTTCTCAACCGAAGGGGTGAAGTTCATATTTGAGTTATTATAAGTAGTCCCTTCTAACAATATGCTGTTGGCTTCTGAAGTGCAGCTAAATTGATGCGGAGTGTTCATAGAAGAGTTACCAAGATAGATTCTGTCAACTGATATATCGTGTGGCAAATCCAAGTCTTCTTTTGATATTTCTGGAGAAATATGTGGCTGAAAAAAGAGGTAATGAGATGTTCTTGAGCATTTAGATCAGATGAAAAAGAACGTGTAATGGTAGAATTACTCATTGCCTGTTGTTCCAAGAGGATGCTGCATTGAATCTTGATGAATTCTACCATTTCTTGATCTTCAGGAATCTGGAAAATAAACATTGAAACAAAAAGAGAAAGTTTGGATTAAAATAGCACTTTCTTGAGAAGAGCTTTTTGAAATAAAAATATTTTTCTATTGAAACATATTTTTGAAATCTTAGTTGAAGCAGAAGCATTAAAAGTTATAGTTTGTGATTTTTTTTATTTATTTCAGATTTTTTAAACGCTTAGCTGATCAAAGTCTTGATTCAAAGAGTTAAACCAAACATCACAATTAACTTTTTCCCACAAAGAAAAGGTGCAATGGATTTGGGGAAGTGCGGAAGAAGTACTTGTTTAGTTGCGAAAAACTCGAGTAATCCAAGAGACAGCGGGACCAAAACTCGGGTACCGGTTGTTTCCTACAGGGAATCAAGCACAAAACAGTTACTGAATTGTGTAGAAAATCTCGTTTTTGAGCAATTGCATAGCTTGAAATGGAACTTACATCTGACAAATTTGAATCTGAGTTCTGTGAGAAATTCAACCAACTTACTTGATTTGAAAGGATTGTTTGTACATGAAATCTGAAAGTGTAGATCAATCATAATCCCATGAAATTTCTTGAACATATAATTTATAACTACAAAAATTTTACCCTGAATCAAGTGCTATGGAGGAAGGAAGCTGGCCTAATAATTCACAAGATTTGGTTATTGGATGCCTAAATATGGCATCTCGACAAGAGAGAGTTGCTGCAGCAGGCAAAAGAAGCTCATCTTCAAAATTTTCGAAATTTATCATTCCAGCACAACAGCAATCCATCCACTCAATAGACCTAAATCAGCCAAGTACAATGGGAATACAATAAATCCTAGAATATAATTTTTGGCTTTTCTACAAAATCATAATGATTACTGTTTCTGTTCTATATATATTGTATTAAATTACCTATGATCATTGCTTAACCTCCATAGAACGATGTATTCCCAGCCTTTGATACCAACTAAGGGTCTTAGCCTCTCCATAAAACTTTGCACCGGCATTTTCCTGCAACCAAAGAAGGAATTAGCTGTATATATGAATGATGATAATGGACGCGAGATACTATACGGATTAGATTCATTACATTTGATCAAGAACTCATTGTGTAATACATATATCCTCAAGAGAATGGGAGGGATCAGCCACAAGGTGCACTTTTGTATAATTATACATGCTAGAGTTGTGGTCATTTCGACGTCAAAACAATAATTCTCTTTAAGTTATAAAAATGACAAGCAAACATAGAAACTTGTCAAAATTTTCATGCTTTTGCAACCAGATTCTTAAAATCTTCGGCATAGAGAAACACACACATAGAAAGAGCATTAAGTTCTTCAAAAAAGAAAAAGAAAAAGAAAATCGAAAGAGCATCGAGATTACACCAGACACAAAGATATCCTTCCTTCTTGTTTTGCTGGTAGCCCTTTAGCTACAAAATCTCTCAGAAATGGAAAAAAATAGAAAGATTAATTTATGGGATGGTGGTTAACTGTTGCATAATGTCCTCTTTTTATTAGCAAATTGTGAGAAGGTTTTCAAAACTTCAGATAAAGAAGGAAGCTAAAGTATGTGGAGCCCTTTACTAATATTGGTAGTTGAACAACATAGCATGCATGAAAAATTTAAAGAGAGAGCTCAAGGCAAGAAAAATATAATTACTTTTTAGATATATAAGTTTTTTTTAATACGGGATTAACTTAATTTTCTTGAAAAGACGGATCAACTGATGCAATATTTGATTTTTCCAAATCTCAAATCTAAGTATATATGTCCTATTTATTGTGAGTATGCTCACTATATATATGCATAAGCTAAGATTGTGTAGAATTTATCTCCTTTAATTAGTTATGCTGGGACGTTCTGCATGACCATAATAACATGACAAATATAACTACCTTCAAAAGTCTTCTGTTCGTGTGAGTTTATTTTAAATGTTTTTGGAAGAAAATTTGGACAAAATATTTGTAGGAATATATTGAAAAATGTAATATATATTGGCAAAAACTTGTGTGAGACGGTCTCACGAGTTATATTTTGTTAGACAGATCTCTTATTTGGGTCATCCATGAAAATGTATTACTTTGTATGCTAAGAGTATTACTTTTTATTGTGAATATCGATAGGATTGACCCGTCTCACAGATAAAGATTCGTGAGAGCGTTTCACAAGAACCTACTAATATATATTTAGTTTCATTTGTCAATGTTATAGTTTCTTATATTTTTAATATTTTAGGAAGAAATTTTGAAAATATATTTCTAGGTATAGACTGAATTAAAAATGTAATATATATTATTCGGTTATGCTTGCAGAAGGATACTACATTTATCTTTCTAATAAAGTATTATTTTTGTTATGTTAAAACTGGGAAATGTAATATGTTACCTTTGAATATAATATCATAATTTAATTTTTTTTAGCAGTGACAAAAAATTTGAACAATTGTTGTTAGAGTGAAATGTAATTTAAAATTTCAAAATACCATGAATATGTTCGTTTGTGTTTGCAAAAATTAAAAATAAAAAATTCCTTAGAATTGAATTATAAACAAATATATCGAAATTTTCAAAATTCAATTCCTCGGTGAAGTTATCAAGTAAATAATATAAAACTTAAAGTATTAAAATATTTTGGAAACATTTTAAAAAAATTAATGAAAACATGACAAATGATTAATTAGTTAAACAATTTCTAATTTGTCATTTTAGCAAATAAAAACGGATTTACTCTTATTTTAAATTTTTTATTTGGAAAAAAAAAATTATGCCACAAAATTTCGAATTCCCAAAAGAGTAAAGTTACGGACACCCTTTTACCCTTTTTCTATAAATGTAATTTTATATCCAATTCCACGTAATGATGATCCCTTCTTGGAAACAAGTAATTTAAATTTAGTAGTTCGATTTATTTTTAAATAAATTTTAAAACTTATTATTTTTTAAAAATTTATTTATAAAAGATTCAAATTTAAAAGTTTATAATTAAGCCATCTTATCTTTGATCTCGTGCTCAAATCACCCTATATATCTTCGTCTGAAAACCATGAAAAAAAGGGCTAGGGGCTCCTTAATGATGAAAAAATCCAAGATATCTATAGAAAATATCACAAGCCATGTAGTGAAGAAAAATCCGAGTCACTCACTATCCCATGTCGTAAGAAATCTGAGATTATATTTTTGTCTGAACTACATAGTAATATAGCAAGAAAACCACACGGAGAAATATCCGAAAACCATTATAACTGGTATTTATATCATGATCGGCATAAGGACATAAGGTCGGTACGTAACCAAATCGGGTTGGGTGAAAACCTTCAATAATATATGTGTCGAGCGTCACCGTGACAATGGACCGGAGCTCGGCTTAACCATAACATCTGAGGTCCTGAGCACTAATTTACACAACCTCGAGCTTCTGAGTACCGACAACCAGCATACCATTGTAACCCCTACACGCATCCTCCAACACATCCAACATAACTCTTATGCCAGGCTCGGTCCAGCAGAAAAAAATGAAAACACATCCCATCTCCACTAACTCCTCTACTAGGCTCGACCTCGACAGGAACCATGGAATAATATTTCATCTCTGCTAACTCCTCAGCTAAGCTCGGTCCAGCAGAACAAATGAAAATACATCCCAGACTCCTCTGTTGAACCACTCACAAAAGGTATACAAATAATACTACGAACCACGAGCACCTTAGGGTTACCAAAGCACTCGAGCGCAGGACCTGAGCGAGATTCCCACCATATCTACCGAATCACTTGTTAGAGTATGTGTGCAAGGAGCCAACTTGTGGCATGAGTTTTATTGTTTTTTTTATGTATAAATAATATTTATTTTAATGATATTTTAATGTTTTATCTAATTATAACATATATTTTATCTATATACTCATACAAGCTACTTAGATAAAGTCCTTGAATATATTATAGGTACCATAAGGTCTTTTGTAACATCCCAAAAATTGGAAAGTCCACGTGTACCACATGCATGCAAATTATTAAATTTCTTTGGTATTTTATTAAATTCTTTTAAAGCATAAAATGTATGTTTATTTTATTAAATTGTGTTTAATTATTTTTATGCATTTTATGCATTATTATTGTATGATAGAATTTAATTTATAAAACTTTAAAAGTTCATGCACTATGATTTTTAAGTTTCATTTCGCGCACGAACGAGAAGCGGAGACCGGGAAATTTTCAAGAAAAATATTTTAATTACATGATTAATTTTATTAATTAATATAAGATGTTTTAAAGGTATTTTTCAAGAATTGGGATTTATTGGGTATTTTTACAAGAATGATTTTAATTTTTAACGGTATGCAAAATTTATCAAATTGGAGGACTTTTTCAGGGTTCGCGACTAATATTTTCAAAAACTTTTCAACACGAAATATTTTCGGGAGTGTGTTTTGATTTAATGAACCTACTTTTAAGCTTTTTGGGTCTAAAACTAATTTTTAAACCTTCAAATGACATCTATGGCCCATGTGCTTAAACTTAATCAATATACATTAATATCTAATTAACCCTACACCTATTAATGCACTCCCTACCAGCACGACACCCTCACTTTCAGAAATTGTTCTTCTCGATCTCATCACCACACCAGCTGAGAAGCTTTGGTTTTCTCTTGTTCTTTCAAATAAATCCATCCGGCGCTTCTCCGTTGCTCTTCTCTTCAATCTTCTCGCATAAAAGATCAACAGGCACGCCATGTACTTTTATTGCTGTATCATACACGTTTATATTCTGTTGATTGGGATCATGCATGAAAGATTTTCGATCTAAGCTTTTACATGAAAGATTTTCGGTTTCCATGTGTTTTCATGCATCATAAGGTTGTTGTTCACGTTTTCTGAAATTTTGAGTGCAAGGGGCTGCGGTCTTGAATGTCTAGGATCTGGTAGTGGTGTCAAGATGATAGCTTGGGGCTCGGGTTTGTTGCTGGACGCAGCAAAGTGAGGTCCGAGTGAGGGGTTTCTTAGAGGGTGGCTCGGATTCTTTGGTTTTAGTGTACAGCGCCTAAACCACGGCCTAGACCAGACCAGGTGGGGTCTGAGCCGTGTCTTAGAGTGGATCGCACGCTGCTGGTATGGCTTATAGAACCGTAGGAGCATTGTTGTGGTTGTGGCCGCGGGTGTGCTATCTTAGGTATATAGCGGTTGTTGGTGAGTTGCGACTTGCTCAAGGGCGTGACCGTGAGTTCAGCAGACCTAGAAGGACCTGAGGGTGGTCCAGGTGTGGTGGGTTAGGGTCTGGTTCCATTGGCTAAGGACTAGGAGCGTTGGTATGGGAAGGATGGTGGCTAGGGTCTCGGGTTAGCACATGCTGTAAATTACAGCAGCTTGCTGGCCTGTTATTCAAGTGTCTAAAGGAATGGTTTTGAGGTTTTTAGGACCTTTTAGATGTTTTTATAGTATGGTAAAAAGTTGGGAAAGTTTTGGTTAAGTTTCGGTTCGATTCGGGTTAAAATCGGGACCTCGGTCTAAGTTTTTAAACAATTCGATTAAGTTGTGAATTTGGCTCGAGTTTACGTTTAGGAATGCTTTTAAAAATATTTTGGGACATTTTAAGGAGTTTGGTAAGCTTCGGATCAAAATAATGAGTTTTTGGATTTATCCTGGATTTAGTCGCCTCACGAAAGGTTAATTAAAAAATTAATTGAAACGCCTAGATTTAAGCTTGATAAAATTAAGGAAAATTATATTTAAGCTCAAATAATTATTAGAAGTGTAAGTTTTTAATTTGTGAAATTTTATGCTAAGGTTTGGTTTAATTCGGGATTAAAACGCCTTAATATGTTATATTTAAAGATTAATTTAAAAGTCATAGATTTAAGCCAAATAAAAATATGGGAAAGTTCATGTAGGCTTAAATAATTATTTGGGACATGTTAGAGTCAATGGAATTAAGAAAATGTCAAAGAAGTGAAATTTTACGTCCTGGGATAAAAATGGAAATTTTTGGGTTTCCATGGGCAAAATGATTGTTTTGCACCCGGGGTGAGAATTTGATCATGGCAGCACCCTGAGCATATTTTATCATGTTTTTAAATGTTTATGCATCACGTTCATGAATTTTATGGAATTACGATAAATACATTGCATGCTTGGTTTAAAGGAAAAGTTACGTATATACATGTTTTTATTAAGTGATGATTATGATGCTATTTTGAAGGATTGGATTTGGTTGTGACTGACGATGTATATGTATACGATGATATGAGATATGATGAGCTGAGGCCCGGGCTCAGTGAACGGGTAATGCTGTCGCTGTTGTCCCTCGCCGCCGGGTACCACGGTTACATGTAGATGGATCCATTGATAGAACTGATACGATAGAGCTGATACGAAAGTCACAACTAATGAACTGAATTCAATTAAAAAGTAAATGTTTACGTATATGATGACATGAGTTGACATGCTTTAACACGTATATGTTGATACGATGATACATGCTATGATTATTATCATGTTTTGAAAGGATACGACACGTTTACGTATATGATGACATGAGATGACATGCTTTGACACGATATGATTTTACACAACACGTTTACGTTATGCTTTTAAGTTCATGAAAGATATGTTGAGTATGATATTTTTCATTGATGTGTGCTATGTATATGTACTTGTTATTCCGGGTACAGGTGTGTTGAGTCTTTAGACTCACTAGGCGTGTGTGATGCAGGTGAGCTAAATGTTGAGGAGACTGGAGGTGCCGAACTCTGAGTAGGCAGACCTGGTGCGGTGACACAACCCGAGGACCACATGTTTTCCGCATTACGATTTATGCAATTGAGAGGAGATGAACATTTTCTTACGATGATGATTTTATGATTTTTACACGTTTACGTTTACGTATGGTTTTGGACGAGTTTGGTTATTTTAAACATGATTATTTTAAATGTAAATTTATAAATGCTAGCCTTTTAAAAAAAGGAAATATATTTCCGCACTTTTAAAATGAGCGAGACGTTACAGTTGGTATCAGAGCAAGGGTCCTGTATAGGGTTGTGCCACCGCCAGCTTCTAGCCGCTCAGTTTTGAAGCCTCAAGTCCGTAAGCTTTTATGATTTAAATGTTTTAATGCTATCACCTGCATGTTTACATGATATACTTTTTACAGTACACGTTTATCTGTCGGTATGTTTTGAGAGTTGATGTTTCAAATTTTTTTTTTATGCATATTGCGACATGAGTTAAGAAATCATATGATTTTAATGCATGCTGGTTTTGTGGTGTAATTGGACATGATTAGGAATTTGGCTATTGGGCGTTAGGAAATGGTTGAAAAAGATTTGACTATATTGATTTTTAGGTTAGTAGTACTGATGTTCTACTCTTTGAGGTAATAAATTAATCTTGAAAATTATGAATGATTTTGGGACTTGTAGAATTTCTAAGAAATTACTGATGGTTCGTGGTTGCTAGTTGAATTAATTTTTGAGGATTCCATGTAAGGATTAATGATTCGAAAACTACGACGATCTTTGGAAGTATAAAAACGTAGAATTTATTTAGGATGCATGCTCTACCTAGTGGGACCTAATGATTGAATTGTATGGATTGAGAATTTTAAGGACCTAACTGTAATAACCAATAATTTGAGAACCTAAGTGCAAGAATAAAATTCGAAGGGACTATTTCGAATTTACCAAACTTTGGGATTAAATTTTGAATTTCGAGAATTTTAAGGTTTAAGAAGGCTAAGTCGAAAATTTTATGGGGACCAAAATACAAATTTCGAAATGTTGTAGGGCCAAGAATGTAATTTTCGAGGACTTTAAGGGCCCAGTTGCCAATCTCAAAATTTTTAAGGATTAAATTAGAACTTTTGAGGAACACTTGGGTAAAATCAGTAATTATTCGAGGTTATGTGGATTGATTTTGAGTTTAATAAGTTTAAAATTTTTGAATTTTATGTTACGAGCAACATATAAAATGGAATTAGGAACACGAACAAGTTATAGTAATTGTGGAATTTCGAGATTAAGGACAAATTCGGATAATATTCGAGGAAAGTAAGAACTAATTTTGCAATTTTTAATATATTTGGGGATTTGTTTAGCAGTAAGTGAGAAGCGAATAGTTTAAGTGACCAGAATTTTTGATGATTTAGATTTGAAGGGATATTTGGAACCTTGAGATATCTGGGTTATAATGTTATAAGAAATAGTAATCAATTACATTGTAGGATGAACCAATCTTGGGCTTTAAAATTTAAGTGTTAGTGAAATAATGTTGTGGCAAATTAAGAATTTAAAGTGATGACAATTTAAGGTGAAGTTGATCAGTTAGTTAAGTTATAAGAATAGACATGGAACTAACAAAATTTTGGGGACTTAATTTTGATGTATCATAATTTTTAATCGTGATCTTAAGAGTTAAAATTATTACTTTGTTGGAATTTATTTTTTCTAGAAAGTTGGTTGTGATTAATGGTTAGGATATTTGATAGATGCATGTAAGTGGTGAGGTAGACACCTTGTCTTGAGGAATTTTGAAAGTCATTAATAAACTTGGGGCTAAGCGGATATGTGTATTGGAATTATTTTGTCCAAATCTATTTGGATTAGGTAAATTTGAATTTCAAATTTATGGGATATTTGTTCATACGAAATTTTGGGTGAAATAAAAACAAAAAGAAATTAGTTGTGTTCAACATAGGTTACCAGTGAACGAATATTAAGATTTTACATAGTAAGAAATCTAAAATCTTGATATAGGGATTCCAGAACTCTATGGGTCATAAGTGAAGTTGAGTTATTAAAGTTAGTCTAATGCTACCATGAGATAACTTATTAAGTTTTATACGCTAATATTAAGTAAGCATTAGGGATACGTAAGAATGCGACATTTGTTCCAATGAGGAAATTCCAGAGTCTTAGGCCTCAACTATATTGTAATTATGAAGATAGTAGTTTAAGCATGTAATTGATATTAAAAAGGGTTTTATTATTAAGTAGAAGATCGATATTGTATATTTTGGATTTATGAGGTTAACGTTACTCGAGGATTAAGATTTGCAACAATTTTATAATTGGGGTGTACTTGTAAATAGTAAGTTACGTAAGTTTGGTGCCGTAAGATAAAGATTCGATTCAAGGATTTTAGGCTAATATTATTATGGAGTTGAGATAAGGTTTAACTTTTAAGTGTATTACTTATGATAGAAGTCGATCAGTAATTTTTGGTGCTAAGGTTTATCAAGTTGAACTGTATAAATGCTAATATAATAGGTCAATGAACATCCTTGGTATAATATAAGAAAGTAAGACGCAATAAAATTCGGACTGCCATTTCTAATATTGGAAAGTTTAAGAAAAGTTGAAATTTGAGGTTATAGAAAAGTGAAACTAGGTTACCTTAGGTAGTTATAAGTTGAGTTTCGCAAACGAGGATTTAAAAGGTAGAGTTTATTAGGATTGAGGAAATGTAATGACATTTTAACATTTATTTTATCAGAGTAGCGCAGTGGAAGCGTGGAATATTGAGATTCTAGAATTAAGAGTCTAAACTTTTGTTTATCGAGGATAAGCGAATTTTGGGGACGAAATTAAATTTAAGGGGGGGAGATTGTAACGTCCCAAAAATCGAAAAGTACACGTGAACCACATGCATGCAAATTATTAAATTTCTTTGATATTTTATTACATTCTTTTAAAGCATAAAATGTATGTTTATTTTATTAAATTGTGTTTAATTATTTTTATGCATTTTATGCATTATTATTGTATGATAGAATTTAATTCATGAAACTTTAAAAGTTCATGCACTATGATTTTTAAGTTTCATTCCGCGCACGAGGGGGAGCGGAGACCGGGAAATTTTCAAGAAAAATATTTTAATTACATGATTAATTTTTATTAATTAATATAAGATGTTTTAAAGGTATTTTTCAAGAATTGAGATTTATTGGGCATTTTTACAAGAATGATTTTAATTTTTAACGGTACGCAAAATTTATCAAATTGGAAGACTTTTTAAGGGTTCGCGACTAATATTTTCAAAAACTTTTCAACACGAAATATTTTCGGGAGTGTGTTTTGATTTAATGAACCTACTTTTAAGCTTTTTGGGTCTAAAACTAATTTTTAAACCTTCAAATGACATCTATGGCCCATGTGCTTAAACTTAATCAATATACATTAATATCTAATTAACCCTACACCTATTAATGCACTCCCTACCAGCACGACACCCTCACTTTCAGAAATTGTTCTTCTCGATCTCATCACCACACCAGCTGAGAAGCTTTGGTTTTCTCTTGTTCTTTCAAATAAATCCATCCGGCGCTTCTCCGTTGCTCTTCTCTTCAATCTTCTCGCATAAAAGATCAACAGGCACGCCATGTACTTTTATTGCTGTATCATACACGTTTATATTCTGTTGATTGGGATCATGCATGAAAGATTTTCGATCTAAGCTTTTACATGAAAGATTTTCGGTTTCCATGTGTTTTCATGCATCATAAGGTTGTTGTTCACGTTTTCTGAAATTTTGAGTGCAAGGGGCTGCGGTCTTGAATGTCTAGGATCTGGTGGTGGTGTCAAGATGATAGCTTGGGGCTCGGGTTTGTTGCTGGACGCAGCAAAGTGAGGTCCGAGTGAGGGATTTCTTAGAGGATGGCTCGGATTCTTTGGTTTTAGTGTACAGCGCCTAAACCACGGCCTAGACCAGACCAGGTGGGGTCTGAGCCGTGTCTTAGAGTGGATCGCACGCTGCTGGTATGGCTTGTAGAACCGTAGGAGCATTGTTGTGGTTGTGGCCGCGGGTGTGCTATCTTAGGTATATAGCGGTTGTTGGTGAGTTGCGACTTGCTCAAGGGCGTGACCGTGAGTTCAGCAGACCTAGAAGGACCTGAGGGTGGTCCAGGTGTGGTGGGTTAGGGTCTGGTTCCATTGGCTAAGGACTAGGAGCGTTGGTATGGGAAGGATGGTGGCTAGGGTCTCGGGTTAGCACATGCTGTAAATTACAGCAGCTTGCTGGCCAGTTATTCAAGTGTCTAAAGGAATGGTTTTGAGGTTTTCAGGACCTTTTAGATGTTTTTATAGTATGGTAAAAAGTTGGGAAAGTTTTGGTTAAGTTTCGGTTCGATTCGGGTTAAAATCGGGACCCCGGTCTAAGTTTTTAAACAATTCGATTAAGTTGTGAATTTGGCTCGAGTTTACGTTTAGGAATGCTTTTAAAAATGTTTTGGGACATTTTAAGGAGTTTGGTAAGCTTCGGATCAAAATAATGAGTTTTTTGATTTATCCTGGATTTAGTCGCCTCACGAAAGGTTAATTAAAAAATTAATTGAAACGCCTAGATTTAAGCTTGATAAAATTAAGGAAAATTATATTTAAGCTCACATAATTATTAGAAGTGTAAGTTTTTAATTTGTGGAATTTTATGCTAAGGTTTGGTTTAATTCGGGATTAAAACGCCTTAATATGTTATATTTAAAGATTAATTTAAAAGTCATAGATTTAAGCCAAATAAAAATATGGAAAAGTTCATGTAGGCTTAAATAATTATTTGGGACATGTTAGAGTCAATGGAATTAAGAAAATGTCAAAGAAGTGAAATTTTCCGTCCAGGGGTAAAAATGGAAATTTTTTGGTTTCCAGGGGCAAAATGATTATTTTGCACCCGGGGTGAGAATTTGATCATGGCAGCACCCTGAGCACATTTTATCATGTTTTTAAATGTTTATGTATCACGTTCATGAATTTTATGGAATTACGATAAATACATTGCATGCTTGGTATAAAGGAAAAGTTACGTATATACATGTTTTTATTAAGTGATGATTATGATGCTATTTTGAAGGATTGGATTTGGTTGTGACTGACGATGTATATGTATACGATGATATGAGATATGATGAGCTGAGGCCCGGGCTCAGTGGACGGGTAATGCTGTCGCTGTTGTCCCTCGCCGCCGGGTACCACGGTTACATGTAGATGGATCCATTGATAGAACTGATACGATAGAGCTGATACGAAAGTCACAACTAATGAACTGAATTCAATTAAAAAGGAAATGTTTACATATATGATGACATGAGTTGACATGCTTTAACACGTATATGTTGATACGATGATACATGCTATGATTATTATCATGTTTTGAAAGGATACGACACGTTTACGTATATGATGACATGAGATGACATGCTTTGACACGATATGATTTTACACAACACGTTTACGTTATGCTTTTAAGTTCATGAAAGATATGTTGAGTATGATATTTTTCATTGCTGTGTGCTATGTATATGTACTTGTTATTCCGGGTACAGGTGTGTTGAGTCTTTAGACTCACTAGGCGTGTGTGATGCAGGTGAGCTAAATGTTGAGGAGACTGGAGGTGCCGAACTCTGAGTAGGCAGACCTGGTGCGGTGACACAACCCGAGGACCACATGTTTTCCGCATTACGATTTATGCAATTGAGAGGAGATGAACATTTTCTTACGATGATGATTTTATGATTTTTACACGTTTATGTTTACGTATGGTTTTGGACGAGTTTGGTTATTTTAAACCGCGCTATTTTTGTTGTCAAATAAATATGATTATTTTAAATGTAAATTTATAAATGCTAGCCTTTTAAAAAAAAGGAAATATATTTCCGCACTTTTAAAATGAGCGAGACGTTACATCTTTCTTTTAACGTAAGATCATGAAACTCATAGAAAGTGTACTGTATATTCTAAACAGGTTCTTAGTCTAATCAGCAGCCTAAAATAAGGAAAAAATTCGCTTGAGATTGATACTAGCATCTGTGATGTAAACACCATGTTTCATTGGTAAGGGCATGTAGTTGTCCACTCATACAGATGGGTGATCATTTGATGATGTACTGAACAACCCTCATGTCCAAGTAGTTATCACTTGTTGAGTGAAATAGTCTGCGATTATGGTAGCATACCATTAGTTCTTTGACGGGGGACAACGTATTGGCTCCACGTATTAGCATGTACTTTGATCCGTTTACCGACTCAATTGAAGGTCATCAAGTGGCGAGATTGGGTGTATTTTCAAAATACATAGGAGCCAATACATTGTAGTCGATGATTCATCGTTAGCCTACGAGTGAAGATACATCATGTGATCTGATGAGTTAATAGTGCAAGGATTGATATTACTACACTTAGTCAACTTTTAAGCAGTTCAAGTTTGCTCGACGTAAATATGCAATTTTGTTCCTTATTAAATATTTTGAGTTTGGATCTGAGACAAGAATTCAAAGGAATAAAGGCATTTTATTAGAAAGACCATAAGCTATTAACAAAAAAACCCAGAAATAGTATGGCTGCTCGGGTAGGTCATCGAGTGCCTTCTCCTAGTTAAGGAGAAAAACTAGGTGCTCATCCTTCGAGTAGCCTTTGGATCGGAGTTGAGACGCAGCCTTGGAATCCCAACTCGAAGAACTCCAATTTCTTGTTCGTACAGAGTTCCTTGAACTCCTCAGACTTTATGAATTTCTTCTTTTTGCTTGTCCAAAGAGCCTCAACCTCCTGTCGATGTCCAGTTGAGTCTCTAGAACCAAATTTTCCTCGGCCAGGCGTGTGATTTCTCCCTGCCTCCAGTGCCACCTGCTCCCAAGTTTTTTCCAACTCGACCATAAGCGCCTCCTTCTCCTCCACTGCCCGAGTCTATGCAACATGAAGCTGTTGCATCAACTCCGAGTGCCGATCCCTCACATAATCAATATTTCTCTTGTGGGTCTCAGCGGTAGCTCGGGACATGGAGGTTCGGAGGGTACACTCATCAACAAAAAACATGCCCTACATCGGAAACAAAAGTTAAGCCTACGAGCTAAAATACGTGAAACACAAAGAAGTATTCGAATACACAAGGATATAATTTCTTACCCAAAGAAAGCCAAGGGACATTTGGTCTTCCGTCTCCTGGTCGGACACCTGCTTCACCAGCCTCAAATCAACCTCTCGACCCAAGGAGGGGAGGTGGGCAGTGAGTCCCAAATCTCGACCACTAAGATCTTCTCAACGACCCGAGCCCTTTTGGCGGAGCCCCCGAGTTCCACAACATCACCCGAAGAGGAGTCCCCGACCCCGGAAAATATCTTTTGAGTGCGGGTAGCTGGCTTAGAGGCTTTCTTATTCTTACTTCAAAAATGTTCCTTCAGAAACTCGGAAAGGCCTGCTCGTCTTGCTCGGCCTTCTTCCTCTTCATCATTTTGACCATATTGACCCTCATGATCATGTTGTCTGCACTGGAAAACAAGTGATTTAAAAATTTGAAGTACTAAAACAAAGAAAGACCCTAGCTCTACCTATGTCTCCTTCTATGCAGACCACTTTCTTACAGAAGTTGAAGTGACTGAGCATATTGTCCTTCGTGAGGCTCAGAGTTTGAAAGAACTTAAATGACACGATGAACAAAAAATTATCGAGATCAAGGAAATGCTCAAGCTCAAGAGTGGGCCTGAGCATTGACATCATTGACCCAGTCCATTTTACAAACCAACGGTGAGGAGATGGGGAAAAATATCCATTTGGCCACTGCTTATGAGAAATGGGGGTTGTCTCCAAATAACTTATTTTTGGTACGTGAATTGATATTAAACCTACAGGGGCTACTTTTGTAATGCTTGAAAACTTTAAAAGAAGAGCTACACTAATCAGGATCTTAAAACACCAATAACAACTCCTAGAGAGACAATGTTAGAATAATAGATCGAAGCCAACTGGCTCGGACAAACATGATAGTATTTGCACATATTTTGGATTAAGCGGGGGACTAGAGATCTAAGACCAATATTTATTTGATTAGTATAAAAAGTGTGAAAATCTACAGGAGGTTCGTGAGCTCGGTCATCTCTGTCGGGCATTAACAAGTCAAGCACTTTGGCATACCCGAACTCTCTCTAAGCTCGTCCTCTTGAGCATGATCTAGGTGGGACTCTCAACCACATACCAAGGAAGCCCCGCTGCCCTCAGCCGAGCTTCCTAGGCCTTTAGCTTCTTAACTCGCCGAGCATGTTCTAATTCTTGCTCGGAATCCGAAGAGTGCTCGAATATGAAGGCAACACCTACTTCCTCATCTACTTCCCCAGCTACCTCATAAACTATCCTATGATTGGGACTAGAATATTAAAGAAATGACAAAAACTTACTAAGTAAGTAAGAAATAATGGAACGAAGGATTTCGAGCAGAAATTTTGGTCGGGGACGAGTAAATAATTGGGCAGAGCAACGGCTCGGGAAGAAAGAAAGGTGAAAATGACAAGAGAGGTTCTCCTATTATGTGAAGGATCGAATGATCACAGTCGCACGATCGTGAGTGATATAACGGTTCAAATTATGGTTGATGCCGAACAAGTGCCTCGGGAAAATCAACCACCGTTAGATCTTGACAGTCCATGTTTTCATCCAATAGATGAAAAGAAAATATCACATATCACGTTTCTCAATGTTCATTCCCTTGGTTAAGAAGTTTACCAAAAAACATAGATCCGAGTGGAAAGAACAAAGCACTTGGATCGCAATCTTAACCATCCATTTTTAAGTTCAGATGTCATTTAAAATATAACAAACTCGAAAGAAACACATGCTTCAAAATTTACGCTGTGTATTCGGGTCGGACACGTTGGGACATGAACACTTGGTGTCAGGGCCCGTGCTCTTAATTAATATTTAATTACCAAACAACAAGGATTAATTAGTGTAGACAACGAAAACGAGTTTAAAACGTTCATTTGGGCCAACATAAATTTTGGCATGATCTCCCCGTAAGTAGGACATCCCAAAAATTCAAAAACATAATAACATCAATATACGCTCGAAAATAACAACAAGTTCACACTCAACCAAACAAATATCCTACAGCCACACTGGCCAGGACTAGACACAACATTCCACAAATAAAATCCAAACAACATTAAAACATAACCATACAGCTACACATGGCATCTCCATGTCAATTGTATCAAACCAGCATATTATATATAAATATCTGGGAACTCTGACACAAACCGACTGACTACTGGGTACCACTCGCTGACGCTCCACCAGACGTGTCAAATCCCCTGGAATGACATGCTATGGCATCAAAAACAACCACACCATAAAAAAAACAGGGGTCGGACCCCAGTACGACAAACCAGTAAAATTACGACGTATATAAAAGACATGTAATAATACCCAGTAAATGCTATGATATGCGATGCATGAATGGTAACAATGAAATAACGGATACCAAATGGAGTCCAAACGAATAGCATCATCAACAGTAACAGTGACCACCCGTGTCGGGAATGCAGCATCAAATCGCCGCTCGTCCATGCACGTAGCATCGGGAATGCGAGTAGCTAAGTCGCTCGGCCCTAGCTGTCATCTGGGAATGTGGCTAATCCTAACCCACTCGTCCTTCTGATGACTCAATATATCTCAACAGAATCAACTTAAATCGCCGTCTAAGGAGTCAAGGCTCAATATGTTATGCCAACACAATTAACAACAGAATAAACATTCAAGGCACATAATAGCAAACAACATCCACCGAATATTCTTACATGCCAATATAAGCGTTATAATGATATAGGTTTGAGCGTACCTCAACTTCAACTTACAATACCACATAAATCTTAAGGAATATCAGATGAACTCGTCCAACGATAAAACCTACAATATAAATTCGCTATACACTTCAATATACTGCATTACAACTGACTGAAACAATTTAAATTGAGCGGTTAAAAATCGAATTCCGAACAGCCTATAAAACCCGATCAAATTCTAGAATTCAAGCTTAATACCTCAAGAAACGAAGCTTAAACACGCAATGGTGATCTCGCGAAGATGGCTCGCCGAAAATGTCGTCGGAAACACTGTTTACACGCCGGAAACCTAGCTGAAAAATAACTGAAAATATAGGGGAAAATCTTAATACTTCACTAATACAAACTATCCACCAAGAACAACCAAGAATCGAAATCAAATCCTCACCTAAAATCGGATCAAAGCTCACACGAACAGTTGCTGGAAACTAGGCTGATCTAGCTCTTAACCTTCCGATTCATGGCAATAAAGAAACTAATAGACTGGTGGAAGAAGAGTGCTAACCTACTGCTCTATCATTCCGGCCGCTGGCGGCGTTGCACGCTTGCTGCAGAAAAAGGAGTGAACGACGGGATGCAAGGCTGAAGAAGAGCTTTCTGGATTTTGAGCGATCTGATTTCTTTCTTCTATCAAATGGACTAAATAAAATATAAATGGGCTGAGCCTTGCTTATTGGGCCTCACACTTGGTCTAAACTCCATATTTCTTTTAGACAAAAAAGGGAGATATTATTGTTACCCCCAATTATTCGACCCGACCCTAAATATTTGTGACCCGACCTGAACTCTAAATATCCAAGACCAAACACATGCAAATGGTTGGCCCATTTTTGAAGCAATTATGATAAGAGTTTACGAAGTCCAGACTGTTTTCTACTCGAAAAATGGGTCGCGTAAGACAATTAAGTCTGAGCAGCCGAGCTAAATGATAAATTTTATCGAGTCAAGCCAAATAATTATGGGGGTGGATACACATTTATGTTAATGCAAAACACGTGATCAAGTCTTTTATAAAGGAAAAACTTTAATAATATCAAAATATGATATACATTCAAAAATTATAATTTGTCAAGAATAGGGTCAAATCAGTACCAATCTGATCATGAATGTTGTGTTTCAAGGACTTATCTTACTAACAGTTCTTCTTCTATAAAGTATCTAACTCTTAATTCTATAAATACTAAGTACTTCACATGATTTTACACATTCACTTATTGCTATCACAAGCCCTACTTATATCTCACACTCTCAAGTTTTGTCTCGATATTGACTTAAGCATCGAAAGAGCTACGACAAAAAAATTTTCCGCGTCATCTAAATTTCTTTCGTCTATGCATATCCATATCATGATTCTGCTCGGCCCATATCAACGTTGCAGTTCAGATCGTTTATTTTAAACCACCAAGATTACATTGACTCATCACATCATCGAAAACAAAAAAATCAACTCTGATAATAATACTCATGTCTTAAAAATTAAGTTAAAACTGAATCAAATCTTTTACAACTTTTATTGTTGTATCTATTTAAGATAAAAGAAATTTCACAAATACCTGAAAAAAGCGATTGCCATTTTTTGTTCGCATTTATTTCTAAAAAATAAATAAATTTTCGTTTTTCGAGATTGTAAGGTTCCATTTCTTCTCCCTGGTGATGGTGGCAACAAATTTCTTAATTATATAGTAAGTTGCCAATTGTACACAAATGCCTGTTCATTCAATTCAAGTCAATAAAATCCTGGATCGTATACTCGTTTTTTAGGGTACTCGGAAGAATTGAGGATGGCGGAGGAAGGAGGAAAAGTGGAGGTGATACACATGTGGTCTACGCCGCGGTCTGTCAGTACAAGCCTCATGTATTCTTTCGCTCAGGTGAATTTCATTTCAGTGTTTATTCATGCATTGATAGAACGACTGATCACAATTTAGGGATGGAATAGAAGGAGAACCTTGATTCCATGTTTATTACTCTTTCTTTGCAAGGCTACTTTATTATCAGTGAATGTTGTTTTGTAGGGGCATTCCTATGCCATCTGAAGAAATTATCAGTGAATGTTGTTTCCCTTGATCATGTGCTGCAGGGTATTGTGCGAACGGAATAGATTGCATTTGAGGAGTTATCATAATTATGTGATAAACCCACGAGGGATCTTAAAGAAACATTTCATTGACTCTTGCAATTTTTGTTCTACTATAGTTTCTCTGTTTCAACGCGTGAAGGAACTAATCCTTCCAAGTTGATTGAGTGATTTTGACTCTGTGTGTCAATTATCAATGGGTTGGGAAAGACAAGTAACGATTAATGGGTTCTGAAGTTCTATTGCATGATATTCTCTATTGTCATGATTCATGAAACTGTGTCATACAGGCTTTGGTATGAAAAACTCACATAACTACCTTATCTAATGATTTCCTGCATAAATACATACTATAGTGGTGAAGCACAAGATCTTGTTTAATTCTAATGTGCACTGCAGCATGGATTATTACTTTACTTTTGATTTTAGGTAATAATAGTGATTGATTGAAGAATTCAGAGATGAAAATTCACTTAAAATTACATTAAATTCTATTACTGGAATTTGAGTAGAGAGTCGTGGACATCAATCACACCTTTCAAACATCTTTTGGGTTGCTTGTCGGATCTTGCGGGAATGCCATTTTAATGATGCTCCAGTTTGGGGATGTCCTGGTTGTCTGATACTTGGTGGCTGAATTTGGGAATTGGAGAAAGGCCCCCAGAAATGTCTGAAACTTAGAGCACTGAGATGGGTTTTTAAGGGTACCATGATGAGTCCGCGTGAAGCGAAGAATAAGGGATGTGGAAATGTGGGATTTTTTCTTACTAGATAACGTTTGTGCTAAATATATAATAGGCTCCTGCTATTGTTCCTTTCAAGGCCTAACATACTATTTTCTTTTATGTCAGCTTGTGTTGTATTTTACATCCAAACTAATTTAGGTGATGACATTCCAAAATTACTTATGAGGATATTTTTTGTTTTGAGCATCCAGAGAGATGACATGGAAGTCCTTGATGAACCCCTCTATCCAAATTATTTACGTGTGACAGGAGCGGCAAGGCCCTACAGGGAAGAACTCCTGTCAAAATCGGTAAATATACTCTTTGATCTGAAATTATATTCATGCCTGATGCTTGCTCAACAGTATATTATATGCAACTAGCGAAGAACTGTTTTTCTGAGCTTTAAATTTGTAAGAATGTGTGGTTTATGTTACATGTACTAATTGACATAGATATTGATAAATAGAGGGTGAACTTGTTTTAATTTCATCACCTACTTCACTCTTGTCCCAGTACTTACTTTTTTGTGACCTAACTCTACTTATATCTGCACAAATAACCGCATGGGTTAGTCGTGGGATAATTAGTGTACTGGTCGCCCTGGAATTCTGAGTGCTTCCATGGAGAGTCTCAGAGCCATATATAACAAGTTAATGGGTCACACTTGGTGCTTGTTTTCATCTCCATCCTCTTTACCCTTTGCATTTTAGCGAAATGAGTGCAGACTTCTTCAAAGGGATTTGTTATTGTTTCTTGTAAATTTTGACCGAGTAAATACATTAAATAACAAGCATTTTGTGTGTGTTAAGTTTCATTTTTAAATATCTTAGTATCACTTTCTGGAATGAATAGGAATCAGATGGAAATAAGGTCGTGAAAGAGATCATTTATGGCCCTGGGAAAAAGAAGTACAGATTTTGCAAGGTAATTGTTCTTTACTCAAGAATGATTAATTTGCAAGGTGAAAAAGTTATTGTGATATTCTTTAATGCTGGTTGGTTACATGAAATTTACATCTTTAGTTGAAATCGAAAATTTGGCATTGTGACAGTCAACATCGCACTTTGCTTTATCAGCTGCAAGAATTTCGTACTGTGACAGTTAACATTGCAGTTTTCTTTATCAGCTGTCATCGTTCCACGGATTATGTTCTTTTACTTTCTCACTTCCCGCTTTTTTCCTTGAAAAGAGCAAGTAGCTAAACTAATGGAGTGTTTTTTAATCTACAGCCTTGACTAGTTATTTCACTTCTTTGGCTATGAATCTATTTATGAAACTTTGTTATACTTTATTTGACATTAGATAGTGATCTCACACCATTAACATCTTTGCTAAGATAGAAACAGTTGCAGTAGGGCCTAAATGTGAAGGAAGGTGGTTGAATAAACTTTTATTATGTAAAAAGATTTACCCATTCGAACTTTATTTTTCACCCGATACGACAGAGATGCGGCAACTCTATATTCTTAATAAAACTGAAGAGTGTGACAAGTAATTAATTGGTATTAGATAGGATAGTGCAAATAAAAGTATGCGACATATAAATAAAACAGAGAATCATATAGTATAGGTCCGAAGGTTGATTGCTTATGATTGACCCCACTCAGGAATTATGCAATCTAATCCTCATGCTAACACCTTGTGGGATTTGTTTAACATAACTTTGGTACAAGTGGCTAAACAACCACTCAAGAAATTTTACATTTTCCTCCGACTCAGCTCAAGCACCGAGGAGTTTGCAGATAACCTTCTCTCAATGTATATTCTAAGACACTTAGAGCTTTTGAGAATCAACGAGCTCGGAAGAATTGGAGTAAATTATTGAGAATGCTTGACATCGTTGATTCAATTAGATATCTTAAATTTCTTTAATGCTTTTGTCATTATACCCTTTAATTTCAATAGTCAAATTTTGATACCGGATATGGGTTCTGCAAACTTTAACTAACTGATTATACTGCATTACTGTTTGAAAATAGTTTTTTTTTTCTTTGTAACACTCACTTACTCATCAAATGCTTCATCAAATGTAGTATATTCTTTGTCCGGAATGAACGATGTTTTGAAATTGAACCGCTGGCCTCATTCTTCAAAGATAGCCCTGAGTTTATTATTGATGTTGGATTTCCGTCTGAAAAAAATATAGAATGGAAGCTCTAGCTATTCCAGGGACGTGGTATTATATTACATTGTTAAAACTGATATTTGTTTGGGTACAATTATGCCCAGGAAGCACTTAGCAGCAACTAGAAAAGGTAAAATGAAATTGAAGGGGGAAGTTGCTGACGCAAATTGATTAAAAATGATATTGAAGTAGGCCTGTTAGAAAGAAAGATTATTATTGAAGAGACGAGTGAAAAAGACTTGAGGACAACTGATGAAAATAAAAATGATATTGAAGTGGGGTTTTAAGAGAGAGATTAATAGTTAAAATGAGGAATAAATTTTTGTCACTTCAAATTTGAAAAAACAATCATATAAAGGTCAATTGTGGTTTTTCACAATTGGGAAAATCATAGCCCATCATCCACTCTTTATATCTCATCTCTAACATGCCCCTCGCGAAATGAATGGAGGTGTCAATAAGGCTCAAGTGCAGATCCTTGTCCGTTGCCTGTCTCCCATTCTCTAGAAAATGGCCTCCACTTCTAACTATTTGTACGTTTGGCTGAGGTGGTCATCTAATAGTATGCACGCCGGAACAAGATACTCACTAAAATAAATAGAATAACATCATTATATTAAATGAGTCCATTAAAAATAAATTTCTGGTTGGAATGTTGTTTCAGAGTCAAATTTTTGCAACTAATAAGGTCATGCACAAAGCATACTGTTGGGGTGTTCGGTTAGATGGAATATGTAAAATCTGCACTAGTTTGGATTTAAGGTACAAACATGGTATTAACATTTGATTTGATTACTCATTTTTCTCCTCGCCTTGCAGCACATTGCTAGTCAGCGATTGCCTGGTCTACCAGCTGAGTTAATGAAGAGAGGAAAACACTTCTTATTGATAAGGAATCCGCTTGATGTGCTGGTAAATTAGATTTTTAATGAACTCATATATTATTTTAATTTTTTATTTATCAGACCCTAGCATTTGTGTGTACATTGTTTAAATTTATATAATTCTTCCCCACACATAAAATGATAGTCACATTTCAGTAAACTCACTTACAAAGACCTTTTTTCCCCGAGACAAGCTCACTATGATGTGATAAAATTTGCAGGAAACTGTTGGTATTTTTTCTTATTAATCACGTGCATCATGATTTCATTGATTACATTTGATATGTTGTATCAGACATCCTATGACAAGGTAACTCCCCCATCACACATTGCTTTGGGGTATGAAATAATGGTCTCCATTTACAGCGAGCTCTGTAATCGAGGGGAATCTCCTTCTATCATTGATTCAGATCTGCTTCGAGAAGATCCCGAGGTTTCAAAGAGTTCTCTAAAATATGAAATTGTATTTGTTCTTACCTTTCATTTTCCTTTTCAGTTTTTGTTGTTTCTTTGCAACAAATGCCGTTCATCTTTGCTATTATCGACTTAAATAAGGTTTCGTTTTTCTGCAGCATGAATGTGTGTTTCGTTTCTTCTTTTCTTTATGTGTTATATCAGAATCATATTTGTATGCATATGCAGACGAATAATATCGTAATAATTATCAAAACAAACCGTATTTTATTTGTGTTTGCTATTTCTCTTCATGGAATAGATATAATTTATTTCCTACTTTAATTGCGAGTACGTCTTGCTGACTTCCGTGTTTTCCATAATCTTTGTAAAGTTTAAACTCGGTAGTTGTCTTTGTTGTATTTCATTTGATTGACGAAAGGCGAACACTGTTTGAATAGCACATTTCTTTCTTATAATCTGCACAATAGTTTTCATTGCACAAACTTTCATTAAAGTGTAAACAAACTAAATCCTCATAAGTGAGGAAACCAGATTTGATAATGCAATAAATTGTTTTTATTTTTTCTTGGCTGATAATATTAATCTGTTTTATTTCTACCAATTGCTTTCAGATATTTTATTTAGTCAAAATCTATATAACTTCTGAGTTTGTGTGTGTTTGTGCTTTTGTTCTACATGACACGAAAGCCCCTGTTTGTTATGAGTTGTTGAGAGATATGCTTGTAGACTGTGTTGGGCTTTGAGAACATAAGTAATAGACTATTCTTTATATCTAAGTAATTTCAACGCTGGTTTGAGTTTGTTGTAGTTTGTATATTGCCAAAGACATAATTTTCGAAGTCTGTGCTTGAAATGATGTTAGTTGAAAATCCTTTTGATGCTATTTGAATAATTGATCATCCTTTTTCGTTATGCAGCCTACTTTACGTGGCCTATGTGACGATCTTGGTATTCCATTTCAAGCTGCGATGCTCAAGTAAGGCAAAATAATTCCCACGTGTAATCATAACATACAACTTACATAAAACCTCCTGTCTGAAGTCTTCCTGAGAATTTTCTTCTTATTTTACAAACTTGTGCCTTGTATTAATAATTTTAAGGAAGAATATGTGCTTTGTGGTGACAGCCTAACCTTTAGTTGAGAGAAGAAAACAAGAGAGGAGAAGAGAGGCACAGAATGACAGATAGGGCACAAAATAGTTCTAGATTAATGTCACAAAGTACACATGAGAAGAAATGGAATTCTGATAAGAATTTTGAAACTATTGCGTACAGCTGAGGGCGCTGTTTAATTTTTTAGTTCCCTAATTGGATGTAGCAGTGTTACAAATGTAGCAAATACATGTGCGCCATGTCCCTGTTTTGGCCTTTAAATGTACCATTTTTGTTTCAGAGTAAGTAAGTCAAAGTGATTGATCACTATTGACCTCATTAATGCGAGGGAAAAGAAGCCACCTCAAATAATTAAATATACTATTAAAGACTACACATGCTAAAGAAAAATTGTATCCCCAAGAATTGCTGATTGGATAGGACATCGAGGCTGTAAAAAGTCATTTTATGAAAGAATCTTCTTCGTTTAGCTTATTTACATTTTTCAAGTTGCCTAATGTTTCTCTATTGGACTTGTGTAGTGCCTCCAAGATAACAATGTTTTTTATTTTTATTTTGGAGTCTAAACAGACCCCAAGCCACTGAGTGATCTAAAGTTTTGTACTTTTATTTTACAATTATGTCGTTTAGAGTGTACCTTGATTTCTTTTCTGTCCGAGATTTAATTGTCGGTGGGAGCGGGTAATTGGAAACAATGCATGCTGGTCTTATTCATGGGAGGGTGGGTGAGTATTGACAAATAGTTTTACCACGAGTTACTTTGGATCACTATCCAATTATTCTGGATATGGAAAAGTGTAAACGGGGTTCGTCTCCTTTTAGATTTGAGAATGTATGGAGCACAAGAGTTTCAAACCATCATTTTTGTCGTGGTGGAATGCAAAATTTCAAGGATGGGAGGCGTACAAATCTGAGAACACTCAAAGCTATTAAATGCGATATTCGATGATGGAATGAGGAGGTTTTCAGGGTGGTGGAGGTGAGGGAGGCTGAAATGAGAGAAAAAATTAGAAGGTTGGATGAGTTGGAGAGTGAGGGCGGGGATTTGAGGAGAGCAGCCTAAAGGAAGGAAGCAAAATGCGATTTACCACGAATTACTTTGGATCACTATCTAGTTATTCTGGATAGGGAAAAGTGTAAATGGGGTTCGTCTCCTTTTAGATTTGAGAATGTGTGGAGCACAAGAGTTTCAAACCATCATTTTTGTCGTGGTGGAATGCAGAATTTCAAGGATGAGAGGGGTACAAATCTGAGAACACTCAAAGCTATTAAATGCGATATTCGAAGATGGAATGAGGAGGTTTTCAGGGTAGTGGAGGTGGGGGAGGCTGAAATGAGAGAAAAAATTAGAAGGTTGGATGAGTTGGAGAGTGAGGGCGGGGATTTGAGGAGAGCAGCCGAAAGGAAGGAATCAAATTGGGTGTCAGAAGAAATGCTGTGTCGAAGGAATCAGATGAGCAATCAAAAAGCGAAGGTCAAATGGGTTAAGGAGGGGGATCACAATGCAAAGTTCTTTCATTCTCTCTTGAATCAACGGATGAGTAATACTACCATCAATAAATTGGAAAGGGATGATGGGTCGGTTACCGTTGATTTGGAATCAAATAATATCAATCATAGTTAAATTTTTCGAGGAGTTGTAGAGTAAAACAAATATGAGGGGATGTGGTATTGAAGGAGTAGAGTGGTGCCCCATTTATAGTGAGTTGAGTCTAGAGCTTGAGGAACCCTTCTTAGAAGACGAGGTCAAGAAGACAATGTTTGAGTGTGATGGTTGTAAGGCTCCGAGACCGGATGGATTTACCTTGAGGTTTTTTCAGGATTGTTGGGATATTCTTAAATGAGATATAATGAAGGTTTTCAATGAGTTTTTCGAAGGGCATATTATAAATGGAACTACTAATGAGACATTCATCTGCTTGATCCCAAAGAAACAAGATTTGATCAAGGTTAAAGACTTTAGACCTATTAGTCTTACTACTAGTATGTATAAGATAATAGCTAAGTGTTATCTGCAAGGACGGAGAAAGTTTTTGTCATGCACAATATCAAAATATTAGAATGCATTCATTGAGGGGAGACAAATACCTGACGGTTATCTGATTACGAATGAAATAGTGGAAGAAGGAAGGTGGAAGGGGAAGAAGGGTGGGTTTTGAAGCTTGATTTTGAAACACATGTTAATGTGGATTGAAATTTCCTGGATCTTGTATTAAGGTAGAAGTGGCTCGGTGAGAGATGGAGAAGGTGGATCAAGGATTGTGTCTCGTATGTGTCATTCTCGATTATGATTAATGGGAAGCCAAGGGATAAATTTCAAGCACAGAGAGGGCTTAGACAAGGGGATCCTGTGTCCCCATTTTTGTTTAATATGGTAGTGGATGTGTTGGGGATGCTAATTGATAAGGCCAAGGCCTTGGACTTAATTAAAGGGATGGAGGTGGGTAGAGATAACTGATATTTTGTTTGCGGATGACACACTTTTCTTTGTCAAGAAGGAGAATCATGTCAGATTTTTTGTGGAAGTTGTGAAATCGTTTTGTAAAATGTCTGGGTTAAAAATCAATTGGAAAAAGAGTGCTTTGTTGGGTCTTCATTGCGAAAAAGAAGTAGAAGATTTAGCTCGGCAATTGGGTGTGGAACAGAGAAATGACCATTTAGGTATTTGGGATGCCTTTAGGAGGAAATCCATTAAAAATCTCGTTTTGGGAACCGATTCTAACTAGGTTGTCAAGAAGTTGGCAAGTTGGAAGAAAACATTTCTGTCAAGTGGGGGGAGGTTAACGTTGATTGCAACCGTTTTCGATGCTCTGTCGATGTATTACATGTCTTTTTTTAGGGTACCAAAGGGCATAGCGGGGGCGATGTAGAATATTATAAGGGATTTTCTTTGTGATGGAGCTGATGGTGAATCACATAGTCATATGGTTGTCTGGGAGCCGGTATGCAAACCCAAAAATAGAAGGGGGTTGGGTATTGGGAATATTTGTTTGAGGAATAGGGTCATGTTAGGGAAATGGATGGTGGAGGTTTTACGCAGAAGACTGGACGTTGTAGAAGAAGATTATAGTGAGTAAATACGTGTTACAAAATAATAGATGGGATGCAAATTTAGCAAGAAACGTGATGTTCAGATGCCCCTTGAAGTTTATTTCTATATCTTGCCCGACTTTTCATCAATTAGTGAGGATAGTGGTTAGAGGAGGTAACAAGGTCAGGTTTTGGGAGGATCTGTGGTGGGGGTATTCTTCCTTACGGGATCTTTATCTGTCTTTGTTTCAGATTTCTTCGGTTCATAATATGCCTTTATCTCATTTTGCTTTATTTGATAATTCTTCCTCTTCCCCATCATGAGACTTGCATTTTCGGAGGGTTTTGAGGGATGAGGAGTTGCGTGAGTTGAGTGCGTTATTAGGAGATTTAGATAGGATCAAGTTGATTGAAGGGGTAGATGATGTCCGAGTATGGGGTGGGGATCGTCAGGTTTCTTTTCAGTCAAATCTTTCTTTGAGTCTTTTCTTTCGAGTAGTAGCTTTCCCGCTTTTCTATTTTACAATGTTATTTGGAACGCTCCAGTTCTAACAAAGATTCAAGTATTCTCATGGAAAACAGTTTTGAGTAAGTTGCCGACTTCGAAAATGATGCAAAAGAGATGACCCACGTGTGTTCTGTGCCCAAATTGTTGTGTGTTGTGTCGGAATGACAAGGAGACACAAGATCAGATGGCCCACATGTGCTCTGTGCCCAAGTTGATGCGTGTTGTGTTGGAATGACAGAGAAACACATGATCATATGTAGATTCATTATACATTGACGAGTGGGTTGTGGGCTAGAGCTTTAGAAGAACTGAGATTGGTTTGGAGATGATGCTGAAATCAACGCAAGATTTATTTGATACAGATTTTGGATAGTTTCTCGGCGAGAGGCAAGATTTTTTGGAAAATGGTGGTTTGTTGCCTATGGTGGTATGTATGCATAGATAGAAATAGAAGAATTTTTTACAACGTTGAAGATCGAGAGAAGAGCGCTTAAAAGATCAAGATCAAAATATCTACTTGGAATGTCTCGATGTCAGATTTATTGAAAAATTGAGCTCTTATGTAATATTGATAGGGCTAGGGTCTTGTTTAGTATTTTGTCGTGAGTAGATTACTAGTCCGCTTATTGTAATTAAAAAAAGCTATTAAGTATTTAATAAATCATTGTTTCTTATATAAAAAAATAAAAATCCAAGTAATAGCGTATGTTAAAGCCATTCTAATTAGTGATGGCCATGATTATGCTTTTTTTCACCTGTCATAGATGAAACCAGCTTGAACTTGTATTCTCTGGCCATGTGATCATTATTTAGCTTCCATTAAGCTTTTGTGTTTGATATTGTTGCCTTTCATTTTACCAGACTAGATCAAATCTCTGGGGATCTACTTCTCTCTGGCACCATCGCTATTTTTTCCTTTCCTGAAATTTCAGTTAAGTTAAAGTATGAATAATTGAACTTTTCAGATGGGAATCCGGGCCAAAACCATTCGATGGCATGTGGGCACCCTATTGGTACAAAAATACACATAGATCGACAGGATTTGAACGGCCGAGGAAGTATTCTTCTGTAAGTGAAAGCCACTTCACATGTTCATTTTGTTGGGGGTATAGTTACTTTAGTACTAAAATTTACCGTATAGCCATGTGAATTGTGTGTCGATACTGATACTTCTGTTTCCAAGAAAGGATATAGTGGAGCTAAAGTCAGGATTGTTTAAGCACAAAATGCCAATGTTAGTCCACTGGGATCCAATCAAACTTCTATTTGAGGGTTTTTTTTTATGTATAACCTTGGGTTTTATAGGGGTATCATTCCTCGAGGGAATGTGAGAAGCTGAAGCCTGTAAATATTTTATGGGGAAGCTATGTGGGTATAAAATATGAACTTGATGAGTAAGCTTCTAATTGAGAATTCCACTTGGCCAGGACTCATGTACAATTATATTTTTTACTTTTATTAAAGGCGCTTACTGATTTCTTGTCCAAATCCATTCCTCATCCATGCTCAAATGGGGTGTCAAATATGTTATGTTCATTGAATACTCTCAATTAGCAAATTGTTGATTGAAACCTGTATACATATTATCATACAAAGGTCAGCATCAGATGCCCTACTTGTAGGGATGTAATCGAGTCGAGCCGAGTCGAACTCTTTGAGCTTGGCTTGTTTATAATCGAGCCGAGCTCGAGCTTTATTTAACGAATATATTCATGGCTCACGAGCTTATTCAAGCTTTTATCGAACCTAAACGAGCTCAATAAATATGAATTGTACATTTAAATATTTATTAAATTCATTAAAAAATAAATTATACATTTAGAAAAAAATATAATATTCTTATTAAAATTTGTCAATTTATTATAATAGATAAATTTAATAGATTTTTCTATATATTTCATAATTAATGTGTTGAATCAATAAATTAAATACCAAAATTATTATTTTTCATCTAATATATTACTTATGAATTTACTAATGAACATGTTCACAAGCTAACGAGCCGAATATTGTAGAGCTTGAACTTGGTTCGTTTATCTTAACGAGCCTCATTAAACGAGCTCAAACGAGCTTTTATCGAATCGAGCTTCGAATAGCTCACAAACGGTTTGGTTCATTTATATCCCTACCTACTTGCAATGATTAAAATCACTATTTTGAAAATCTCACTTACATCATGCGCTGTTAATTGTCAACTTGATTGGGTTGTACTTGCCACACTCCCACACTAGGAACAGTTCATGAAGACCTGGACAAATGTTTAACCTCATTTAAATTTTCAGCCATTTCCATCATCTTTGTACAACTTGCTGGAGCAAAGCTTACATTTCTACAATTTGCTTAAGCTCTTCATGAGGCAGACCGCTACAAAACCCCTCCCTTCAAAATTTCTTGTTCCTGCCAATGAAAAGTTACTTGTTTGGGTTGGTGATGAGATATTGCCCCGTGAAAGTGCAAAGGTATGCTGCTATGAACATGAAAAGATTAAACTTTCTCCAATAATCACTGAGGTCTGAAGCTCTTACATTCGGTCTAAATGTGCCAAAATTACTCATGTTATTTCTTTGTCATGCAATGCTTCAGGTTTCAGTGTTTGACTCCGTTGTCCAAGGTGGTGATGCAGTTTGGGAGGGTCTTCGTGTTTATGATGGGAAGGTATTCAAAATGGAGGAGCATTTAGACAGGTAAACGAGTTAAAGAGGATAGAAATTAATATAATAGAATGTATGCGATTACCTTTTTGTGCAATCCATTTTAATAGTGCATGTGTTATCTGATTGTAGTATTCAAGGCAAGTATAACAAAGATATTGTAGAATAGAAGATGTATCAGTGAAAGAATCTATACTTGGTTCAAATGAACTCATCCCACAATATTGTAATTTCTACTCACTCACGGATTTGCGGTGAGAATTTGTTTGGATTTATGGAAGCACCTGGGTTTAGATGTCAATAAGTTGGGTACTAGCCAATTACCCTCTTTGTTTGATCCTTGCGGACAAGTTGATAGAAGGCCGTGCATTATTGTTGTGACATTTTCATGCAACCAATGCGGGTTGAGATGCTACAAATTGATAGAAGGCCGTGCATTATCATCTTTCAAAGAGCGTTTCCATCTCTGTTTCAGATCTCCACAACTCTTAACTAACCTATTAGCAACTTCATCGATGTCATGGACCTCCCGGTTAACTCAAACTTTGACTGGTATGCTTCTGTGCATTTCAGAAGAGCTTTAAATGAGGTCGAAATTGTTGAGTTCAACACTCTATTAGGGGTTTTAGATACAGTTCATTTGGAGTTGGGCATGGAGGATTTTAGGGATTTGATTGGGCGAATCTTCAGGGTCTTTTTCTGTTAGTTATTTTTATGACTTTTTTTCCCGATCAACAACTTCCTTTTTTTTGTTGTACTACACTAATATCTAGAAAGTACCTATATAAGGTTCAAGTTTTCTCATGAATTATGGCTTTGGGGAAATTTCCGACTTGCGATTCATTGCAAAAACGATGGCCTATCTGTGCTTTAAGTCCGCACTGGTGTAGCTTATGCCGGAACAAAGAGGAGGATCAAGACCATCTATTTTGTATTGTTCATTCACGAGCGGAATTTGGATCGAAGTATTGCAGGAATTGGGTTTCGAATGGATCTTTCCAAGAAAGGCGGAGGACATGTTTCTTTTGGAGCCAGGTATACTTACCGGGAGGAGCACTAGGTGTTTTTGGTATTTGGTAGTTCATTGCCTATTTTGACCAATTTGGTTGGAGTGGAACAAAAGAATTTTCACTGACATAGCTGAGTCTACATATGAGGTTAGGGTGAAGATAAAATTCAGAGTCGCGAGTTAGACGACAAAGTTGCTAGAGTTTAACCACCTTTTTATTTCAGATGTAGTGAGGGATTGGAAATTCTATGCTATTGACGACAATTTAGTAGTTTTCTTTCTTTGTGGTTTGTTTGCGGATTTCTCATCCACTTACTTGTACCTTGTTCTCTTATTCTAATAAAATTTCGTTTACAATAAAAAAAAAGTTTGTTGTTCATGGTCCTTCCACTAGTTTAGGTTCATTCATGTATTGATAGTTTCGTGAAGGCTCTTTAACACATTTTCAATGGATTCTGATCCGGCCCCTGTTCTTGTGAGCCTTATTTAAAGGTCGTTTTGTAGTTGTCAATTAAAATGCTTTAATCATTGGGTGAGACTCTGTGATTCAAGCTTTATCAATTTGGATGCCTTAGCTATTGGTAGCAGATCTTAGGGAAGAGGTACCTTAATTTTTTTGAAAAAGAATGAGTTATTTTTTGAGCCAAGAACTAGTGAACAAGAATGTTTATGAAGTCATTTAATTATTTCTGTCGATATGTTCTTATTTTCAGGTTGTTTGACTCGGCAAAAGCTCTAGCATTCGGCAATATACCAACTCGTGAACAGGTATTCTTGAACAAGAGTACACAATGGTTGATTGAAAATAATGAAATTATGGTTGTTGGAACTTCATCTTTATAGCATTTTCTGTTGTAGGGTTGCACACATATAGTTGCTGAATTCAGCTATCTATGCCTAATTTAACATGCTTTGTCCTGCAGGTGAAGGAAGCGATTTTTAAAACTTTAATAAGGAATGGCATGTTCAATAATGCACATATTAGACTGACTTTGACTCGTGGGAAGAAGGTATGTCTAGTTTTTTTCTTATTTTAGTTTCCTCCTATTTGTACGGGGAAGATTTGACTTCTCTGTCCTAGGAGCAAAACAAACAAACATTAGAACACTTCAATGGATTTACTTCCAATAACAATGGTCTGATAGGATAATTTTATCTGCAACTTGTACACCATTTCTCTCCCACCTTCTTTTCAATCAATAACGATGCAACTGCAAATTAAGGAAACAAAAGACATTTCTTTTGTAAAGAGAGCAATGTATTAGCCGCATGTGAGGAATGCTTTCAATACACACATCCTTAGATCTTGAAATATTTCAACTTATTTCGTTCAAATTCAAATAGGTTACTAGGAAATTAGAGTATGTGATTTTAATGGAAAAGGAGACAACAGATCCTATTTGTCGCCCTTGAAATTTCAAGATACTCCGTGTTGAGAAACTAAGTAGCATGACACATCCTGTCATGATTTACAATGGAAAATACCTTGTTCAAACATGCATCACACGCTCGAATTCAATTTCAGAATTTTGGGAAACGTTTGCAAACAACGTTTTACTAAATATTGGAAACATGTCGAACTTACCCTAGCTTTCGAAGATAGAGGTCATTTACTTGATACTCTTTTAGATTTTCACTCTGGTCAATGTTGGATCAATTCTATTTTGTTTTGTAGGTTACTTCTGGAATGAGCCCAGCGTTCAACCTATTTGGATGTACCTTGATAGGTAATATGCCATTTTTATTTTGTTAGCATTTATCGAATGTATAACATGATGAGTACGTGTACGTTGGTTTCATTCTGTGCTTTCACAGTTCTTCCTGAATGGAAGCCTCCAGTATATGACAATTCAAGGGGTATAACTTTGGTGACAGCAACCACACGCCGTAATTCACCAAATGTAAGGTCTTAAGTCATTCACTGTTTGCTTTTATTTCGCAAAATTACCTCATCCTTTTCTTTTATTTCATTTTGTGCATTTTTTTGGAAATTTAGCACTTCATCATGCTGTGATCAAGGTAAATTATTCTGTGCACAAAATTAACCTGTTATGATCTTTACCAATGCTATGATCCATCAACAACGTAAGGTGGTTCAGTGGCTGTGTATAAGTTTGCAGTGAAAAATTTATGATTGCCATTCGATGAATTGAAACTTGCCGTTAGATATAATGCTCAGGAGTTCTACGCATGTATTATAAAATCGATGCTAGCTTTTACCATATGACACATAAAATTATCTGTTGCAGAATTTGGATTCGAAAATTCACCACAACAACCTTCTAAACAATATTCTTGCTAAGGTAAATTACTATATGTATCTTTACAAAATCGACTTGCTAGGATTTGTTTTAACATTTTGACCCTGAAGTTCTTGACTTGTTGCAGATAGAAGGGAATAATTCACATGCCGATGACGCCATCATGCTTGACAAAGATGGCTATGTGTCAGAAACTAATGCAACGAACATAGTGAGTTTCGTGCACTAGGCTGAAGTGTGCAATCTCCTGAATAACTTGCTATCAGTGAAATTTCAACATGATGGAATCTGTTGAATGAATTTATTTGCTTTTCGTTCTTTTCCTTCCCCCCCTTTTTGCGGTTCTCAATGTTGATAATTTATGCTTATGATAGGTGTCTTGTATTGTATGAAATCTGATTTTTAAGTCTTTATGAGACAAGGAGGAGGAGTTGGTAGGATTCTATCTTGTTGAGTTTCAGTTTAGATACATTGCACCAATTTGTTGGTCGATTACTAGGCTCCAAATTTTAGCTTTTGCATTTTGTTAAACCTCCTTTTAATATTTAAATGATTTTATCTACTCATATTCCAGTTTCTGGTGAAGAAAGGCCATGTAGCAACTCCCCATGCTGATTATTGTCTTCCTGGCATAACACGGGCAACAGTAAGATCCGTAAATACTGTTCCAAGAGTCTCTTGGTGTTCATAAGTGTATAAAACGACAGTTTTTTACTTTATTTTTTTCTTGAGTTTTTATCTTCCTCAATTTTGTGATGATCTGTGAAGAAAAATTAGACTGTCTTGCAATATGTGTGGTTTTCTCAATTAATAATTTAAACTTACAGTATGGCTTCTATATCACACACATTTTCTCTTGTGAGTATTTGTCGCGTAAATCAAATTAGGATTGAACTTTCCACTGGTGTGTGAATGGATCTTCGAAGTCTAGTCTGTATTTTATTAAGACCTCAGATTTGTTTCTTATCTGAATGTGGGGTCGTATTGAGAAATAACAAGTTTTTTGAATGTCAGTCTGCGCTACTTGGACTTGCAGTCCATGCTAAATATAAATGACAGTTCTTGCAGTTAGATGAGAAAAATTTTCAGCTTTGTTATACATTATGAAAACAAATAATGTATTATGCAGGTGATGGACCTTATTGTCAATGAAAATTTGGATTTTGAGGAGCGGAGAATTAGTTTATCAGAGTTCCACACGGCAGATGAGGTATAACTTCTCTATTTTCATCTCAGCAGGGAAGTTTTGCAATGTCAATGAGAATCTAGTAGATACTGTTCGGCATACGAAGCAAAGCCGACTTTATTGAACACTGAAAACAACTTACATGGGAGGGGACTAGGCTAAGACCTCCAAATAATTAAATTACAATAAATCATCTGAATTACATAGCACACCAAAAGAATACATCCAAAGAGCGATTGATCTATGTGTCACCTTGTTTTTTGCATTATTTGATACCTCGTATCACTTATCTTCAAGAAGTTCACAGTTGATTGTGTACAGTTAAAAATGGATAAGACTATTCATAGTTGCAATTTATGTTTTATTTCAGGAAGGGAAGTGTACATGCTTTCTCCTTGTAGCGTTACATGTTTACGCAGTTTTGTTTTTTGTTAACCCAAGTTTCTGGGTTTTTACATGTTTTTAGAATTTATTCATCTCTCATTCATCATTAGAAATAGTGAGACAAGTAACTCATCTAGCTAGTTAGATTGATGTTGTTTCATGTTTGTCGTCCTTTTATTGCAAACATATGTATTTATGCAACAGTTTTGTTGCAGGTATTCACTGCAGGAACCATGGGAGAACTTACTCCGGTAAGTCCATATGATACTCTGCTGGTACATCTCGTCCAAACAATTTTGATTAAACGTGGACAGGGCTAGGATTCATGTCAAATATTGTCAATGTACTTCTGCAGAATTCTAAAAATAAACAATTTGAATACTGTTACTAACATTATGTTTTATCATCTACTTTAACATTATAGGTATAATTTAAGATGAAGGCAGTCGAGATCATGATGTGATGTTGCCGGTAGTGAAGATAACTAGGAAAAACTCGTAAAATTTACATACTGACTATCAAAATTTATCCAAGTCCATTCAAGAATTTATTACCTACTCTATTGTTTCAAGCGCTGATATTATTTGAATCAATTGTACCTCATTCATCCAAGTAAAATCAAGCTTCCTATATTTCGATGCTAGATTTCATATCATGCATGAAGAAATTAACGTATTGCCCCTAATCATGGTAGGTTATTCAAATCGATGGTCGCACAGTTGGTGATGGTAAAGTGGGTCCTGTCACTCAAAGAATACAAAATGCTTATAAAAAGTTGACTGCAGATTCAGGCGTCCCTATACCCACTTATCAAAAGCCTTGAAAGGAAGCTCGACAATGACAACTGTGTGAAATTGTGCCAGGTCACTACGATTGAAGAAGGTGACTAGTTCGATTCTTACAGCTGCATTTTATCCAAAATAAATAAGATGGTTTTTGATGAATTGAATTTTTTAAACTTGTGGCTTGTAGGTAACCTAGAACTCGAGATCAGAGACATTTTTTTTTTGTCTGAGGAATGATGATCAAATTGCTATTTTGATAAGAGAAATGGAGTATCAAGTTCATGTTGATTTTCTTGTTGCAACGAAAACTGTAGGTTGTCCCCGATGATTTTTTAGCAGGGTGGTTGGTGAACTACAAGTAATGTTTTTTTTTTTTTTTTTTTTTTTTTTTTGTGCCTCAATTTATCATTCATGTTGGTTCAGTTATAAATTATTTTAGTTGAATTTTCTCTATAAAAGATTTTCTAGGAATATTATGTTATAATGAGAAATGTGTTTAGAAAGGATAAATAAATAATTTAAAATATGTTGCTTTTAAAAAAGAAACGATTGCTCGTTCTTGAAATATTAAAAAATAAATCGAACGTTGAGAAATTATATTGAGTTCGGTTCTAAATCGAGTGGAAGAAACTTAACACAATTCTCTAACAACCAAAAGATGCACAAATTTGTTTATAAATATTTAGAGATTAAAAATTCATACGTCATCCTTTTTTCCACTGTCGGGAGGTATCTACTAGAAAGACTTTGATTTGTGTGGCACCTTGTACAAACTAAATCCACTTCGACTTAAGACTTATCTCATGCCTAATCGAAACATCTAGCACATTCTTGATTGTAAATCGTAATCTTACAATCCGCTTAATGTTTATTGTGATATGATCAGTTAAAGGTGAAAGAAGTTTAGAAGGGCTGGTTTGAATAAACACTAACAATTTTAATAATCTTTTCTTGATTTATGAGTCAATTTAATGATAAACTGATACGCAAGAATCTTGTAAGTCGATATCAATCAGTTAACAATAAAAGTGCGGAAATCAACTGATTGATGTATAGAATAAAACTGAAATAAGAAGACACAAGATTTTATGGATGTTCATAGATTCAAAAACTCTTATGTCACATATTCTATCACAAGGATAGGGTATTCACTAAAAGACTTTGATCGATACTAACAATGCCAAACTGAAACTCTTAGTTACAAAACAGTTTACAGTACTCACTTGACTGAAATACTTTAGCACAACTGATCTCTTCAAGATCAAGTATTATAATAATAACAATTTGTGCTTGTAAGCTTGAATTATAGCCTTGAATGTTATGAATGTATACAATAAGCGTGAGCTTTGAGGTTTGCAAAGATTTCAGCAGATCTCAGTTGATAGAATAGTATATCGATCGGGTTGATTCGTAGAGTTGTTGAGAGTTACTTCTCAGCTGATATTCTCTGCTATTTATAGGTTTTGCCTCCAACTGTAATATTAAACACGATTTGAAACTTTATATCCGTTATTTATCACGTCGACATTCTTCTGACAGTCGTACACTGTAGCTTTTCTGAAATACGGCTATCTCATTATTTGTTGCATGTCAGCTTTTGTATTGTTGTCGATTGAACGTCCTTTTCCTTAACTGATGACGTGTACTGCTGAAAGATCAGTTGATAGAATGTAGCTGATAAGCTAACAACTGATTGTAGTAACTGATCAGTTCCAACTGATCAGTCAGTTGTCTGCGTAGTTCAGTTGCTAGTCCAGTTGCTTTTGAAAACTTGCGTATTATTCTTCAGTCACTGGCAACCGATAGTTTGCGTATTTTAGATCAGTTTCTATTATATTAAACGCTCAATTTGTCAAACTTCCGAAATTTAGTTTCCAACGTAATATTTCTTATGTGCCTCTTTGATTGATGGATGCTACATTCTTGAACTTCTTGACAAAAACAACTTTGTCCATTTTTTATGTCATAGTTCGATTTTAACCAATAAATTAATTTTGTGTGCATGAAGATGCTGCAAATTTTATACAATTGCGATCTTCTATGAGTCTAGTTTCCAATACAAAAAGATGTTCATTATTTGGACAATCGATCAAAGAGTTATGTAATTTTTCCCAAAGTTGTTGTAAGTAACCAGAACTTCTCGGCTATGCATAAAGTGTGAGAAAATATTTAAAAATACTATTTTAAAATAAAACCAGTTCAAAATGTTTTTTCAAGAACAACATGTTTTGATACCACTTGTCAGGATCAAAACTATGTTTAGAGAGGATGAATAAATACTTAAAATATTTTACTTCTAAAAGAACTATAATAACTCATTCTTAAAATGTTAAAAAATGAACCGAATATCGAGAAATTATATATTAGATTAGTTTTAAATCGAGCGAAAGAAACTAAAACCTAACCTTCTTAGAACCGATTGAATAATTTGTAAATTATTTGAAAAGAATTAAAGTTGAATTTATAAAAAACAGTTTGATTGAAACAATTTATCAAAGAATTTGTCTGCAATATTTGGTAATTGAAAGAATACATAAAATATTTCAACAATACCTACGAAAACAGTAACTTTAACTAAATGCGATAAAATAAATATACACAATATTTTTATGGATGTTCGGAGATTTACAACTCTGTAGGAAAATTGATGTTTTGATGTTAACAAATGATTTAAGGCAAAACTTAATCTTAGCTAAACTGGATTAGTGAAGTAAAACTGGATAAAAAGACGCAGAAACATCTTTTTTTTTAAAGTTTGTGACCATTGTAATTTAAAGTCTATAAATAGAGACAAAGATCCGTTGAGCAGGGCACACTAAGTTACAGGAACAACAATTATACACTTACAATAGCTATGTGTTTTAAGCTTACAAATTTAAGTAAAACTAATCTTACTCTCAAGCATACTTTACAAAGTATTGTATCTGATAATTGAAGATCATTAAGTGCTAGAAATATTTTGTAATTCATTTTATTCGAAAACAATTTGTATAATATTTCTTCGTTCAATTGAGTAGACTATGATTTTCAGTTTTGACAGTGTTAAGTCCAAACTGAACTGAGTCTTTTGCAAATTGCTTGTATGATCAAAATCTTCTAGCGTGAACCTACCCAAAAGGAAGAAGGGGTGACACAGTGCTTGAGTTCTCCGAATATCCAGAAGCAAATTTCTGTCTATTAACCATTCAGTTTATCTAGTCAAGACAGCAGAAGAACGCACGCGGCCACGCAACTTCACGCGCAACCGCGCCCGCACAGACACGAGCCAGTTGAGCAGAGCTTCGCGCGCGTCCGCGCGACTTCATACGCTACCGGGCACGCGGAGTTCAGAAAACTTATAAAAAGCCGCGAGCTAGGTCAGAAACGGGATTGAGCCGCCTTGGGAAAGAGACATACAAGCAAAAAAACCGTTTTGAAGAGAAAAACACACGGGAGAGAGGCGCTGACATGAGACGAAGATCCAGAGTGCGAAGAACAATCACAAATACGAAGAACGACGGATCTGGGGACGGAGACAACACTTCTGATTTGTCATATATTCCTTCGCTTTTATATTTTCTTGTATTCCGATGTCTAATTTTCTAGTCTAGAGAATGACGTAACTTTGTTGATACGATGATTTGACGCAATGATTTATTTGATTGAATTCCGCTCTTGTTTAATTGTGTTCTCTGTGTTATTTTACTACAATTTACTGGCCATAAATTGTGTGTTGTTTGATTAATTCTATAACTCGGGAGAGTGACTAGGATTATAGATCATTAGAGACACATCGTTGAATGTTTATATCGTTCAGAAGGCGTATAACTTTAGCGAGGCTTAGGTAAGAACATTGTTTGCAATTACCAATGAAACTTAGATTTAAACTAGGAATATTAAAATCGAAGTTTGATTGATACAATTTATTCGTCACTTGGAAAAGGGGGAATAAAATAATTAAGTGTTCTTGGTCATTAAATAATTGGAATTCATGAATATAAATTTAACTGGAAATAATTATCGTGAAAACTTGGTGAAATCATTTCTCTAGATATTTTTTCATATTGTTATTTCTCAACTCGATGATTAGATTAATTCTTTGTTTTCGATTAATTCGATTGAGCAAATGAAATCTCATTTGATTTCTCTAAATAAAGTTGAGACTATTTTAATTACAAGCATTGATATACTTTTAGTTTACACTCCTCGTGGGAACGATACTCTACTTACATTTTATTATAACTTGATATCGTGCGCTTGCGAGCAATCAAGAAAACACGCAACACGTTTTTGGCGCCGTTGCTGGGGATTGTCAAAATTTGAATTTATATCATTATTGTTATCAATTAATCTAGATTTTAATTTAGAGATTTTTATTTTTTATTTTATATTGATTGAGTTTTTCATTTTTTCTGCTTGACAGTGCATGCTAAGATCGCAAAACCCTGACTTGCTTATTTTTGATCCGGAGATCGAAAGAACTGCGAGAAGATTAAGAAAATCAAGAAGAGACATGATCGGTTCAATGTCTGAACACAGAGAGAATGACAGACAAAACCCGCCAGAGGCTATACCTATCAGAGATCACTTCCGACCAGTGATCAACAATCATTACTCTGGTATTGCAAGAGGGACCATCAACGCCAATAATTTTGAGTTGAAGCCTGCTCTGATCAATATGGTTCAGCAAAACCAGTTTGCTGGAACTGCCACTTCTGATCCTCATGTTCATTTGAGGACATTCCTGGAGATCACGGATACAGTAAAAATTAATAATGTTTATGATGATATTATTAGATTGCGTTTGTTTCCATTTTCTCTCAGGGACCAAGCAAGAGGATGGCTTCAGTCGCTTCTTTTGGGGAGTATCACAACATGGCAAGAGTTGGCAACGAAATTCCTGGCGAAGTATTTTCCTCCTGCAAAGTCTGCACAGTTGAAGATTGAGATTAGTACGTTCAGGCAGACTGATTTTGAGTAACTCTATGAGGCGTGGGAAAGATACAAGGAGCTGTTGAGAAAGTGCCCGAACCATGATTTTGAAGACTGGGTGCAAATTGAATTATTCTACTACGGTCTGAATGGGCAAACAAGAGGAACAGTGGATGCTGCAGCTGGTGGCACGATCTTTGCTAAATCTCTCAAGCAAGCTTATGACTTGCTTGAACAGATGACGATAAATAGCTACCATTGGCCGTCTGAATGGGCAGGAGTAAAAAGGACAGCTGGAGTTTATGCTTTGGATCCTATTACGTCACTCAATGCTCAGACATCTGCATTGACCACTAAAATTGCAGCTATGAATAAGGTGAGCACATCAAAGACTGAGAGTCCATCGATTTTTGCTGAAGAACAATCTCTTCTTGAAGAAGCTCAGTATATCAACAACAGAAATTTTGGAGGATTTGGCGGATATCGAGGTAACTCTCCCCCTAACACTTATCATCCTGGTTTGAGAAACCATGAAAATTTTTCAAATGCAAATAATAAGAATGTGTTGAATCCTCCACCGGGGTTCAATACATCAAAGGGGGAAGGAAAGCCTTCGTTTGAGGATTTTGTAGGAATGTTTGTTGTTGAATCTGGAAAAAGGATGGCAAGGACTGAGTCTCGTCTTGACAATATGGAGACTCACATAGGAAATATGGGAGCCACAATGAAATCTTGGGAGACGCAAATTGGGCAGTTGGCCAATGCTTTGAGAGATCAGAATAGGGGTCAATTTCCTAGTAACACAGAAGTTAATCCAAAAGAGCAGTACAAGGCAGTCACTTTAAGGAGTGGAAAGGAATTTGAGGTACAAAGTCCCAAAGAGAGAGTGGAAAGTGAGAAGACTGTTGAAGAAGGTGAAACTGAGACATCTAAAGCTGAAGTTGAAGTTGAACAACCTCCAGTATTTAAGCCGACTCTTCCATACCCTCAGAGGTTCAAAAAAAAGAATTTGGATGATCAGTTTGCAAAATTCTTAGAGATTTTTAAGAAGATACACATCAACATACCATTTGCTGACGCTTTGGAGCAAATGCCGAACTATGCAAAATTTATTAAAGATGTGATGTCTAAGAAGAGGAAACTGCAAGAGTTTGAAACTGTGAAGCTGACTGAAGAGTGTAGCGCCATTTTGCAAAAGAAGCTACCACAAAAATTAAAAATCCAAGAAGTTTTACTATTCCTTGCTTTATTGGTGGTTCTAAATGTAGTAAAGCTTTATGTGATTTAGGAGCAAGTATTAATTTGATGCCATTTTCTATTTACAGGGAATTGGAGCTTGGAGATGTTAAACCAACTACTATCACCTTACAGCTTGCAGACAGAAGTCTCACGTATCCACGTGGGATCATCGAGGATGTTCTGGTAAAAGTGGATAAATTTATTTTTCCTGCTGACTTTGTGATTTTAGATATGAAAGAGGATCATGATGCTCCATTAATCTTTGGGAGACCGTTTCTGACGACTGTAAGGGCATTGATAGATGTGCATAAGGGTGAACTCACCTTGAGAGTTGGTGGAGAAGCAGTCATTTTTAACATCTATCACGCCATGAAGGGATCGAATGAGGTAAGCACTTGTAAAATTATTGATGTTATAGACTCATGTGTGTCTCTTGAATGTGCAGGAACTAGGGATCCTTTGGAGAGTTGTTTGATAAGTGCTACAGGAACTGTTGATGAAGACAATTGGGAAGTGAAAGAGCAAATGGTGGCTCTTGAGGCACTGCAGAAAGAAAGGAGAAAAGATGCACCAATTGAGGAGTTCAATGTAAATGAGAAAATTGAGGTAAAACCACCTTCCCATGACTTGAAGGAACTGCCAAGCCACCTTTGCTATGCATTTTTAGGTGAGAAGTCTACATATCTAGTAATTATCTCTTCTTCTCTTACATGTGCTGAAACGGTAAATTATTGAGAGTGTTGAGGAAATATAAAAATGCGTTAGGATGGTCGATTTCTGATATTAGGAGAATTAGCCCTACTATATGCATGCATAAAATTTTAATGGAGGAGTCGTATACTCCTTATGTGGATCATCAGAGGAGGCTAAATCCAGCCATGAAGGAGGTAGTGAAAAATGAGCTGTTGAAATTGTTAAATGCTGGTGTGATTTATGCTATTTCTGATAGTAGTTGGGTGTCTCCTGTGCAAGTTGTACCAAAAAAAAGGTGGGATAACTGTGGTTAGAAATGAAAACGATGAACTAATATCCACTCGTACTGTAACTGGTTGGCGAGTATGTATTGATTATAGAAAGTTGAACAATGCCACACGTAAAGATCATTTTCCACTTCTTTTTATTGACCAAATGCTTGACAGACTTGCTGGTTATTGTCATTATTGTTTTTTAGATGGTTATTCAGGTTATAACCAAATTGCTATAGCGCCAGAAGATCAGGAGAAGACTACTTTCACGTGTCCCTATGGCACGTTTGCTTTTAGGAAAATGCCTTTTGGGCTATGCAATGCACCTGCCACTTTCCAGAGGTGCATGATGGCCATATTTGCGGATATGGTGGAGAAAATAATGGAAGTCTTCATGGATGACTTTTCGGTATTTGGTTTTTCGTTTGATCATTGTTTACATAACTTATCCCTTGTTTTGCAGAGATGCCAGGAAAAGAACTTAGTTCTTAACTGGGAGAAATGTCACTTTATGGTCCAAGAGGGGATTGTTCTTGGACATAAATTGTCTTCTAGGGGATTAGAGGTAGATAGAGCCAAGGTGGTTGCAATCGAAAAACTTCCCCCACCAAAGAACATCAAAGGAATAAGGAGCTTCCTGGGACATGCAGGGTTTTATCGTAGATTTATTAAAGATTTTTCTAAGATCACTAAACCCTTGTGTAATTTACTCGAAAAAGAGTCCACTTTTGTATTTGATGATGATTGTTTGCAGGCATTTGAGAAGATCAAGAAGGCGTTAGTCACTGCACCAATTATGATAGTACCGGACTGGAAGGAGCCCTTTGAGCTAATGTGTGATGCAAGTGATTATGCAGTAGACGCTGTCTTGGGCCAAAGAAGGGAAAAGATGTTTAGGGCAATTTACTACGCAAGCCGCACAATGGATGCCGCACAACAAAATTACACTACAAATGAGAAGGAGATGCTTACAGTAGTGTTTGCTTTCGACAAATTCAGGCCCTATTTGATCGGCACAAAGGTAGTTGTTTTTACTGACCATGCAGCTATTCGCTACCTATTTGCCAAGAAGGATGCAAAACCACGCTTGATTAGGTGGATTTTGCTACTACAAGAATTTGACTTCGAGGTCAAAGATAAGAAAGGAAGTGAGAATCAAGTGGCTGACCACTTGTCGAGACTTGAGCGGCTGACCACTTGTCGAGACTTGAGCGGCTGACCACTTGTCGAGACTTGAGCTGGAGGAGAAGAAAGAAGAGGGAGCTATACAGGAAACCTTTCCGGATGATCATCTCTTCGAGGTAAACTCTGTACTTCCTTGGTTTGCTGATATTGCTAATTTTTTGTGTTGCGGCACCCTTCCTCCAGATTTGAGCTATCATCAGAAAAAGAAGTTCGTCTATGATATCAAGTTCTTTTATTGGGATGATCCATTTGTGTATAAGAGATGTTCTGACCAAGTGATTAGGAGATGCGTGGAGAGTATCGAAGCACATCAAATTCTGGAGAAATGTCATTCTTCACCATATGGTGGACATTTTGGAGCGTCACGAACAACAGCTAAGGTATTGCAATCTGGTTTTTATTGGCCTAGTTTGTTTAAAGATAGTTATACCTTAGTAAAATCATGTGATAGATGCCAGAGGTTAGGAAACATCTCCAGGCGTCACGAATTACCACTGACAAATGTTTTGGAAGTGAAACTTTTTGATGTTTGGGGCATTGATTTCATGAGACCCTTTTCCCCTTCTTTTGATAATTCTTATATTTTATTAGCTGTGGATTATGTTTCAAAATGGATGAAAGCAATCGCCACCAATACTAATGACGCTCGTGTTGTAGCTAAATTCGTGCATAAGAACATCTTCACCAGGTTTGTAACATCGAAAGCCATCATAAGTGACGAAGGGTACGCATTTTTGCAATAGGATTTTCAACTCACTTTTGGCTAAATACAGTGTGAAGCACAAAGTGGCACTAGCATATCATCCTCAGTCGAATGGACAAGCTGAAATATCCAATCAGGAAATTAAACAAATACTGAAAAAGACTGTCAACACTAATCGGAAGGATTGAGCCATTAAGTTGGATGACGCATTATGGGCTTATCGGACTGCATTCAAGACGCCTATTGTGATGTCACCTGTACCGGCTGGTTTTTGGTAAAGCATGTCACCTACCGCTAGAATTGGAGCACAGAGCATTTTGGGCAGTAAAGAAGTTAAACTTTGATTTAAAAGCTTCTGGCGATATCCAAAAACTGCAGTTAAATGAGATGGATGAATTTCAAAATGAAGCATATGAGAATGCCAAGATCTACAAAGAGCAAACCAAGAAGTGGCATGATAAGATCATTGTGCGAAGAAAATTTGAACCTAGGACAACAAGTGCTGCTTTATAATTCTCGTCTCAGACTATTTCCAGGAAAGTTGAAATCAAGGTGGTCAGGACCCTTTATAGTGGAGGCAGTGCAACCATACGGAGCAATCGAACTCAAATGCAATGATGGTAGAACGTTTAAGGTGAATGGTCAGCGAGTGAAACACTATTTTGGAAACGAAGTGCGGAACATGGAAAATATCTCACTGGCCGAATCCACTTAAGGCATAACTGAGTCGAGCTGACGACGTTAAACCAAGCGCTTGTTGGGAGGCAACCCAACCAGTATCTTTTATTTCTTTCGTTCTCTTTATTCGCTTCTATTCTATTTTCACAAGTAATTTTGTCCTTACATTTTTTATGTTGTTGAACTCCTGCATATGACGATCAGATATTGACATGTGTTTTATTGTGCAGATAAAAGTTGAAACGGGCGTCAATCGGAGTATATAAAAAAAACAAAAAAAACTTTTGGAGATGCAGACTTAAGCGCGCCACCGCACGACATCATGCGCAGCAGCGTGCTCAGACAGTGGGCATCGAGACAGAGAGGTGCGCGTTGCCGCACAAGATCATGCGCATAGGCGCGCGCCCCGATCAAAACCGAAAGACCAGAAGCGCGCGCGCAGCCGCGCCACTTCATGCGCGACCGCGCGCGCAGCGCACCAGGGCAACTACAAAATCGTATATCAGCACCTCCCCCCCTTATTTCCTCCTTCACAAACCCTACTCTCCTACCTTACAAATCCTCTCCAACACAAACACTCCATCCCCTCCAACAATTCCAACTCAAACACTTCCACAACTCTTCAAATAAAAAAAAACACTCATCATCTACACTCAACCACCACTCAACATCTCCACACCACAACCTCCAGCGCCGCCGCTGCTGCCACCGCTGCACTTCCAGCAGTCGCCGCCGCCACCGTAAACTACCACCGCCTACTATCGCCGAGTGTCATCTACGGTTAATTTTCTACACTCGAAATTCCAATTATTGTGCTTTGTTAACGGTTAATTTTCTACACTCGAAATTCCAATTATTGTGCTTTGTTACTATTTGAGTTAACTTCTACCAATCAAGCAATTGTGGGTGCCATTGTGCTATAATTGTGGTTATAAGTGTGGATATTGTTGAAACATCATGCCGCCTAGAAAGAGATCGAAGAACGTGGCTTCCTCTTCTCGTTCCTATGATGCCAATAAATTTTGGAACGAGGAAGCCTTTAGAATTTATGAGGCGACCTTGTCTAGGTCTATTATCAAAGAAAGAGGGCTAGATCTGACATACCATGACCGTGAGATAATTAAGGAAGTTGAGCAAAGGGGGTGGTTGGATATAGCCCAGTCACCGCCAGACGCAGTTATTTCTGTAGTTCGTGAATTTTATGCCAATTTGAGAATTAAACATGAGGACTACAGAGTTTATGTGCGAGGAAAACTGGTCTCTTTTGATTCGGCAACTATTAATGCTATCTATAATTTGCAGAGTTTTGAAAACGACGAGTATACTGCTTTTATTATTGGCACTGTAGATTATGATGCTATTATCAGGAAATTGTGTATCAAGGGTGCAGAGTGGCGTTTGAAACAAGGCTCCCCAGTCACTCTAAAGAAATCTGAATTACTCCATGACCCACGATATTGGGCCTCATTCATCCTATCACGGAATAATGCCATCTTCTCATCAGACAGAAATCACCAAAGACAAAGTGGCATTGATTTACGCCATCATGACTGGGAAGACAGTGGATCTTGGGAAGATAATTAATATTTTCATTATGCGTGCTGGTACGGGACTCATGACCGTCAGCCTCCCTTGTCCACACACTATCAGTTGCTTTATGTCTTCATGCTGGTGTACCAATGGGCGCGGATGAACAAGTTTTGAAAGCCAAGGGCCCAATCACGGTATATGCTGCAGACCGCTTGTACGGAGGACGAAGAGTTAGAACGACAAGATGCTCGGGCAGCTTACAACCAGAGGGCTAGAGAACGCCAAGAGCCGCCACCAACATCAATCCCTCGAGTCAGTTTGCGAGACAAGATGTTCCGAATGGAACATGATATGCGGGCTCAGCGCCAAGAGTTGGATGAACACCGACACACTACTCATACTTTCATGTCTTATATAATGGACTTCACATTGGTGCTCGCCCAGCGCTTTCCACCTATTGGACCCGAGGATGCTCCCTTTTCACCACCATCAGACTGGCCACCACAGTACCCACCACCAGAACCACCGCCGTAGCCCACGGACAAGGATGATGAAGATGGCTGCGAACGAAAACTTGAGCAATGAGTTCTGACACTCGTGCGTGAGGTATGTGTTGTCACATTTATCGTTTAAATTATACATTGAGGACAATGCATACTGTAAGTTTGGGGGGGTTGCTTTGCGTATTGATTGTTTGAGTTGTTAATTCATTGTTAGTTTAGTTATTTCTGCACAGTAGCTAGAATTTTTGTATTTCGCAGTAATAAAAAAAATTTGTTTATTTATTTATTGCTTGCTAGTTTTGTTAGGAAGAGTCATGGATACGTCATCGTGTGGCCAATGATGAAAATGAAATCATGGTTGTAATGCATATATGTATTCATGATAACTTGGGAGTAACAAATATCTTTGCACGGTCATGTTTGTTGATACTATCAAGGCTTGGAGACAATTTACATACCTGTGATGCTAAATAGACAACAGAGATCTGAAATTTAGTATTTCTCACATGACATTAACTGACATATTAGCAAACACAGAAATGACCTAGGCGATCTTTCTCAATGTCTTTGGGTCTGTTTCATTGTTATTATCGTTCGTTAGCCCATTGAGCCTCGAGTAGATTGAGATGCTTGATTTTTCTTTGTACACCTATCTCATAAATCTTTTTATTGAAAAATGCATGTGATTGGGTTGTATGAGTTGACCTATGGATTGACGGAAATCTAGAACATGCTTGAACACATTTCGAGGCGAAATACGGATAATATGTGACATAGGAATGATTTAGGCAATCTTTGAAACCATTTGAGCCTTCGATCCTATCAAATAAACATGAAATATCTCTAATGTCCCATTTTGAGCCTATTTAAAAAAAATCAAGTGGTATGTGTCAATGACATGCAATTAGCCCCACTTGTATCTATTCTACATCCCACAACAATTACCTAATAAAGCTTATACACTTATTGTCCTACCTAATTTTGAGAGAAATAAGTTCATAGGTGTTGTAGATTCATATACTTCTTGAAGGAAAAAAATGTGCAAAAAGGAGTTGAAAAAGAGACCGAAAATAAGAAAAAACAATCAAAGGAATGAATCAAAAAGTGGTGAAAAAGTAAAATATGGGAAAATCGAGGATATGATTGGGAGGAAAACAATAAAGTGATGGTGAATGAAAGGAAAATGAAAATGATGAAGATTCATTTATTTCTCTCAAATTTTGATTTTCATACCTTTTATTGTAGCCATGAGCCATAGCCTAACATTACAAGCCTACAAGACATATTAACCTTGTCACATCTATCCAATATACTAGTGGAGAAAAGTTGTTCAAGTCAAGCCTATGGATACCTGAGAAACATTGTTAGCAAGTATGGACTTTAATCATTGGCATGTGAGCATCTCATGGTGTGACAACATTTTTTGGTATACTTTTTTTGAATATCTATTGAACCAAATAATCACCAATAAAGTCCTTTGAGATCTGTGTAAGTGAACTTGTATATTAATGAAGTGTAAGTTAAACTGAACTGAAAATCTCTTGAGCTTATAAGGCTAGTGGGTATTGTAAATTTATTTGAGCATTTGATTGGGTAAATGAACATTACATATCACACACGCACGTGACTCTTGAGTGATTATGAATTACATAAAAATGGATTAGTCGGAGGCCAAGATAAATGGTTGCATATCCATGACTGTTAGTCGTTATCATTACTTATTGATTGAGTTCCTGTTTTTAATTTCATTTTGCTCGGGACTAGCAAAAGTTCAAGTTTGAGGGGGTTTGATAAGTGCAAGATTTGCACTTAATTTATATAAGAATCCATATTGAATTATGTTAGTTTCGAACGGAATTATGCGTTTTTGGCTTGTTTTGATTGTCATTTCAGGTATGGAGAAAACAAGGAAACGAAGCCAAGTGGACCAAGAAAACAGAGCGGTACGCAAAAAAAAAACGGATCAAGAAGTGCGCCATTGGAAAAAGGTGCGCGCGCGGCCGTGCAACTTCACGCGCAACCGCGCGCGAACAAATATAGGCAAGAGACCAGAACCTGGCGCGCGGTCGCGCGAGATCACGTGCACCCGCGCGAGCGCAGCAGAAGGACACAAGCAGAAGGAACGCACGCGGCAGCGCAACTTCACGCGCACAGACACGAGCCAGTTGAGAAAAGCTTCGTGCGCAGTCCGCGCGACTTCATACGCTACCGCGCACGCGGCGTTCAGAAAACATATAAAAAGCCACGAGCTAGGTCAGAAACGGGATTGAGCCGCCTTGGGAAAGAGACATACGAGCAAAAAAACCGTTTTGAAGAGAAAAACACACGGGAGAGAGGCGCTGACACGAGACGAAGATCCAGAGTGCGAAGAACAATCACAAATACGAAGAACGACGGATCTGGGGACGGAGACGACACTTCTGATTTGTCATATATTCCTTCGCTTTTATATTTTCTTGTATTCCGATGTCTAAGCCTTCGAACATGTGTTGTTCTTACTTAGAATTCGTCATGAACTAATTTTCTAGTCTAGAGAATGACGTAACTTTGTTGATACGATGATTTGACGCAATGATTTATTTGATTGAATTCCGCTCTTATTTAATTGTGTTCTCTGTGTTATTTTACTACAATTTACTGGCCATAAATTGTGTGTCGTTTGATTAATTCTATAACTTGGGAGAGGGACTAGGATTAAAGATCAATAGAGACACATCGTTGAATGTTTATATCGTTCAGAAGGCGTATAACTTTAGCGAGGCTTAGGTAAGAACATTGTTTGCAATTACCAATGAAACTTAGATTTTAACTAGGAACATTAGAATTAAAATTTGATTGATACATTTTATTCGTCACTTGAGAAAGAGGGAATAAAATAATTAAGTGTTCTTGGTCATTAAATAATTGGAATTCATGAATATAAATTTAACTGGAAATAATTATCGTGGAAACTTGGTTAAATTATTTCTCTAGATATTTTCTCATATTGTTATTTCTCAACTCGGTGATTAGATTAATTATTTGTTTTCGATTAATTCGATTGAGCAAATCAAATCTCTTTTGATTTCTTTAAATAAAGTTGAGACTATTTTAATTACAAGCATTGATATACTTTTAGTTTACACTCCTCGTGGGAACGATACTCTACTTACATTTTATTATAACTTGATATCGTGCGCTTGCGAGCAATCAAGAAAACATGCAACACCAACTAACATTGACATCAAGAATACAAAGTTCAGTTTCTAATTAGACTGAATTATTTTGAAGTTAAGTAATTTGTTGTGAGTGTTTATTCAACCTCCTCTTCTAAACACATCCATTGATCCTATTAAGTGGTATCAGAGCGAGGTTTATTCTTGTCTCTGAACATTTCTTTAAATTACTTCTTTTAACAAAATTTCAGTGTTTTCAAAGAAATATTTCGACGACTAGAAGATAAGGATACATGCTCATTTAGCTGCACAAGACGATGATATGTGGTATATTTCATTATTGATGGACCAACGGAAAATTATGAAAGCAAACACTGTTATTGCTATAACTAATGGGGCACCTTAGAAAATTGAAAAGCTAATAAATGAATGGACAAACGATGATAATAAGAAAGCCAACTCCGCTAATGTGGCTAAAGATATATTGTGTAAAACTCTTGAAAAGAATAATTTCAGCAAGATCAAAATGTGCAAGACAACAATGAAAATTTGAGAAAAACTGAATCAGTTGTGCGAGGAAAATGAACAAACAAAAGAAAACAACAAACTCTCTGTTGCTACACAAAAGTTTGATAGACTCAAAATGAAACAAGGAGAATCAATGTCTGAATTTGATGAATGAGTAAGGAACTATCATTGAACTGAGTGCACTTGGAAAATGGTACAATAAATGAGAAGTTATGCTGGAAGTGATGCATGGTTTGTTCAAGGAATGAAATGTGAAAACAATGGTAATGAGAGAATCTAAAGATTTGAACAAGTCTTCAGTTTCCTTATCTGAAATGCAAGAGCAGAAACCATTTGAGACAAAACTAGTCTCGGTTTCAACAACAATGAAAGCATTGCTGAGACAAGTACTCAACCAAAACTGGAAAGGTGTAAAGGAAAGTATATTCATTTTGTTAGATCCAGTTTGGTATGTGACAAAGAAATCATCCCTCAAGTTTCAAAGGCTATTGAAAATATTAGTAAAGAAAGTTTGGTGTTGGTTACGTGTCTGAGAGTTCTAATGCTAAGCCAAACTGGAAGCCTAACCGAACCAGGTTTCTAGGCATAACTCAGTGAAGCAAGCCGAATCGATACTTTAACGACAAGTCTATTCAGAAAAGATGCTGAAAATCAATGAAGTTGGAAGGGCTAAACATTTTGTATATGCTGAACACAGAACACACCACACACATGCCTATACACAACCTATTTGGAACACAACAAGTGGTCGGTCAATTAAACTTATCCATGTTTGGGTTCCAAAAGGACTAATCCCGTCTGGACCCAAGTAGGTATGAGTACCAAGAGTTATTCTTCATTTGTTATTGCAGAGCACATGAACTAAAATAATCAAGAAGTCAATTTGGTAGTTTGACAGTGGATGTTCAAGCCACATGACTTGTGAAACTAAACTGCTATCTAAACCGAGTCAGTTTACTAAACCAAAGATTACTTTTTGAGATGCTTCTCAAGGTAGAACCATAGGTAAGGTGTCAATTTGAGCAGTAACTGATCCAGCTGAACTGACCAATCAATTTGAAGAGATCAATTTAGAGGATGAAAGTAAAGATGAGGTCTATATCAACAAAAAGAGCCTGAGCTGTTTGATCAATCATTTGAACAAAATGATGTTCCAGTAGACCGATTTGCTGATGCACAAACAACGATTGAGAATCAAACTGATGACAACAAAACTGAAGTCAACTCCACTGATTCCAACCAAACGATTCAGTTCCATAGAACAACATTGGTGAACCTAATTATAGATGGAACAAAAATCATCCACCTAGCTTAGTAATAGATAACACATTTGCTCTGGTGATAACTAGAGGACATATGCTCAATCTATTTTTACATTCTAATTTCATTTATAACATTGAACATAAAAATATTGATGAAGATTTAACTGATAGTAGTTCGATTGATGTCATACAAGAAGAACTAACTCAGTTTACTAGAAAATCTATCTGGGATCTAGTTCCAAGACCTTCTCATCAATCAGTTATAAGTACAATACGGGTGTACAGGAACAACCTCAATGAAGATGGAGCGGTGGTGAGGAAGGAACAAAGTAAGACTAGTTGCTCAAGGATTTTGGCAAGAATAAGATATTGACTATGATGAGAGCTATGCTTCAATAGCTAGACTAGAAGCTATCAGGATATTCATTGTCTTTGCCTTTTACAAGAACTTCAAATTATATCAAATGAATGTAAATAATGCATCCTTGATTGGAGAATTAAAAGAATAAGTTTATATTGAACAACCTCTAGGTTTTATTAATAATTAATTTTCTTATTATGTTTATAAACTGAACAAAACTTTATATGATCTGAAATAGGCTCCAAGAGATTGGTACGACACATTATCTAAGTTTCTTATTGAATATGATTTCATTATAAGAACTTTTGATATGACTTTATTTAAGTTTACTAAAGGATATCATACTTTATCGATATAAATTTATGTTGATGACATTATTTTTGGGTCAGCTAATCCCAAACTACGTGAAAAGTTCTCTAAACTGATGCATGACAAATTTAATATGAGTATGATAGGTGAACTGACATTCTTTATTGACCTTCAATGGAAAAAATTGATAATGGTATTTACATTAGTCAAACTAGGTACACAAAGGAACTACTCAATAAATTTGGCATGGAAACATGTTTAGGATCAACAAGCCCAATGAGATCATGAGTTAAACTAGACAAAGATGAAAGGGGAATATCAGTTGAAGTAACCATATATCGAGGCTTAATAGGTTCTTTATTGTACATAACTACTAGTCGACCTGATATTGTTTTTGTTATCTGTATGTGTGCTGGGCTTTAGTATAATCCTAGTCAATCTCATTATTTAGCTGCCAAGAGAATTCTTAATATCTTAAAAGAACACAAAATATGGGCTTATGGTATGCTAAATACTCTTCTTTCAATTTAGTTGTCTATTCATATACAAATTATACATGGTGCAAGCTTGATAGAAAAGTACCAGTGGATCATATCAGTCTCTAGGAGACTGGCAGATATCTTGCTTTAGCAAGTAGAAGACTTCCATTGCAACATCCACAATTGAAGTCGTAACATCTCGAAAGTTTGAAGGTCCACGTGAACCACATACATGCAAGTTATCAAATTTCTTATGTATTTTAAGGTTATTCGAGACGCGATCGAGGAACGGAGATCGGGGACTATATAAATGAAAATATTTTTATTAAATGACTATTTTTAATTATTTAATATATGGTATATTTTAATATGTATTTTCTAAAATGAGGTATTTTGAGGTATTTTTACTCGTCTAGTCGTATTTTAAACCGGCAATCAATGTTTGACGAAAAGAAGGACTTTTGGAGGCTCGGTTAATATTTTCGAGAAGCAACCTAAAAAAATATTTTAATTGCCATCTAATGGGCCTACTATACTAAGTTATTGGGCCTAACTTGCTACATAAGTATTTATATCAATTAAAAGCCTTCCAAAACCCTAAACCTACTACACAAACACACGCATACCTCACACACAAACTCAAGGACTCTCCATCAGCACACAAACACACACACACCACAAATTTTTGAGAGGAAAATCACGTGAATGGTGCATAATTTCAGCAAGTTCATCCCTACGTCGACGTCCCTCGCATTGCAAGTCGTTTTTCGTGCATAATAAACGCAAAGACACGTCTTAATCTTTCTTCACTCATTTTTCACACCATATTATATGTTTTGGTGCATGATTACATGAAAAACATGATACGACTTTGTATATTTTTGATTTTATGGCATAACATGAACAAAACTAGAGTTTTCCTTTTTTAAAACTCTTATTTATGATGCACAAAGGGGCTGCCATGATAGGGTTTCTTGAAGGGACATTTTTCCAACATGCTAAGGGTCCATATATGCTTAGATAAGGGCTTCACACGCAGGGTAGAAGGATGGAACGAAATTTTGTGTTTTAAGGGCTAGGGTTTTTGGCCAAGGATTCCTAGGAGGGCACGAGTCTTAGCTACTGTAGGGGCATGTTCAAGGGTCATGAGAGAGGCTAGTCAAGGTCCTAGGGTGGTCGCATGAGGGCTGGTGCAAAGGAAAGGGGCTGTGGTGTGAGGCTTGGACGCGCGAGACTCCTAAGAGACGGATTTGAGGGCTGAAAGGGTATAGCTCGCGAGGTCTGGTCCAGTTGGTCATTTAGGGCTCGGTATTGGTCCTACAAAGGCTTCCTAGGGGCTGGTCTTGTTGGTTAAGTGTTGAGGCCGATGGGTGCAAAGGATTGTGAGGCTAGGGTTTCAAAACTAAGGGCAGAAAATTCAGTGGCTAGTATAGGCTTATTCAAAGGTCTTAATTGGCTTGATTTGAGTTGTATATGGTATGGTTGTGTGTTAATAAGCTATGGTTCAAGTTTGGTATGGTTTAGTTAAGTTTTGAGACAATTCGGGTTAAAATGTGAGGCGTAGGTTTTAGTTATAAAACGAATGGAGAAATTAGTCTAGGAGCTTAAGTTTACGTCTAAAAAATATTTATGGGTGTATTTTAAGGTGTTATGTTAAGTTTGGATGGATTTGGATCGTCGTTTCGAGGTCTAAGGATAAATTGAGAAAGTTAGGGTTTCAGGGGCAAAACGATCGTTTACACCTGAAAAATGTTAGACATCCTGCAGTGCGCTAAATGCTGTAATAAATGTTAAAATTTTTATGGAATTTTATGATGAAACGTTAATTCTAAAAGAGATGTTCCATGCTTGGTTTAAAACAAAATGATTTATATATGCATGAATTTTTATTAGTGATGAAAATATAAAAGGTTGAAGGAGGTGAATTAATTGTGACTAATATGATGATTTGACGATATGTAAGCCAAGGCTCAGTTGACGGATGAGAGTATCGCTGATGTCCCCGCCGTCCGGTACCGTGGTTATACGTAGATGGATCTATCGACTTACAGCTAATATGAAAGTAACAATTAACGATCCGAATTCAATGAAAATGAAAACATATACGTATATGATGAAAGTAAAATATTTAAGTTTTTATTAAAAATATCTTTCACTGTTGCTTGTGAATATATATGTATTACTTGTTATCATGGTTAAGGTTTGCTGAGTCAATAGATTCACTAGGTGTGATCGATGCATGTTAGCATGATGTTGATGATAATGGGGGACTTGATGGTTGAACTAGTTGGACTGAAGGTGCACACAACTCGAGGACCGTCGCTAGTTTTCCGCTAAATTATGTTTATGATTTAAGTTTACTTTAAAGATTCTATGACTTATGATGCTTTGAGTGGTTTCGAGAGATTTAAGAATTTATGCTTTATTTTGAAAATGCTAGTTGTAGGTTTGGGTGGATGATTTATGATTTCACATTTTGAATTGCATTTTTGATATTTTCAAATAATAGGTTGGTTGGTATTTAAATAGCAAATATATATATATATATATATATATATATATATATATTATATAGTGTTTCGGCCGAAAGTATGGATGGCAAATAAATTCTAGTACATTTTAAAGAAAGACGAGTAGTGGACATTTCAGAAGTAGAGTACTTAGTTGCTTGAAGCTGTTGTGCCCAACTGCCCTGAATTCAACAAAAGTTGAGAGATTATTGGATCTTTGCACATGAGTCACCAATATTTTGTGACAATACGAACACCATCGAAATCACCTACAATCAAATTCTACACTTTAGGACCAACCACATTGATGTCAGACATCATTTCATTAGAGATCATACATTGAAGAGAAACATAAGACTAGAATATGTCTCGACTGATCAGCAAGCATCAAATATTTTCACAAAGTCAATAACAGAGACTAAGTTTTCTTACTCTAGAAATATTTTAGTCTTATTGATTTATCTTAATACTTAATTTAGGGAGAATATTGATTGTTAAGAAGTTCAACTGAAAATACTCAGTTTACATTGAGCTCAATTGACTGTCATTTTAGTTCCCTAAATTGATCTTTTGTGCTTTTAGACTAACTGATCTTATCATTTAGTATACTGATTTTTAACTCAGTTTAGTTCCATATCAAGTTGTGATGGTTGAATGATCAGTCTACTTCAAATTAGTTTACCAATTTTTCAAAAATATTTTTTTCCAATGACAGACTGCCACATGTCTTGTCAAAGGAAATTCAAAAAGTACCATACATAAGTACTTTGGTTTACCTCTTACATTTCTTACTTCACTTTTCAAAATATTCTATACAATTCTTTGTGCTTTTGCTTACCAATTTTCAACTGCATTCAATATTTTATTAAATTTTCTTCAATTTCATTCTCAAAATGGCATCATCTTCACCAGCTTATGTTTTGAACTCTCTTGATGTAGACTTTGACACTATTTATGTCATGGAAGACGAAGCAATATCAGGAGTATTCCGACTGTTGGAGTCATCTGGACTCAGGAGTTTTCTTTCGGCATCTTGCTTGGACATATTTTTGACTGAGTTGGCTCGTGTCTATAAAAGAAGTAAAGTCAACGAAGAAGGAAAGATTGTGATGCACATCGATGAGCATTATCTACTGATCGACGAGGATTTCTTTACTTCTCTGTTTCGTCTTAAAGGTATTACAAGTTTTGCTAGCATTTCTTTAACTAAAATGGAGGAGATGAGAGCTCAAGTTAGAGTATCAGTTGATGACGGATGTAGTGGTCAAGGGTTTGATGGCTAAAGCTGGTTCTTTTATTGCCCTAACTGTCGAGAAGTTTCAATTAATGACGGTTATAGTAAAGAGGATGAAAATCAACTAGTCATCTATTCTGTTCAAAATTTTGAAGAATATGTGCAGCATACCAAGCAATCTTTTGGCATGGCAATTCAGTTGAGCAAACTATTTGAGGACTCTGACATTCCTCTAACACGAACTCAGGAAGTTTAATGCACAAAGCATCTTGGCTTTGAGGCTCGAGAATATTTCACCAGCAAGACTGCTAGAGGTTATGAAGAAAATTGGGGAGGAGCTAGCTCAGGCTAAGAAAGGACGTTAAAAGCAAAATCAGTTTGTCTAACAAGCCAAAGACTAAGAAGAAATTGATCATTCATGAGAGTGACTCTGAGACAACACCTTCACCACCAGTTAAGATAGAACCACCAAGACTAAACCAATCTCAACATGGAGCAAGCTAGAACTGTTGTCTGTTGAGAAGAAGGAAAAGAAGAAGAAGAATAAGAAGACTGAAGTAAAGAAAACTGATCCACTTTTGCCCAAAAATGATGCCAAGGCAGCTACTGCTAAGGCAACTGACAAGGAAGTTTCTGCCAAGCATACAGAAAATTTGACATTGGTTGGAATAGTTGCTCCTCTACAAACAGTTGCTCCAGCCACCATTCTACTGGAAGCAAGGCCTAAGGCGTGGTAATCAAGGATCTATTGAGTACACCAAGTTTAGACTGAACTCAAGTTTCTCTTTTAAAGGGACATACGGAAAAAAATGAAAGATGGTTGAAACTAAGAATTCCAAACCATTATCTATATTCCAAACTCAGATTGATTTATTAATGTATGAATTGAATTATTACACTGATACCAAAACAGAAATTTTTTATGAATGATATTAGTTTAGGACAATAAATCTTGCTCACAAACTGAAGAGGAAGGAGACTTCGAAGAAGTTCATTGCTCTTGAGAATATTGTGATGAAGACTGTGAAAGCAGTGACAATAGTTCATGCGTGGGAAAGGAGATAATATTTATTTGATTTAATGAGAATCAAGAAACTGACCTTGACTTGTAAAGAACTGAATAAGAACTATGATCCGACCTACCCAACTTCTCACGATGACATAACAACATTTACTCAGTTGGATGTGGATTTAAGCTCTTTATAAATTAAAATCAAATTCTGGGAGATAGACCCTGTTGACTCCAAAAGCAAGAAAAATTCCAAGGACTCTATGTAGTGCCCAAAAATCAGTACACGTAAACTGCATTCATAATTTAATAGGTTAATGTATTTAATTGATTTAAAAGAATTAAATGATGAATTCAACATGTTTAATTTATTTTAAATATTTATATGTTTATTTTTAAGAGATTTTACTGCATTTCTTGAGTTTGAGTTTTTCAGGCGAATATTCGATGCTAGGGCAGGGATAGAAGATCGGAGACGATCAAGATGATAAAATTAAATGTTATGTTTTTATTTTAAGCCAAGAAAATTAGTTATTTTAAATGATGTATGAATTTTAGCGTTTTAAAGTTCCATTTAAATTATTAGACGATTTATAAGATTTTAAGAGCTTTAAATGTAAATTTGGAATTTGAGGATTTAATCCTTAAATTGAGTGTAAATTATTTTTATAATGAATTTTTTAGCCTTAATTAAATTATTTAATTAGTATTTGATGGACCGGTTCCCACACCTTTGGAGGTGCTTCAAACACAATAAATCAATGAGTTGCAATAGCTCGTGTTCTAAGAATGTAAACACCGATGAATTAAATCGAGTTTGGTTATAAACCAAGTGGAAAAACACTCGAAGTAATTATTCGTTAAGAAAAACTGATCGGTTTTATATCTTGTGCAACTGAATAACTGAAAATTACATGGAATCAGTTCTTGCTTATATCAATTCAGTTATGGACATAACAGAACTGATATCAACTGAACTGATCAAATCAGTTAAGAACAAAAACAAGCAGTTAAACAGAAATAACACAAGATATGTTTATGGATATTCGGAGACTTCAACTGCTCCTACGTCACCCCTTCTACCACCTCGGGTAGGATCCACTAGAAGACTTTGATTTATACAATACCTTGTACAAACCCACTCAGCTTAGGACTTAACCTACTGTCTAACTGAACTCCTAGCCTAGGCTGAAAGGCAGCATCTTCCAGCCAACACTTGTTTAATGTCTGTGTATCAAAGACTACATACACAAGTTTTACGTCTTTGTACAAGACTCACTCAATTGATTTTTTAAGTTCTACTTTCTAATATATGTGAGTGATAGTGTGTGAGAATTGAACAATGAATACAACGGAAGGTGTTCTCACACACTGGGGGAAATAAGCTTCTAAACTAACCTGATAACACGTTGTAAGTGTTCTCTCACAACTAGACTGATTGCTTCTTGTAAGCTGATATGCAATATATGTGCACTTTGTTTTTCATACTTATATTTTTCATTAAGTCTTCACTGATCTTCACCTTCTATTTATAGGCGCGAAGCTTGATCGTACAGTGAGACTCAATTATTGTATTTGTTGCATTTTGAATCTGTTCCTCGAAATGTGTCTGTACTTTCCGACAGCAATTCTGGAAAGTTTTGGCTATAAGCATTGATGAAATTTATATGATTGTCCTTTGACTAGACAATAGCTTTTGTATCTTTGTGCTCAGCTGGATTCCATTTATGTAAGCTTGTCTTGTTATGGGATTGGTTCTAACTGATGCTCTGAACTGGTCATCTGAACTGATCTTCAGTTGGGCTGGTGAAATCAGTTAACTCGTTAGTTGAACTGATTTCACTCTTTCAGTTTAACTGGTCAGCTGGGCTCTTAATCAGTTGAATTCTTCATCAGCTGGCCGGCCTTCTGAAGGTCTTCTGCTGAACTGCCTATCATCTGAACAATCAGTTGAACTGATTCAGTTTGGGCGATCGGTGGAGCTTCCAGTTTGCGTCTCGACAGCTTCAGTTTGGCTCGATAACTGATCAATTCGAATCCTGATCAGTTCAGTTTCTGCGCACTTAGGTAAAATCAATAGAAACAAAATAACAAATTTTGTTAACATCAAAATTATGTAAGATTGTGAACAAGAAATGTTCCAATATTATTTAAGTTAAATTAGGATTTTAAGTACTCCATTTAGCTAATTCAAAATTTGGAAATTTTTTAATCTAAAAATTTGGCACTTGAATATTTTATTAAATTTTTGAGTGGGTCTAAATAATTAAACTAGTATGAGTTTAGCTAATTAATTTATTTTATTAGACTTATCCAAACTTTAATTACTTATACTAATCACACACACCTACACTTAAACACACACACACTAACTCACACCCACACGTTACTTTTGGAGAAAAAATCTAGGGTTGTGCCTCCCTTGAGCAGCAGCCTCTTTAGCACTCATCCTAGCAATATTCTGGAGATTTTGGTGAGTTTTTGTCAAGAAAAACGTCAAGGAATCGTCCTCCGTTCATCTTCTACGTCCCCTCGCGCCGATATTTGTTTATTCGAGCGTTTAGATGCAAAGGCATGTATAAAATTTTCTTTTATGCATCGATCTCATCATATTATGTATTTAGATGTATATTATGCATGAAAATTTGTTCGTTATATGCAAAGTTTGATGAATTATGGTTTAAACGATTTCTGAAAAATTTTGGGTCACAAAACTTATCACCCTCTGTTATTTCGAATTCTAAGACTTATAGGTTGGTTTTCTGGAAACATGTTCATCATATGATTTGTAGCATTGAATATTATCTTTGATTTGATAGCAAATTCGTAATTTTCTGATAATAAAAAAGGGAGATGTGATTTTTATCGTAAACCTGCACAAGTTGTGAAATTTCTGTCCCAAAACCCGTCACCCTCTGTTATTTCGAATTCTGCGACATATAGTTTGGTTTTCTGGAAACGTGTTCAACTTATTAATTGTAGCACTCTGTATTACCTTCGATTCGGTAATAAATTCATAATTTTTTGATAAGCAACGAGGGAGATATAATTTTTATCGTAAAACCGCACAAGCTGTGAAATTTCTGTCTCACAAAACCGTCACCCTCTGGTATTTCAAATTATGTGACTATAGATTGGTTTTCTGGAAATATTTTCAACATATGATTTGTAACACTCTGTGTTATCGTCGATTTGATAGAAAATTCGTAATTTTCTGATAAGTAACGAGTGAGATATGATTTTTATCATAAAATCGCACAAGCTGTGAAATTCATGTGTCACAAAACAAATCACCATCTGTGATTTCGCATTCTGCGACTTATAGGTTGGTTTTCGGTAAATGTATTCAAACATATGATTTATAGAACTCTGTGTTACCTTCGTTTCGATAGCAAATTTGTAATTTTCTGATAAAAAATGAGGGAGATATGATTTTTATCGTAACACCGCACAAGCTGTAAAGTTTCTGCGTCACAAAACTCATCACTCTTTGTTTTTTGAATTATGTGACTTATAGTTTGGTTTCCTGAAACCGTTTTCAACGTATGATTTGTATCACTCCGTGTTTCTTTCGATTTGATAGCAAATTCGTAATTTTTATAAGAAATGAGAGAGATATGTTTTTTATCGTAAAACCGCTCAAACTTTGAAAATGTGTGCATGTTCTTCACGTTTTCTCAAGTTTTTGGTTGCAGGTCCGAAGCGTTCCATCGAAGCCCACGACGTTGTAAGTATGATTGACGTGCAAAAAAATATATTTTATTTTGGGGGTATGTGATTTGTCTTTTGGCCACCCGATAAAGCATGATTGGGGATTTATGATTATGGGGTTGGAAAGCGGTAAAGCATGATCGGGGACCTCTCCACCAAGTGAAGTATGACCGAGGATTTTTATTTATGTGGGAGTGGACATCCGGTCAAAAGGCTGTGGTGATCTCTGTCAGCCCAGTACTGTGGTTTAGTCTGATTAGGCGATTTATGTTATGGGCCAAATGCCTTGGACATATTTCTACGCAAAATTATGTATGTTATGATTTAAGCACTTTTATGAAAATATTTATGCAGTTATGGCACGTCTATGTTTATGTATGTTCAGCTGTTATTTCGTACACATTTTCAAATGCATGTGATTTTATTAAGTATTATTTTCTATTCATGGTTTATGCGTGTTGAGTCTTTAGGCTCACTAGACTTGATCGATGCAGATGTTGATGCTTTTGAGGATATAGGAGGTGCTGACCAGTGAGCTTGCTCGGACTGTGTGTAGTGAAAACTCGAGGACCGCTATTGTTATGAAAGGATTTTGTTGGATCGAGAGCTTACCGCTTTACCAAAAGCTATAGCTGGTGGTAATGGTGCAACTCAAATCTTTTAAATCGCACAGCAGCTCAAGCACCACGGTTCGATCGCTCTACAAAGAATGGACAATTATTGCACCCAACAATCTCCCTCTCAATAATTGCACTCCTCGCAATCTATGGGATTCGAACCCGTGGCCTTGGCTCTGATACCAGTTGTAGGACCGAGCGCTTGCCGCTTTACCAAAAGCTATAGCTGGCGGTAATGGTGCAACTCAAATGTTTTAAACCGCACAGCAGCTCAAGCACCACGGTTCGATTGCTCTACCAAGCAGGGACAATTATTGCACCCAACAGATTTTATGCACGTTAAACTTTTACTCTGATTTTTATTTATTCAAAATTTTGTTGGCAGACAAGTATTTTCAAACGCTCGTTTTGGACAACATTTTTACATTAGTGATGAATGATATTTTTTATGCCATGAAAATATTTTCTACTTGGATTATTTCAAGAATTTAGTCGATCATTTTATTTAAATTTGAAAGGCGACGGTTTACTATTTAAATAAGAAAAAAAAAATTCCACAAATTTTAAAGTAGTATTAGTTATTTTATTAAGGGATGTTACACTCTACCAAAGAAAAACAAGTTGAGGGTGGTTCTTGAGTTCAGGTCCAACATAAGTTAAGCAAAGCTGGGCCATCATCAAGTTCAGCTGAGACACCATTTGACTCGACTGAACCCGCAATCAGTCTAGCACCATAAGTTCAGTTGAAAACTGAACCAGTTGATGGCGTGTCTTTACTCAATGTTGATAAGATCCTGAAGTCTGTAACTAAGAATACTGCAGAGGTTCTTGAAGAATAGTTTTAACAACTGATGCAACAATGTTGGAATTTGAAGAACAAGTTTCGAAAATTTTGTTCAAAATCAAGAGGATCATGTGGCAGTTAAAACTGAAGTGGAGTTTGGGCTCTGAATTTTTTCTTTAGCACCACCATCAAGTTCCAACACCAGTTAAATAAGTTGAAGTTCCAATTGCTACAGTCACAATCCCTGAATAATTTTTTGTTTCTGAATCAGTGAGGGACCAACTTGCTCATAACCAATCAGTGGTTGAAAAGTTCATTGGAGTGGCAAGTCAAACTGAAGTTGTTGAGACAGTTGAGCAAAATTTCACCTTATCAGTTGAACCATTTGCAACTACTTATATCTGAAATAAATTAATATTTTGAACGGTCTGATTTTAAATATTTCAAATTTTAAATTATTTTAAATTCAGCATTTACTGATTTTACAGTTATTATCCATGTTAAAATATTTTATTTTTAATCGTATACATGAATCGCCAAAATTCACTTTTTGAATTTTCAAAATTTTAAAATGACATGAGTGACATACAGATATATGTCATGTCTGTCAATTCAATTCGTATATATATTTGGTGTTAATCGTCTTTCATTCTTTCTGATTACATTGCATCCTTTCATATTCTTCAAGAAATATTATTCTCTTTGCCTTCTAAATGCATAGTGCAAAAACAGTCAGACCGTTTATTCAAACCAACATTCAAAATGACGAGCCAATCGCACAACACTCTTGCTATCAACTTCACCTATATTCTGGTCATGACAGACAAGGTCGTGATCCCAATGTTCATTATGTTGGAGGCTTCAGTACTCAAGAAGTTTCTGGGTTGCAGCTTCTAGTACTCAGAGACTATAATAAAAGTGTTTTTAGAGACGCAAGGATGGATAACTGATTCATCTTGTGCACAGTCCAAGGAACTAATCTCTACATAACCAAGAAGTTGTTTGCAAAAACATTCGACCTACAAACGATTGGACTTAGATCCTTCTTCCAATGGCCAGAAGGTAACTCTATTCACTGGAGAACTGATCTCAGTTTGTCAGGCTCTTTTCTTGTTGCTCTCACCGCCCAGAATAAGGATTTGAAAGTGGAGTACCGGTTGCTAGCAAACATAGATAGAAAGCTGTTGTTGGTGAAGACTGGTGCCTTTGACAAAATAACGATTGGGAAATTCCTTGTCATGGAGACCATTGCCTCCATGATCAATGTCAAATGTTCTGATATTTTGTCCAAGAGTTTCACCTACACGGTAAAGAAGGAAGCCAGATCTTCTAGGTTTGTAGTTCTTTTTTGCCATATTCCAAACAGAGTCGATTTTTGGATTTAAATATTGGGAGATAATAAGAAGAGGAAAAGAGATGTATCGGTAAGGCCAAGACACGGACTAAGGAGACTAAAAGGAAACTAGTTCTCTCTTTAGATTCTAAAAGATGCTAGAGAGAAAGTTCCTCTCAATCAAGTCTTCTATGAGAAGAAGAAAAGGCGGATGGATAAGCCCAGAGTAAAGAAGATCAAATGGATAAAACACATTTCTGAGCCACTTCGCCCTGATCTAATTCCTTCCATTCCCACGTCTAGCAAAAAGGGCATCAAAATTGTGGAATTGGAAGAGACTTCTCACCAGTTCGGTCTACCAATCATTGATCCAAAATCCAAAGGAAATGAAATCCTTATGGTCAAGCCCAAACTCTCCAAAGTTCAAGCCGCCATCAACCTCCCAATGGAGCAAGTGAACCAGAGTGCAAAATAGAAAATAGACGAGTTTGATAGTTGGGTGGACTTTCGAACCATTGTCTAATCTGAAAATGACAAGAAAAGAGAAGAGGGTGAAGGATGCTTTTCAGATTCCAACTGTTGTAAAAAATGCTTTCTAATTCCAACACTCATGTCTCAGATGCTGACAATCTCTCAATCTTTGAATGACATAGAAGTCAAAAACTATGCTCATCATGTGCAGTTCTACAGTTTCAAGGCTCAAATGATCAAGAAACTAAGTGCCATTGAATCCCAATTTCGTTTGACCACGACTCATCAAACCATAATAAAGAATCGAGCTATCGCCATGAACACACAAATTTCAACTCTGATTTCATGAGGTCAACAATCATATAGAGACTGAACTGAAAGCTCAATTTGCTCAAGTCAAACGGTATATGGATGAGCGGTTTGATATTATGGGCAGCCGGTTGCAAGAAATTTGTGAGTATATACAATGTGATGATGCCAAAAAGGAGAAAATTATGTACTACAAAAAGATTGAAGATCATAAACCTCGAGCTAAGAGATCCAAATATGACGAGTCAAAAAGATTTGATGATAAGAGGAGAAAGGAAGAGGATGAGAAAAGAACTAGAGACAGTGACAGTGGAGGAGGTACTAGCAAGAGAAGATAGCTTTCTATTTTCTTTTTAGGTGTTTTAGGACTTGCTTTTTATTGCACTTGTACAAATGACATCTCATTCTCTCAATTAAATTCATTATTTTTCCATTATCGCTTAATTGTGTTAATGTAACTTTCTGTATAAATTTTTAGCTTGGTTTTGTTATCACCAAAAAAGGAGAAATTGTTAGAATATTTTTATTACCCTAATTTGGGTGATTGATAAAATAACAACACCGAGCTATTTCAGATCTAGCAGTTTTTCAATTGTATTTTCAGGTTTTCAGACCGGTAGAGCAAGTCAAGTCGTTCAGACAAGACCATCAGAAGATCAAGTCGTTTTGGCAAGAATTCAAGCAGCAAAATATCTGAACTCTAGCTGCAAATATCATATGTCAAAATGACCGGTAGTACACACGTTTAAACCATTGAAAGTCAACCGCACTGCCACCGGCCAAAAATGAGTAATTTAAAAAGGGATACTACAAGTCAAGCCATTCAAATGTATGTTATTTTTAGAAGGATACATAGTATACTACTAACTCTCGAATGGTATAATGCAATCTATTTCGGACATGGTGTGTCATCTTTATGAAAAGCAAGAGCTTAAAGTCCCAAAATAAAAAGGAACATTAAATGGACATTTAATTATACATGTAACAACTGAAAACGATATGTCCATTATGTTGGGTGACATACAGTTGATCACTGAAATATAAATCTGGCTCTTTGAGCTTTTCCAATTTATATACGAAGATTTCAAAGAAAAAGAAGACGACCGAACTGTTGAATCAACATATTTATCTTAAGCCTACATATTTTCTAAAAACTTCGAGTACACTAAAGCTTTCAATCTCAATATGCTCTCTTAGCACACTTTTATTAGTTTATATCAAATCACCAAATATCATTTTGTACTACACCAACATCTCAAGCCGTTAAGATTGACTGTTGGGTTATTGTATTGATTTTTGGTGAACCAACGGTTCTTAAATATCCAGATTTGTAAAATGATCATTAAGAGTTTCAAATTAAGCAGTGATTAGTCCTAGCTAAAGTGAGTTGTTACAAAATGTTGTAAAACCAAAGTATTTTAGTGGAAACTTTCATAAGTGAAAGAACGAGTAACGTAGGAGTTTTGTCTCCATACATCAATAAAAATACTTGTGTTATTTCATTACGTACTTTACATACTTTCAAATCATTTTTCAAGTTGTTTGTTGTTAAACTGCCAAACCGCTTTATATAGTTTATTACTAGTCAAACCAGACCGTTTCAAATCATATTTGCAGGTATGGACCAGATTAGGATCGGTGCATAAGACACTTATTCAAAGAACAATGTTAAGGCTTATTAATTGGGAAATTGATTGAGGATGATTTGAAGGTGCAAATATTAAAATAAAAACGGTTTTAAAACTTAGATTTGCAACAATCTCCCACAGCCTAAAACTTCAAAATTATAAAGTCAAAATGTAGGACCGAGCGCTTGCCGCTTTACCAAAAGTTATAGCTGGTGGTAATGGTGCAACTCAAATCTTTAAACCGCATTGTCTTTTATGTTATTCATTAATTAATGTATTTTAGTTAATTATTAATATTAATTCAAATATATATAATCTATTTATTTCTATTATTTATATATTAATGGACTTTAATTAATTCAATAATATATATAAATATAAATATAATATATATTTATACATCTTTATCCTTTAATTAATTAATTCAATAATATATATAAATATAAATATAATATATATTTATACATCTTTATCCTTTAATTAATTAATTCAATAATATATATATATATATATATATATATATACACATATTTACTTTGTCTTTCTTCATTAATCAATATTAATTTAAAAATATATAAATACAAATTAAAATCTAAATATATATAATTATACACAAATTTAAATTCATGTCATTCTTTTCATTAAATTAAATAATAAAATAATGTCCTTTTGTTTTATTTTGTTTGTATTTTCTTTATTAATTAATTAATGGATTTTAATTATTATCCATTAATTAATAGATTTTAATTATTATTTCAAGAATATAGAATTATAAAATAAATATAAATCTAATTTAAATCTAAATTTATACAAAATATATCTATTATATATATAAAAGAGTTAATTGTTAGGTAATTGTCCCTGCTTAGTAAAGGATCGAACCGTGGTGCTTGAGCTGTTATGCGGTTTAAAATATTTGAGTTGCACCATTACCACCAACTATAGCTTTTGGTAAAGCGGCAAGCGCTTGGTTCTACAATTGGTATTAGAGTCAAGGTCACGGGTTCGATTCTCATTTATTGCAAGGAGTGCAATTATTGAGAGGGATATTGTTGGGTACAATAATTGTCCTTACTTAGTATAGCGATCGAACCGTGGTTCTTAAGTTGCTATGAGGTTTAAAGATTTGAGTTGCATCATTATCACTAGCTATAACTTTTGGTAAAGCGGCAATCGCTCGTTCTTACATTAATGTTTGATAATTATGCATTATATTTTAGGTCTTTCATTAATTAATGGATTTTAGTTAATTATTAATATTAATTCAAGAATATATAATCTATTTATTTCTATTACTTGTATATTAATGGGTTTTAATTAATTCAATGATATAAATATAAATATAAATATAATCTATATCTATATATCTTTATCTTTTAATTAATTCAATAATAAATATTTAGTTCATGTCATCGAATAAGATTATAATAAATAGTCTGTTCAAGTATTTGCTTTGGATGCTATTTGAATTAAACATGTTTTTCATTTTTTTCCTTCTAATTTCAGCTTATGGTTAGGTTGTTCTCTCCTCACTATTGTACCCTAATGAGATATTTCTTTAAAATATGAGTTTATTTATGTATTGTCGGGATTTTTCTTCCATCTTTTAATTGTGTATTGGTTTTTTCTAACTCTAATATCGTCTTGTGTATTGTTTTCTAATTAATATATTATATTATATATTATAGTAAATTTTACTTTATTGCATTCAATATTTTAATCATTACGTCATATAAGTTTTGCAAATAAATTTTGTAGAACCGAGCACTTGCCGCTTTACCAAAAGCTATAACTAGTAGTAATTGTGCAAATCAAATCTTTTAAACTGCGTAGCAGCTTAAGCACCACGGTTCGATCGCTCTTCCAAGCAGGAACAATTATTCAACCCAACAATCTCACTCTCAATAATTGCACTCCTTGAAATCAATGAGAATCGAACACATGACCTTGGCTCTGATACCAATTGTAGGACCGAGCATTTGTCCCTTTATCAAAAGCTATAACTAGTAGTAATGGTGCAATTCAAATCTTTTAAACCTCACAGCAGCTCAAGCACCACGGTTCGATCGCTCTACCAAGTAGGAACAATTATTGCACCCAACAAATTTTAAAAAAAATGCATTCCAAACAATTGTATGCATGATTATTTCCTGAAATAATTTAGCCAGTCGTTTTAAATAATCAATTTAATAGCATTATTATTTTTAAAAAAAAAAAACAACAACAAAATTTAACAGATGAAAGCATTTTTATCTCCATGATTACACCAAGTGCTTTAATTTACCACATTTAAATATCTCCAATACTAAATAGATTATATAAAGATTTCACTATATACAAATATTTATAAACAAATCAAATCTATTCAATTATCATCAAATTTTGTAATGTATAATTAATAAAAAAAACTATTGCGTATTTAATATAAATAACATAGTTAGTCTAAGGAAGATAATAATTGGGGTAGATGACGAGAGACACAGCTAATATTAATGGAATAAATGGAAATACCTTCAAAGCCAATGGTTAATGTCATTTATCATTATGGTTATTAACAATTATAAATTAGATTCAATATTCATACACGTCAGACCATACACCCGCTTCACTAGCCAAAGAAAGTTTTGCATCTCCGTAGTAAAGGCATACTGACAATGGAAAACCTTGATGTGATGCTACTTGACATGTTCCAACATAATCAAAAAAATGTAATGGTCAAAGTATTTATTAATCGACAATGATATCAAATTTCAACGAGACATGACTCAAAAACCATGAGAAAGTTAACTTTCATGGATGCACATGTGACTACTTTTCAAATGCTATATTTCTTTAAGAACAAACAATAACATGTTTTTCAGCTCAAGCACTGAGTTGCAAGAAGCGCCAAATTTATGCAGACTTAATTTTCGCTTGAGATAATTTGATCATTTAGCAAGTAATCCAAATAACGCTAGTAAGTAAGTTTTGATTTTATTTATTGTGATATTTACATATATTTTTTAATCAAATAATATTATTATCCACATATATCATTGGCATAATCAAGAAAGTTTGACCATTAAACAATTTCCAAAAACAAGATGACATCATTGTTCACCGGAGGGAAATAGTTTTGTTCAACAGTTTGTAAGTTTATAAAAATAGTTATATATACATCTCATTTTGAAAATATATACTTCACACGTGGATATCTGGCATAGTTTGGAGATCATTACTATCCATTTATAAGATGATATAACATTGAATGAAGGTCAACTACTTCAACATATTCAAGAACAAAAATCAGTTATTGCTTTTTACCATTAAAAAATTAATAAGTATCAATGTAGTATTTTCAAATACACATGAATAATCTAATTTGACAACAAATGTCTTATTGTGCCTCTTTTTTGTATTAATATTCAGGACTACAACTGAAGTCTACATCTAAGACAACGATATTGGTCAATGCACCATGTCATGGGACTGAAAATATAAACTCATAGTATAAATATGACATATATATATAGATTGTCTTTCCAAATTGAATTCTACAATCATTCATATGTAACAACTTTGATATACAATTATCTATATAACCCATGACTTTGAATGTCATCACCTATCTTTGGTATAACTCTTCTTTGCGGTTTTGTTATGTCTCATAATTGAAAATTTGAGTTTATTTTCCCAAAAAATGCTGCTTAGTTTTCTTATTTGAATGTGACATTTGTGTCATCTTATATGTATTTCGACTAAAATATGTCCTTTTTTATTATGTCTTAGAGTTATGCTATTTTTTTATTAACTTATTTGTAGGACTGAGCGTTTGTCGCTTTACCAAAAGTTATAGCTAGTGGTAATTGTGCAACTCAAATCTTTTAAACCACACAGCAGCTCAAGCACCACGGTTCGATCGCTCTATCAAGCAGAGACAATTATTGCACCCAACAATCTCCCTCCCAATAATTGCACTACTTGCAATCAATGGGAATCGAACTCGTGACCTTGGCTCTGATACCAATTGTAGGATCGAACGTTTGTCGCTTTACCAAAAGCTATAGCTAGTGGTAATGGTGCAACTCAAATCTTTTAAATCACACAGCAGCTCAAGCACCACGATTCGATCGCTCTACCAAGCAGGGACAATTATTACACCCAAAATTATTCTTCTTCTATCCACTACCAACTTTTACAGGTTGAAAAGAAATGAACATCAGAAAACTTTGAATGAACTTTGGATAGAAAAATGATAAATGAATCAAAGCAACTCAGTGTACGACATTTGATGGCTGAAAAGAAAATTTGGAAGAGGTATCGGTGATGTCACGTTTCATGAATTATTGTTTTGAACCAATGTATTTATCATTAAAGATAACTATATTGTATATTCTTTTATAGCTTTGAGACGACATAAGATGATATAACCGGAATTAAATT